>NW_020273075.1:0-187357 GCF_003268045.1 Sipha flava
ATTCATTTTTCATTTTTGTCGTATAATATGGTTTTTGACTGTCCGCGGGCACACATTTTTCCTAGAAGCAATAACGATCCAATGTCGTTTCTTTAATTTTGTTTATTTGGCTATGGTATATAATATATTTAAATTATGTAATTGTTTTGCCTTGTTTTTAATGCTATTTATTTTATTGATACTTTTAAATAAGAAGGCTAAAAAAATGTTTAAGTGCATATTATGGGGTTTTTAAGTGCATAAGTGCTTGCATATTTAGAGCTTTTTTAGAGCTACAAGTCCTCTGCCCTACTTATCATCTGAAGATTATAAAAATATAAGTTTTGACAATATTGATCCTAATAATTTATTTCTACTTTTAGTCATTATGTTACTGATCTTACTAAACAATCTTTCTGATGGTACCTACTTATGTTGCTGATATAAAAATATATTGTCTGGCTAATTTATATAGATTAGGAAAAGCTCCTTTGATATTTTCCCATTCAATAATCGGATCTCCTTTGAGTTCAATAACCGATTTATCTAAATAAGAATGTATATAAGAAGGGATTTTAAAAAAATATTGGAACCAGAAAATACGGTAATTCAGAGTATCACCAAAATTACTATGCTGATTCATTTGAGCTTTCGTTTTATTTGTTTTATAACCACCAACAATTACACCAAACTTGGCTTTAAATAGTGTAAAGTAATAATCCATTAAAACTTGTTACGGCCAAGAATGTTCCGTTTACTAGTAATTTATAACCAGTGTTCGAATTGAGAAAAATTAAGTAGAGGAGCTCAGTCCAAAGATTTGAAAACTGCGTTCTACGTGCGCAATTATTTAACACATGTCCGTGGGGGGGCTTCGTCCCCCCCTTCGTCAACCTTACATATATTTTGAATACCACTTTTTAGCTAAAAAAAATTCCAAATATAAAATATTTTGATAGCAATACCAACATCCTTCATGTTACAATAGAAAATAAAAATAAAATAATAATAAACATAATTGTAGACGATCAGGCAGTTTCATGAATCGAATGATATAATCATATATTTGGTTTTGTTTTTAACTATTTTTACTCTTTGGTGCGGGCCACGGCCTTAGAAGATTAGTCTATGGTCGTTGTGCGGACATTTATTTTTTTTCCGAAATGACGATATCGCCGATCGCCAATATTAATAACAAACCGTACAATGTATAAAGTATAATACACCAAATTCACAGACATTGCTATTTATATTTTTTCAGAAATGACGGCGTTTTCCCTTATCATAAACACCATATAATCTTTAATTATGAAAATAGTTTTTATATTATAAATCATAAAATCCGTTTTCAAACTGACGTAAATTGAAATTCACATAAAAATTATTTTGGACATCAATTAGGATGAACGTCCCCCCGTTTCAGTGAAAAAATATATTCGGGTACGCAAAAAAAAAAAATAGTAGAGGTGCTCCGTCCCCCTGCGCACCCCTCCAATTAGAGCATTCCTTATAACCAATAGGCCAAAAATAACAATCACAGCGAGTCGCGAATATACGGATACGCTTTCCCGGGATATTAAGAAAAAAGTCTCCAAATTAATATTTGATTTAAATTCAGTCCTTTATGCACAAACAAAATAAAATTTACAATAACATATAATATAATTATATAATATTATTTAAAAATATATTGATTCAGATACAAAAGATATGTAAAATATGTCTAATAATATTATTAAAAAAAATAAGAGTGCGATTATTCAGATATAAAAGATCTCTTTCTTATATTTTGACCTATTTGCTTTAAAAAATTAGGAATATCTCCAGATTTGTCTTCATCAAAACGCTTACATAAAATGTTCTATCGAACTTCAATTTTTTTACCAGCTTTTATTTTTTTCCGATTAATTTCTCCTACTTCAGCCAATGTCATTCTTGCCTTGTCCGTTCCGACTTCTTGAAGCATTTTTGTAAGTAATTTCCAATTACTGGATGTTTAATGCCGACGAGATGGGAAAACCTATTGTTCCAGCCAGTGGCATAGCTAGGATTTTCTGAAGGGGGGTGTTAATTATAATTATTAAATATTATATATAATACATACAAACTAAAACTTTTATTTTAATTAATTAATATGTATGCATAATGTCTGTAATAGAGATGTAATGTATATTCGAATTCGGATAGCTTTACCATAAATTATTCGAATATTTGACTATTCGAATATCAGTATTCGATGCTACAATACCTATTATTATTAAACGTTTTGTATTACACGAAAACGTAAATGAATAATTTTTGTCACGTATTGTCGCAATCGCGATAATGTTTACCTGTATATATGTAATTAGTATTGTGCATTATTTTATATTTCATATTGTATTATCGATTTACCTATATTCCTATAATAATATAATATATAATACGACTCAAGGGGGATGTCATATCTACTAAACACCCCCCTTGTATACGCCACTGGTTCTAGCCCTATATGGTACTGTGTATAACTGTCAAACTATAAATTATATCAATTATTGTGTGGGAATTATAAATAAACTAGTGTGAACGGTGTACTGTTATTATTAACAGTTATTATCGGTGATTATTAACAATTATCGAAGATTATCAGCGGAAAAGGGCTATGGCGAAAACGGATAACTTCCACTGTAACGAGACTTTTTTTCTGGGGACTTTTTTTCCGGGGACTTTTTTTCCCTTTACCCTTTCCCGGTGACCGACAATCGAGATAATTATAAAGCCATTAACGCATGTCTGAAAAATAACTTGGTTACAAATTGGTATGAATAAATAGTTAGATATATCGATATTATATCGATATATTAGTATAAAAATATCAATGTGATGTTTTCGATAATATCAGACTCTAATATCGATGAAACGATAATATCGATGTTGTTTGCGTATCCCTAGCGGTGTTCTGGGTTTCATGATCACATTATTGATAAACCTGAACTCACGTATTGTCCTTTAATTTAATTTATTTATTTGCAGTTCTCGTAATAATTAATGAGAAGGTGTCAACCTTATGTCATATATTAAAGCCATGAAAAAATCATCATCATTATTAATATCATGTGTTAGTTATGTATAATTTTTATCGTAATCTACTATCATAGACCTTATACACAGGTATTGTACAGGTAGTGTACTTATACACTATATAGTATACATAAACACTTCTGATTTCCGTTATGTTTTGAAATGGTTTTTTGTCGTTGGTAAGTTTTCTAGTGCTATATGGAATAAATAGATGATTACGTATTGTGATTATCTGTAATAACGTTGATATAGTAATGCGCTGAAATAATCTGTGTATACAAATGTATATAGTAATAAGTACACATCTTCACATTATGCTTATACGAGTCACAAGACATATTTAAATTGTATTTGTTTCATTTTTAGGTTGGAAAAAATGAATTTTATGTCGAAAAATTTTGATCTACCAGAAAACATGTTTTATTTCCACAATACTGATTTACATCCCCTTACATTTGTACTCAAATGGGATTCAAAAGATAAATTTTTCTTACGCTTATTAAATGTAAGTACATATAGGTAGTGAAATGTTTTTGTAAACCTAATCATTGGAATTTTACGAAACATTAAATTATGTTGTTGAAAAAAAATATGCATGTGAACCCTATTTAATTGTTATAAACTATAATTGATAATAGAATGTTTTTTAAAATGCTTATTGTACATACAGATCATATTCTCATTGTTACAGAAGAATTAAAATAATTAAACTTTGATAGTGTAACTTTAGCAAGAAGTTTGTTTAATATTGAAGTATATTATTTGTATGTTAACAGCGTTATATGGGAAATGTAATTAATAAACCAGATGACCACTCATTGGTACTTTCTGTACCCAAAATGAATAAATATTTTCACAAATTCATTCCAGCATTTGATATTAAATATATTGAAGATTGTTTTACACTTAAAGATTATCCTGATCCAACTAAGTATATGTAGGTTTTATATAATTTTTATTATTAACTAAACATTATTTAAGCATGTAAAAGCTATGTATATTGACTGAAAACATGTATTTAATAGCAATTTATAAGATAATTAAAAAATAGTAAGAAAGATAATGTTAACAAGTATCGTGGTGGAAGAGAAATAGTTCAGATTTAATATTGACTACTATTTTGTGCTGGTTTCTATTTTTTGTATTCATTAAAATATAATACTTTTATTGTAATGACTATATAAAAAAATACTTATTTAGCAATTTTTGTACATGTTTATAAGTAACTTAGCTAGTTACACTTATAACAGCATAAAAAATAACTACAAATTAAATCAATCAATAATAAAAATTAAATAACATTTTTTTTCATTCTATATTTTTGAATTTTCATAAATTATAAATCCATTTATTAACTTTTATGTTAGTAGTGTTTTATTAAATATTATTATTATTATTATTATTATTTTTTTTTGTAGAATTCACGATTCATGTTTGATAAATTATGAAAAAAATGATATCTTTGATTGTTGGTTCCATAGAAAAAAATCTTGGATTGATTTTTCACCAATTCCAAAAAATATTTTGAATTATTTTGAAAAAGATTCATGTTATAATGAAATTTTACCTAGGTTTGTATTATTTATAAAATTGTATATTTTTTTATTATACTTAAAATATATTTCTATAGTAATATTTTTGTCTTTATTTTTGTTTATGAAATGAAAATTGATTAAAATTATGTTATAGGTTATTAAACATTATAAAACTAGTTTTTTATTTCATATGATATTTTATCATATTGTAGTCTTAAAAGTTTTCTATACTATTCATGCAATAGCAAATACAATTTTTTATATATTACTATTTATTTATGTTTCTACTAATTTATTTGTCAAAATTAGTCTGTAAAGTTATTTTATTTTTTTTGTTAAAAAAATAGAATAAAGTATTATGTCACTCATCATGTTTTGTAACAAGCTTTAAAATAATTTTTTTTAAGTAAATTTAGCAAACCATATTTTACTTCTAAGTTTCTATATCTTGAATGTACATTTTTTTTATAATAATATATTTAATTTTTAGTTGTATGTTGTATACTAAATTGCTTTTTTTCTCCTCAATAGTTCAATGTAAAGTATTATTGTACTTAAATTTTAAAAATCGCTATTGCAGAGAAAAGGTTTGAACTGAGTTAAGAGCTTAAATTTCTTAAAAATGTATAAATATAAAAAATTTTTTAAATAAAAAAATTTTGTTATAATGACTAATGAATAGGGAACTGATTTATATGTAATAAAAATACAGAAATACGTACACATGTATGTAAGTATAATTTATAAAATATGTACTAAAAACATCCAAATATGTAGGAAAAAAATGTAATTAAAAAAAAAAAAAATATATATAATTAATAAATTATCAAATATTAAATGTTGCCTATTAGATATGAAAATATTTTTAAAACAGTTCAATGATCGTTCCACATCAACCTACATCGGTTGATTAAAGCATATTTGTAGCGCATAATATCAGAAGGCGATAATTCCAAATTTTTAGAAAGGTGTTTACTACTCATTATGTCATTGATTGATTTAAAATTAATATAGCCTGGCATTTTTTTCTATGACAGCATGAATTTTCTTTTTTTACAACATCTCCTATTAGTCTGCTTACGAGTTTTCATTTTGCAATCATTGATTTGACAATTTACATACTTTCATATTTTTGATATTTTATATATTTCTTTCATATTTTTGTTTCTAATTTTGTAAATGTATGTGCAATAAAACTAAAATTCACTGAGATGAAAATTAAATTATTTTGTAATGTTTCATTTTGCATAATATTTTAAGCTTTTCTAATAGCGATAAAAGTTACTGGATCTAAATATGAAATAATTTCTTGTATTTTTGTACAAAGAATGATGAAATAATAAAATATGTAAAATAAAAGTAGCATAATATTAATAGGAATGATTTAAATCCTGAACATTTCTTATCGAATCTTAAATATCTCGTTTTAATAAAAATATGTATTTACATATAAATCCGTTCCCTACTAATGAGTTACTTATTTGTTTTAAATTTGAATTTCTTTATTCTAATGAATTATTATTAACAAAAATTTTATTTGTTAAATGTATATGTTATGGGCAAAAGTTAAAATCAGATAAACCTCAAAAATGCCTGGGCAAAATGCAAACTGCCCACAATCCTTGGGCAAAATGTCATATTTTGGCTTTTGACTGAGCAAACCTAGTTATGACCAACTTCATTTGAGCAAAACTGCCAAAACCGTTTACTGACTTTTATCGTAAGGGCAAAACCGTAGAGTCTTAAATATATTTGCTAATATTAAATATATTATGATTATTATTTTTTTTGTATTTAATATTAGTGAAGTTTTTTAAAACGCTACAGTTTGGTCCAAGTGAGGTTTAAATGTATTAATTAAGTTTATTCAATTATATTTATTCAATAATATTTATTTTATAATTATTTGTATTTAATATTAGCGAACGTATTTAAGACTACGGTTTTGCCCTTACGATAAAAGTCAGTATACGGTTTTGGTAGTTTTGCCCAAATGAGGTTGGTCATAACTAGGTTTGCCCAGTCAAAAGCCGAAATATGACATTTTGCCCATAACACATATATTAAATAATTATCAACTTTTTACAAAAAAAAAAAATTATTTAAATAAATAATATTATATGTGTAATAATAAATGATTATTTACATTTTAGCAAAGATATTGATGATTTGTGTAGTCAAGCTTCGTCTAATAGTACATTAGACTCAAAGAAAAGGTATATATTTATTTTATTTATTTATTTCTGTTGTTTATAATTTAGTTGTGCGTTATTACCACAAAACCTAAAAATCTAAATGTGCCATTAAACTTTTTTCTTTTATGATTTAATTATTAATCTATATTTTAAAATTATACTATTTCTATAAAAGTAAAAAAAATCTATATTATAAAAAATATATGTAAATAAATAATAATATAATTATATATAATTGGTAGGTATATTAAATATAGATTTTATTTATTTGTTTAATAATTCAAATTGATTATAATGACTAATGAGTTACTTATTTGTTTTAAATTTGAATTTCTTTATTCTACTGAATTTTTATAAAAAAAAAAAAAAAATGTATTTGTTAAGTATATAAATTTAATCATCAACATTTTACAAAAAAAAGAAGAAAAAAAATGATTTAAATAAATAATATTATATGTGGAATAATAATTGATTATTTACATTTTAGCAAAGATATTGATGATTTGTTTAGTCAAGCTCCGTCTAATAATACATTACACTCGAGGAAAAGGTATACATATTTTAAATCATTTATCTCTGTTGTTTATAATTTAGTTGTGCGTTATTACCACTAACTTAAAATTCCAAATGTGGCATTAAACTTTTTTCTTTTATATATTTGTATTTTTAAAGAACGAGAATGCCTTACACTAATCAGGAAGATTACAAAATTGTTGAATATATCGTCAAATATAAAGGTGCATTCAAAGTCACTGGTACAGAAATTTGGCGTCAAATGGAGCAAGCAAATGTAAGAAAATGTAAAATGTAACTAACACTGCTGTTTATATTCAACTAATATTTCTTTACTTTCTATTTAAATTTGGAACATTTCTAGTTTACTGGACACCTTAAAATTTGGCAATTTTTTTGGGAGACTGTCATATTTTAAGTGAAAAAAATGATGGTAAAATTGGAATTTGGCGCAAAAACTTAGTTTTGTAGTTATAATTAAAGTTTATAACTTAATAATAAAATTCCTAAATACTCATTGTTTTTGTAAAAAACTTTAAAAGCGTTGTACAATGGCAGCAGCATTGATTATTTATCCATGGAACCGAGTTCAGGTATAATAAATTTTTGCACTTTTTTTTATGATAATTTTGTATCTAGTTTTGATCTCTTATCGTTATGAAAATATTTGCATTTTATTTTTTCAAAAATTTGAAACTTCCCACTGCGTGGCACTTTTCGGGGGGATGGGGCTTCGCCCCAAGAGGAATTATAGTCTAAACCTAACCTAGTTTTTGTGCAAACCTTGATAATGTTGTAAATGGGATTATGCTCTGTATGTGAATCTAAAACATCGCTACGCGAGTAAAATCCAGAATCATATTTCGGGTGTATCAGGATTCCAAATTTGGTCACTAGCTCGCTACACTCCCTCGGACATTTAAAACGAAAATATCTCCATTTACAATAATAGTAAAAAAAAATTTTCATCGCTACGGTTTCGAACCTCTTCATATATGGTGGTCCCACGACAACAACCGAAAAAAGATTGTTTAACCAAAACTATCAAATTTCAATAGGCTGTAACTTCCAAACTATTTGTCTGCTCCAATTTTTGTTAGCAACATCGTTTTTAGCGTTAAAAAATACATAAGTTGACATAAAAAAAATGTGAAATTTTGGGTGCCCTGTAAAGTAGAAATATACCTTAAATTTACATTTAACATTTACTACTTCTTTAATATTATAATAGTATAATGTTGATAAATCTAAATAACTCATTAAATTCTAAAGTAAGACAATAAAATATGAGTTACTTAATATTCAAGTTGTGGCTAGCATACAAAAATATTCTTTAGAATCGAGTATATACCTCTGTTTTTCACTTCATAAACATTGTATGGTGATAGCGACCAGCATGACTACCTCATTTACAACTTACCTATACACTTTATCTTCTCATGCTGTAATTTGTATTTTTATAATCGATAATAAGCAATTTTTGTAAAATCTCAATTTAATTTGTAACTTATGGATTTTTAATTAACATATGACTAATATAATTAGTAATTATTAATATTGATTATTCATAATAAAATATATTGAATTGTGTATCACTTATGTAAAAAGTGAAAGGTTTTATTTTATAATTTTGTATTTTACATTCATAGATTTGCAAGATTCGTACGTGGCAGTCTATGAAAGAAAGATACATAAAATATATTAAGTGGGATTTAATTTCAGGATGTAAAAAATATCCATTTCTGAATGAAAATGATTTAAAAGAATTACGACAAGGGTTAGTTAAATTGTTTTAATTGTATTATCAGTTATTTTAAAATAAGTGTTTTAATTTTCAGTTTGAAGCTTGAAGTATCTACTGATACACAGAAAGAAGCACTAAAAACAAAATATTATGAAATTAAAACACGTAAATTATTTTTGGATGAAAGCGATTAGTTACAATTGAATCACATTTGTTACAAAAATAATCATAGTTGTAAAAATTATGTAAAAATTTTTTTTTGCCATTTAAACTAAATTTAATTGTATTATAATATATATTTTTTTACATATAATAATATAAAAAACACTTATTTACTCAGTAGCATATCCATAGGGGTCGGACCCCCCTCTATGAACCTGAGATAGTAAATGAACTTATATAGTATCATTTATGTATACTTTTTGCCCGAATGGGTGTTAATAAATAATAATAATAATAATAATAATAAGAAACATTTTAATTTCGCTTATATTAGAAGCCTAAAAACAAGTTTATTGTAAAAAAAAGTATTATTTGTTTTGTAAGTTATAATTTATACAACTTACCAATGTTGATCTATAAATTTAAGTTCAAGATAATTTTTTCCGCTCCAACTCATAATTAGTGGCGCAGTCACACATTAAAGCACTCCAAGGGCAAAGTATTTTTCTTTGCCCCTACAATAGAAATCAAAATCTTCATCTCTAAAACTGTGTTGTGACCAGTGGCCCATTATAATAGACTGTAGTTGCAACCTATATCACCACTATTTGTATCGTTTTTGGAGGTAACTGATCGAACAGAATGTTAACATATAATTGCGCACGCACTGTCGGTTAGGTTGTTGAAAAATCAGCAGGGCAATGTAAACACTCATTGCCTTCAACGCTGCCCCTAATTATTTTGGAGATTACTGCGACTGTGTGAGGAACAGTGGCAATGTTATAAATGTGCCAGGGCAGGTTAATTTTGTAAATATGGTCTATATTTTAACTGATGTTGCTCAAATTAAATGTCATTTATTCAATATATTTTTAACGAAATATAAATTATCAACATTTTCGTGCATTAACTTATGATAATGTAACAGTTACAACTGAATGCAAAAGTATATTTGGTAAATAATTGAATCTATTTCAGAGAAATATGAGATTCAAGGAAAACATTTTCATTGGGACTACTTCACACAACGCTATTAAATACAAAATTTAAATTGTTTATTTAATTATTAATATATTATAAATGATTGAAGCCTACACGTTTCGTTAAATAGGACCAAAAGTGAAGTACAGATCTGAGCACGTCTATAGCTGAAAGTAAACCCGGTGTATGTTTCTATAGGGCCTTGAAATATATAACAAGACCCTTTAATTTTGTTGTGTGATAACGGATTGTGAATTCCGTTACATTTTTGATAGCCGTTATCCAATACCCGCCCGTGGATAACAGCACGTTTGTTATCAGTTAATTTAATAAACAATTCAAATTTTACTGATTGAAACCTGGACAACTTTTAGTAACATAAAAAACGAATTCGGCTTTTGGTATATATTTTTTTTCAAATTGAATTTTGTACTTACGATATTGCATTTCTTATTGCGGATCCGTGTCCGTGTTTAACACATGGATTCGTTTTTGAACATAGATGTATACAATATCTACAAAAATGTACAATATGTTGTATATATCTATGTTTTTTGAACTAAACGACATATAATTTTTATCGACACAGATTTAGATAATTCAAGTTATTTCATATCTATTGTAATTGTTATCATAACTTTTATCTTTGCCGTGACGCAGTGTTATGGACGGTGGCGAGTTTTTGAAAGTTTTGTTGGCTTCTGGTGAAAACGAAGATATTTCCAAAAAACTCTATTCATGGTAAACCTCGATTCGGAACCGGGTGGTATTTTTTTCATTGTTGTAACCCGGAGCGCATTGAGTCTATTCAGTTTTAAAACTAGTTGCATTTCTTTTCTCAGGTTTGAAGAAAAAGGAATCATAAACAAGATACGGGCGCACGTCAGAGCTCAGATGATATCCACTCTGAAAGGCAATGCTCCATGTGGTGCAAATAAAAATAATGATTTATCCCCTAAGCTACTAGCTATGAGTATGTTGGTAGCTGAATTCCTGTTGAATCAAGAACACCTATGTACTCTCTCTGTGCTCATTACAGAGGTAAATGTTTATAATTGATTTTTATTAAATATTTAAAATAGATTATGGATATGGATTTCACTGACTATATGCTTATAGATATCAACTTAATCTGATTAAAATGCTTATAGTTTTGAATGTTTTGTTGGATTTTTTTCTAGGTACCCATGTTGAGTAATTTACGTGAGTTCAACTCTTATGTCAACCACTTGGGTAATAATACACACGGTCCACCAGTTAATAAGCCTAGGTTTCAATTAAATGATGTTCAGGATATTTTAGAAGCAGTAGGCATCCAGCCTATTTCTGATATTGCAAAATGTATCTCTCAATATTATTTCCATGACATAAGCAATCAAAATTTATCATTATTAGCATGTCTGTTTAAAGCTATAACAATTGTAAGAACAAATGACAGGTATATTAAACAGTTGACAATGTCATACTATTATAATTATTTTTTTTTTTGCTTTATCGGCCCTTAATATTACTATTATAACTATCATAACATTAATTTAATAATTTATTTTGAATCCACGTGTTTAATAACAATTAATTATTAGTAGCATGGAGATCATAAATGATAAAAATAATTAAATAAAAATAATTCAACAATTCACAAAAACTAAGTAAATCTTAAAACCAATAAAAAAAATAATTTTCAAGTTTATTTATGTTTTTTATTTTTATTTTTTGTGGTCAATATATTGCCATGGTTACCATTATAATTGTATGTACATGTCCAAAATATGACTTTCAAACATAATTTTTTTGAGTAAAACAATGAATAGTTCTTACAAAATAAAACATTATTCCAAGATGGTTCTTTTAAGAAATAAATGTTTTTTATATGATTTTATTGACTTATTATATATCTGACAAGTTTTTAATTCAAAACCGGTTGTATTTTACAAATACAATAATATTTCAGGCTAAGCATTTATTTATTTATTTATATATTTTTAAATATTAACTATTTATTGATATATCCATTGACGAGTATTAACAGTTTATTAATTTTTGTTTTATTTATTACTTTAATATTTATTAGGATATATTTTTTTCAAACCATTTTTTATTTGGTTACCCTAAAATATTCATAGATATATAAATCTAGATGAAATAGATTCATGATGGTCACTTCCCCTCTATTTTAAGTTTAAAAAATATTTAGTTCCTTACTAAAGCATAATCACAATTATGTGTCTATATCTAGTTTGATATATTATATTAATGATGCATAGAAAATAAATATTATTTAAAATTTACTGATTTTGTTTTTTTAGTAAATATAATGAAGTTCAAAATAATAAAAATAATTTGAACAAGTCTACGAAAATTGAGATTGATACTTATGAACATAGATTAAATAATTGGTTAGTAAGTATTGAAGACATACTTAACTCATTCAATTTAAATGAAGGACAAAGAAATACTTTGAAAAAATTGTTAAAAAAGTAACTATATTAATAATATGTAATGATAAATAATAGTATACATTTATTTTAATAGTTTAAATTTTTAGTTATCATCAAAATAACAATGCTCAAGAAGTTGCTGTCTATAAAGAACGTTTGAAAAAACTTGGAATGGAGATAAAAAAAATGACTGATAGAGTTGTCGAAGTAGAACAATTGGCTAAACATTTTCATTCTCAAAATACTGGTTTGTTAGTTCAAAAAGAACAGATGGAATGTGTCACAAAGCAATTACATTTAGAAACACAGCAATTATATAAATTAATCAATGAATTTGAAGTTAGCAAGCAGTATTACCGAATTAATTCAAGTTGTACTAAATTTAAAAAATAATTCATTGTTATATTATTTGTATTTCAGGAAAAAGAAAAATCTGTGCAAAACCAACTAAAAGATGTTGAAAACCAAAGGCATGAATTACAGTTAAAAGAAATAGAAATTTTAAAGAATGAAAGATTGTTAGTATTAATCTTGTGTTTGTGAAAAATATAATGTATTTTTATATTAATACGTTTTTAGATTAAAAGAAAAATCAATAAAAAATATTGATGAAACAAACATTATCGATTCTAATCAAGTAAAAATGCTACAAGAACAAAACATCAATTTGACAAAACAAGTACAGAATATACAATTAAAACTTGATGAACTCAAAGAGTTTAAAAAAAACGAACAGTCAAGCCCTAAAATAATGGATTATAGTCTTCAAAGAATTGAGTCTTCATTAGTAAATAAAAATCATCCATAATATCAATTTTAAATGAACTACTTTTTTATTTATCAAAAATAATGATTTTTAGGATAAAGAAATGGTGCGGAAATTACAAAGAGAAAATGACGAGCTGCGTGAATTCATTATAGTTCAACGAAAGAGAATTGAAGAACTATCACATAGAGCATCAAATTTGGGAAAACTAATCGAAAAAACTCATCAAATACCATCCACTACAACAGACTATCAACACAAAAGTGTAAAAAAAAAACTTCAGTTCGTTGAAGATTTTGGTAAAAAAAATCATCATGCTTACAAAAACATTTCATCGACTACTACAGATTATTCAACAACTCTACCAGAATCTGATAATCAAACTGAAGATGATATAGTTCAAGGCGCACTTTCAAAGTGGAAAACATTGGCCGTGAAAACAGCCAAAGTGAAACAAAATTTGATAAACTATCAAACAAATAGTATGCGTGACGACAGTGATAACAAAATAATTAGAGTCAATAGACAATCGTATAATATTCGTTCAACCTTGTCAGACGATTCTGATTCCAGTTTTTTTAAAAATAGTGGTGAGAAAATCAATTTAAAAGACCTTGCCAACAAGATTGGTTATCATCGATCAATTAGACGATCTAAGAATGATACAAGTCTTGACATGTTGCAGAATACTAGATCTCGGAACTATACATATATTTCACCAATAAAATCATCTTCAACCAATACAAATAATGTGTTCAAGGTATCGCCTATAAACAGAACAATTTCAAGAATCGAGTCACCAGTCAGCAGAATAAACTATCAAAATGAATTTTCTACTGATACATTTAATGTACCCAATCAATCAATAATGGAATCAACTGTTATAAATAGGCCCCTTTCAGATAGTAATTCACCAGGGACTAGCAGTTCAAATAATTTTATGAAAAATAAAACGCCAGACAATATTGAAGTGAACAATTACAAATCTTCGCCAAATAAATTAGTTGGTGAAAGATACAAAGATAATAATAATTTACAATCTTTGAACGGTACAGATTTACCAAAAGAAAGTCAAGAAAAAGGAACAGAAATAACTTCACGACAAAATAGTTTAAATCATAATGCTGTTGATACTAATTTCACGAGTAAAAACGAACAGGAAAGTGATCACACAATTTCATTTGGTAGCAATAAAACTGATAAATCTTCAGATTTTTGGGCGTAATAGGCAGTATTTAATTTTTTTTATGTAATGATCAAGTGAATTATTTAAGTACCTTGTTGTATATGCTTAATATTTTATTAAGAGTTTTGATAAATAAATTGTATTTTAGTATTTTAAATTTGTTTGTTTTCAATTATATTTTAAAAGTTACATAAAACTAGTTTTATTTCTATTAATATAAAAAAATACTTAGATTTATGTACAGTTATGTGTTATTGTAAATTAAACCTAATAAAGAAAAAAATTGTCAAGGTAAATAAATATTAAAATACAACAGGAGTGTGCTAAAATGTAATTAAGCATTATTATGATTAGTTAGTGCCATCAAATTGCCTATTCAGATAAATATTATTATTTATTAATATTGTATTTTTGATTAAAAATGAAAACATTTTAGGGTAATTAAAAAAAAATAAATCTAATTTAATTTAAACTTCTGTTTAAATTAAATAATACTATTGTATTGACAGTTTTTGCTACCATACATTATGTTATTTAAATAGGTTAAAAATAAGAAATTTATGATATTGCTATTTTAAATTTCAGTTTAAAATTATTCTTTCTGTCTTAAATAATTTATGTCTACATAAATGTGCACAGATATTTTACTTTTGATATCCATTGTTTTTACTCAGATTTATTTATTGAAAACTCAACACATAATCAATTAAAATTTAAATAAATATTGTAATTTGTAATAGTAAATTTAATGAAGTGTCTTCAAACTTGTTTAGTAATAACAACATACTTTATATATTTGATACAATTATTAATATATTTTATTGGGATTGAAATTAGGTTCTATAAAATAATTTCAAGATCTTATAATTTTAATATAAATACAAAATTAAATTGTTATAAATATTACAATTACATTTTTATTTTAGTTTGAAGTGTACATACAGTTATAGTTGGCTGTAAAAAAATAACATTTCAAAAATTATTTTTTGCCAGATTTTTTAATTCCTCCACCGACCATCGGTCCTTTCTGGGCAGCTTTTGTTTTAAGATCATTTAATGCTTTTTGTTGTTCCTTTAATTTTTGTTTCATTTTGAGATCATCTTCATCCAATTCTTTATTTTCTTTCTTAGGGGTTTTTAAAGGTTTCTTCTTTCCTCCTTCTCGTCCTGACATATTGCTATTTACATAAAATTATAAAACAATTATAAATCTAAATACCTAAAACACAGGAATTGTAAGTAATTATCAGTACTGAATGATAAGTAGGATGAAATATTATCGATTAACATAGCTAGTTTATCTATGCTTTTCAGTAGGTATATGTTTATACAGATTCTCAACCTACTTGATTTTTCAATACTTATCTAAGCAAATAATATATGTTCTTATCAATTATATGATGCAATTAATAATGTTAAAATGTAAAATAAGTAGAATTAACCTAATTAAAATGGATTGTTTTCTTTAATTATAAATTTAAAAAACAAAAACATATTTCTTTGGAGGGGAAACTAATACCCCCACGCTGAAATAAATATTGAACAAGGGGAATCCACAATGTCTTTATAAACGATCTCTACCACTGACATAGGCGTAAACAAGGGAGGGCAAGGGTGCGATTGCCTCCTAGAATAAATTAGGAGGGACAGTGCGCCTCTGATATTTAACATACCTTGTTTTGAAATAAGTAAAAAACAGCTAGTTATAGCTATTACTGTAACATTTTTTTTTTAAAAATCTTAGTTTTAAATTTTCGCTTATCTAACATGTTAAAAAATGAATAATTTTATATAATAATATGTAGGTAGTAAAGCGGCGTTTAGCCTCGGACAAACTTTTCGTTAGATATGTAATTATATTTTTGCCCCCCCCCCCTAATAAATTTCCAATTTACGCCTATGACCATTTGGTTGTATTATGGGTCAAGAGTATGAATAAAAAACTATCCATGTAGCTGATGTACACTTCATATTTTCACCCACGTTTTTTAAGTCAAACTCTAATCTTATCGTTTTTTAGAAGAGCTAATTATATATAGAACGGTGCTCTATATACTTAATTGCAACTTTCGCTAAAACACTAGCAAATGAACGTTCTACAACACAATAAACTGTTACGAATAAAAACGCACAGCATAAGAGTACAACAATAATATTCGGAACTACAGTCTCGAATCGTTTGAAACGAGACAGCGAACGTCAAAATTGAACGGGCAAACAAATGAAGTTCGATCGAACGCTTGACCTTGCTAGGTCTGTGTGTGTATACGTGCAAGTATAGATTATTTATTGAAATCGTAAAAAAGCGGATGGTACTTACGGATGGTTTGAAAATCAAATGATGTCGACAATACCAACAAGTCCTTGCGCACACGGATTTCGCCGGTTTCCAATATTTTGATTCCGTTCAGTCGTACGTGCACCAGATAGCGGTATGCTGTTTCTATGGTTAGAACGGTCGATAACGAACGTGATGTTGGTCACATGGTATGAAACGTAGCCAAAGATGTTTCAAAGTTATTATTATATCGTTCGTTTGCCATATAGATTAACCCATAATACAAATAAGTTCGTATTGTGTTGTTTTACTAATGTAAATGGCTCTAAAATCGGAACTTAGTAAATTATTTTTTAAAATCTCATCACCAGATGAAATTCTGTAATTTAATAATTCCCTGAAATTTCCATTATTTTCTGCAGGCTTTTGAAAAGCGTCAAATATACTGCCATCATCGCGATGTCCTCGAATAGCAATATTTTGTTTACCAAGAAATATTAATGAGTCAGTTATTGGTTTCAACCGAGATCTGTTTTCTTTAACTTGTTCGTAATGAGCTGTATTTAATGTATGAGTAATTTAATTTTGTGGATTATTATAAACATGTAAAAATGATTTACCATCCTGAACGGCGTTTTTATGGTAAATATTTCTACTATGAATTTCTAGGTAGGTAACTATCCTTTCCAAAAAGTTTAGCAAATTTCGTTAAAAGTTCGGTTACAAGATACTTAAGAGGCATGGTATTTTATTGATCCTGTGCCAGTATTAGTGTGATTAAAAACTGAGCAATAGACATAGAATAAGCCATTCATAGATTTTGATATCACTAGCCAAAAATATTTTTCCAAATGCTCTATTTTCACAAATCTTTTTTCTATACTTCCACATTTTTTGTGAATAGAAAAAGGAAAATAATTTTTATTTAGTGGTTTCCAGTGATCTTTAAGAAAATGTTTTTTTAAAAAAATTATTAATATGAGAATATTAATTTAAGAAATCTCCAATGTCTAGTGTTTTATTTAAATGAATTTCAGTGTTTAGTGGTTGACAAATAATTAGTTCATTTTTTTTTTTTTTTTGATAGTAAAGACGACTCACTTGAATCCAATTCGATTTTTATTTTCCTCAGTTGTTCGATCATTATTTTCCACAGTACTAGATGCACTTTTCTTTTTAAAAAAAATGTGTAATATCGACATTTTTCCTTTTCGACATAATGTTTTTGTCCAATAAACAAATAAAATAAAATAAATTCAGTACAACAATTATAACACAAACGTCTCCAATTCAATTTAAAAAATATATGGGGGTCACTTTTAACTGCGTATAAATAATATTTCCATTGATAGAGAAATTATACATAATACGAGGTCGTGTATATCACCGGTTGTCGAACTACAAAGTGTCGACAGTCAACACAACAATTTTACTATTATACAGTTAGAATTAAACTGATATATATATATATATGTGTATATTTCAGGCGGTCGAATATGGAAGTTATTAATGTATAATATCTGTAAACAAAACAAACATAGAATCTGATACTAATTTTTGGACGAAACTATGAGTCGGTTGGGGCTGGCCGGCTGATAGTTGTCCTCGCTTATACGGTTACAATAATATTATTATTATTGACAATTTATTAATATATATTATAAAAATAAAAGACGAAAATGTGTGACTATAACAATACATTAGAATTGTATTACGCAAGATAATGCAATTAATAGTACATCAAATTAAATTAATACATTTTGATACGGCCAACGGGGGGGGGGGGAGCGGTCGCCCTTAGCCCCCCCCCTTGATCCGCGCCTGAAACCTATTTTCTTCGCTGCTTCTTCTAACACTGTGGCTATGTTAGCTGTGTCTGCAAGCGAATCACCTATTATATCTAAATCGTCAGCGAAACCGAGGAGCCGTATCTTATTCTGACCGATTAATACACCACCTTCATTGTCCTGTAGTATCCTTACTAAATTTCTCTAGGGCAAGATTGACAAGTACTGGGGACAGGACATCCCCCTGTTTTAGTCCGGTTTCCACTTTAAAAGTTCTTGATGTTACATTTTGTGTTCTTAGGATGCCAGCTCATTCTGTAGTACATATCGAATATGATAGAGCGGAGCCAGTGGCGGAACTAGATTTTTGGAGGCCCGCGTAAAAAAATTTCATGGAGAATTTCTAAGACAGAATTTAAAAAAAAAACTAAGAATTTTGTTTTTCTCACGAAACATCTTTATTGTTTAATACATATATTTGTATATGTTACCGGCAATATGGATAATCCGGTATTTTGCAAAATGCCTAGGTATTATGTATAATGCCAATCGTGGAGTAGGCAATATGAAAAAAACAAACAAAATTGGGCATCGCCTAACCCAGTGCTTCTCAACCTTTTTCAAATTGCCGCCCCACTAAGAAACAAAATGTTTTTCAACGCCCCCCCCCCCCTCTTCACTTTATTAAAATAAAAATAAAAATAGTATATATGAAATATTTATAATTGAATAATAAATAATATAGATATAAATGTAAATATAATACAAATAAAATGTAAAGTGTATGTTTAAATATGATTCAAATGTTTTTAAATGTATTGATCAGTGAAATGCTTGGTGATTCAAAGCCAATTTTTTTACGTTTGGTTCAAAATTTGTGAAATTAAGCCGTAAGTCTCCCCTTTTGACGATATCTAGTCGATTTCTTTTTTTCGTTATTAGATAACAACGCACTGCCTCTGATATATGTAGTTTGTATTTCATAATCACAAATTTATTTTAGAAATCGATAAACGGAAAACAATTACAGATAAATCTTGGTATGTTGCTTTAAACGAAAAAAAAGTTCACCACCCCCTAATCGCCCAAAACGAGCTCACCGTACCCAATCGCCCTAAACGAATTCACCGCCACTCGGTACTCCTTCACCGTCCACCGGTGGGCGATATCGCCCCCGTTGAGAAGCACTGGTCTAACCTAACCAACGAATTTACTTATCGTTTATCATTAATATGCGTTCCCGATTTAACGCAATAAAGATTAACATTCTTTTACTATAATAATAATAATGAGATACAATATTGAACGTACTAATAATTTTATTACAATATCGTAATTTTTCTTGTCGTTTTAGTGTTGCAAATATGCATACGAATTATATGAAGTCAAATTTTTATTACAAACTACAATTTTTTTTTAAAAAATTTGGCCACTAATACTAGTTTTATAACTGATGAACAGTATAATGAGTTGATAAAAATTCAATCCACAAGAATTGGCCAAGGATTTTTAAAATGTGTTTGTAAGTCCGTATCAAAATAAAAAGTGTATTTGCCTTAAAAATAACATTTTATGCACTTCAAAATGTCACTTTTCTACATGTTATAATAAGTTAATAGTAGTTTAAGTAAAATATTTATATAATAGTAATAATATAATAACAGATAAAAATTAAATTTTTTCTGTAATATAAGTAATAATGTATAATAATTATAAGAATCTTAATGTAATATAACATATAATAAAATGTTTTGTGCTTTACCTAAAAAAAAAAAAATTGGTATTTAAGTAAAGTCGTTGGTAATAGGCGATACCCAATTTTGTTTGTTTTCTTCATATTGCCTACTACACGATTGGCATTATACATAATGCTTAGGTATGTATTTTATAAAATACCTTGGTTACAAGTAAAATAATGTTGAAAATTATACGTTTTATTTACATTGCCTAAAATGGGTCGGCAATTTGCATAATGCCTAGGCATATTGCAAAATACTTGAACTATCCATATTGCCGGTAACATATATTTATATATATATATATATATATATATACACATAAAAAAATCTCGTGTCACAGTGTTTGTGGCCATACTCCTCCGAAATGGCTTGACCATTTTAATGAAATTTTGTATACACATTTGGTAAGTCTGTGAATAAGTTCTTATCTATTTTTTATACTTCTAAGTGCTATTGTTTAATAAATCGTAGTTTAATTTAATAATTTTTTTCGGGTCAACTATGACGCGGTCCCGCTGTGGTGCGGGTACAACAAGTACACCACTATCGCGAAGCCGCGCCCGCTTTCTACCCAGCCTCAACCCGGGCAACGACAACACCGTTTCCGATATTACCCACCTACCTCGGAAAATCGGGCAGAGGTGGGAAAAGTTATCGGAACCGGTGGCAACGTACTGACCGGTCGCCTCAAGTGACCAACCTTTTTGCTCGTGACTGTCGTGGAAGCACATTGTCGACGTACATTTTTCTCGCGTTTCTCCACCACCGTCACCGAGGACCACATCCGTACTTGTTTTTTATTGTTGACATTGCTTTGACAATAAACTCGTTACAAAACGTATTCTGTTTCGGTTTCATGGTTTTTCTTTTTTTTCTATTTAAAAAAACCCGATCCACTTCGCTCCACTGTGACCGGCCACCTCACCGAGGGAAAACCTAATGTCCGCCGAGGCCGTGTCAACTAGTTATATTATATATGTAATTACTTTTTTTCTAGGAAATTTTATTTAAGGCGAATAAATGCATAAATACTTACCTATCTTTATATTATACTAAGATCTAATAACTAATTGATCAAGCTAGATTATGCTATTATTCTGAACCTCCAAAACTAATTATACCATGGTTAGTTGCAAAAAATAAGTGGAAAGCTAAAAACTAAAAATAAACTTTTATGCGGTTTTTAGTTAATTTTTTTAAATTTTAATGTTCATAATTTTCTAAGTTAAATTATTTGAGACTCCTCTTATGCCGAGGTTAGTGTGAAATCACACCTTCATCTATATGTAGCTCCGCTACTGAGCGGAGCCATATGTAGAGGATGTTAGTCTAGAAGAATAAAAATCGCAATTTTTGGCCTAAAAAATTGGAAAGCACCGGATACCGATGATATTCCATTAGAACTCATAAAATATGGAGGTTAGGAGCTACATGTAGTTATAATCTGTATAATAATGTAGGCATAATCTACAGACTATGCCAACTAATATGGATGGAAGAACGAATACCGGATATAATGAGGCAATCATCATGATTACTTCTATGGTAAATGTTAATCGTTAATAACAACCCAGCCGAAATTGGAAGAGTGGCTTCTCGTCCGGACGTCGTCACTGTCCTGACGTCTTAGTAGCGACTTTCAGATTTATTTGTACTAGTGCAATATGAGTATATATGGATTCGGTTTTCAGTAAATCAGAGTACTTAAGTTGTAAACATCTTACACACACTGAAAAGTGTTCATAAAATTAACCGTAATGGCAAAATAAAAATAATAAATCAACAAAAATAAAATATAAAAATTAACATATATTTTTAAACTTAAAATATAATTATTGTAATAAACGAAAACTTAAATAGTTGTATAATATACTGATTAGGATTGGATTATTTGCTTATTGTTTATATCATTGTTTTGCATAATAATAATAAGAAAATAAAAATACAGAAGATAGAGAAAACGAGGCTTCAGTCCTAAAAAATTAAAAATGTACTTCCGTCGAGTCGACTCGATAAATTCATGGACAGCAACACGTTAATATTGTCATACTCAAGTAAATTGAATTCTCGACGCATTGTGTCGTCTTTCCACCGTTAAAGTTATCTTATCTCCGGCAGACGCCACCAGTGGCACTGTCAGACAACAGTCGGAATCGTCTGTCCTAGTGTTGTTCACCTGAAAATCGGTGGAAACGGCATCGATCAATGCGCGTGTAAAAATAAAAATAGGTGCTTACACTAAATTTAAATATACATTTATGGAACATTGAAATAACGTTATAAAGAGGTATTCTAATTTTTTCACTCCACGGCTCCTATTGATGTCTTCATAATATTTTGATGACCCGTAGATTATTGAGAATATGAGAATATTATAAATATTATTATTATTATTAACAGAATCACGAGAATGTATTATATTACAGTTAAAAAAAAACGCATTTAAAAATTAAAATCTAGAAAAACTTTTTCGACGACACGATAATGTTCTCCCCTTTAAGGTTGATAAAAGGTCAGTTTGCTTTAATATCAAAGCAGACAACGCAAAATTAATTCTATTAAACGAATATTATTTTTTTACATTTGTAAAGGCGATGTGTAACAAACGGTTACAATCTATACCTTTGTAAATTTATTAATCGCCATATTTTTTTCACCATCGTCTATTATACAAAAAAAATCGTAGTTTTTCAATAATCGCTATTGTCTGAATATTATATACGGATGGGTAAAATTATATTGTTTTCCGGTTCTTTGCCTTGGTTCACTTCACCAACACCCGAATCTGGGAGCCGCAACGTACAGTCTGAATACCTCTTAAATATACATGCAATACGGCGGTGATCTGTTCAAGTTGATACAAATACACTTCAAGCGCAATCACTTGAACGGATCATCAACTGTGCGTTTATGTACTATATGATTGCCTATGCATGTTGTTACGGTAATGCTAAACACTACAATCAGTGGCGTAAGACTAGCTAGCGTCCCTGGCAAACTTAAAAAAAAGCGCTTTTTAACCAATTCAAATTTGATGTCATGATATTTTTTTTAACCTTTAATTTTACTATTTTTTTTTTAAGTATACAACTTATATTTATAAGTTATTATTATGGTGTTAATCTTTGGAAATTTGCTTTCTCGCTTTATGTCTTTATTCCTTCATATGAAATTTTTTATTTAAACGCCCTTGTGCTATTTTCATAATTTTATTGTTAATTTCACTCGTAGTGTGAACAAATAGACAGTATCTACATATTTCAAAAAGTATAACGGAAAAATTTCGATTTGATTATAGGATAGGAATACGAATTTTACACAATTTTGCGCCCGTTTGCAATTCACGTCCCTGGCATAGGCACAGTTCGCCATACCCTTGCTACGCCAATGACTACAATAAAACTATAATGTATATCTGATGGTGTCAGTCGTTTCATAGAGTTTCCTTTATGATGTGAAAAACTAATCTACATCTTATACTATAAGGTCGGTGTTATACTTTCTAATTAGGTTGGTACGAGCGAATGGCAAAATATCGATTTACAGTGGTATACAAAGAAGTTATGGTATTCAAATGCAGTGCACGCTTGCATCTAATAAATTACGCCACTGATGTACGCATATATAAAGTATGTGTAACATATTAATATCATTACTTGTATTATACGATCGTAACGTTTCAACATGCCGCTCAAATCGGCCGGTCCGCCTTTTCGAATGTTGTTAACGAACACTCCTCTCTCGTACAGCCCGTCCGATATGCTGAAACCGAAATCTTCGTACACCGCATCCTTGAACAGGGTGACCTAAATGCATTGCATATGTTGTTATATACAATTATTTAAAAATGCTGTACATGAGCAGTGCTCGAATTTGAAAAAAAAAAGTACATGGGCTGTTGTCGTTTAAATAAAGAGCGTACTCGGCATTGGAAAACATATGTCTCGCATTGGCCACGTAACGCATGCACGAATGGTCTGGAGTACGCTAATTTTTTAATGAAAATATTTGGATAGCTTTAAAATTTTAAGTTTTGTTCCAATCATAAACGTTCCGTACATAGCGGGTTCTCGAGAACGGTTCAAACGGTGCGAAAGAAATTATATTTAATCTATAAAATTGGTGTAAATGTTTACCATTACATTAACTCATGATCGAGATAACGTGAGTGGAACCAGTTACGAGAGAGAATTTAAATTTTTATTTTCAATCCAACTACGCAGTATTCCCTTGAAGAGTTTTTTTAAACGGAAAAAATCGTCTCGTCTGTCTCAAGTTCGTCGGGTGGAGGTTTTCTCGGACTGTGTACGAAAAAGGGCGAGAACGCGAACGGCAACCTTACTTGGAACAGGTCGAAATCCAGCAGCCCGTCCCTGTCCTGGTTCTCGGCTATCTTAAATATGCTGTCCACGTCGTAGTCCGCGTGCTCGCGTATGTAGTACGGCCTGAGCGTGCCGCCGAAATAGTCGCTGTCGAACTCGGGCACCTTGCGCTGCGCGCTCTTGGACCGGTGCCGCAGCACGATCCGTTCGGGCGTCGGCTCGTGCAGGTTGGGCGCGGACCGCGTGGTGTCCGACTCGATGGCCGAGTCGTCCGCGGTGGTCGACAGCAGCCCGACGCTGGTGTAGAACGGCCGTTGCGGCTGCTGGTGCTGCGGCCGGCACACCGTGATCACCACCCGGTCGTCCGTGTTCTGCAACTGCGCTATGGCCGTGGACAGCGGCGCCTCGGACAGATCGGCCCCGTTGATGGCCAGCAGCCGGTCGCCCACGTGTATCGCGCCCGTACGGTCGGCCAGTCCACCTGCGTCCGCCGGTGTTAATCGCATGTTAATAATCGGTAGTACCAGCAGCCCACATATGCGCGGTGTTCCTACAATCGGAGTAGTTGGCTCCGGGTTCGGACGAATAAGCCGTTCGATTCCAACCAACACCGGACCACCCACCTACCTAACCCGCAACTACGCAGGGACGTATCGGAATAAACGACAAACGGGCGCGCGGACCAAATCATTATCCTAAATAAATAACTCCAAGCGATCCACGATACTAGAAAATAAATTATGTATGTATAGTAGATATATGTATATGTATGATATATATATATGTATATAGATACATATACTCCTTTACACTTGTAAATCCTAATCGATTTTTAGAATAATGCGCATTTGTTTCAGGTCAAATCAAAGTCAATCTATTAACTTGATATCATACGACTCTAAAAGTATCTCTGTCTATGGATAGTGTATTTTTCTTATTTATAAAAAAATAATTCATGCACTTGTAGGTGATACAGAAATTGATTCAGTAAAAACGGGTAACAGTTGTAATATAATTAGGTGGAAAAGGGTATCGGTCAAAATATAATTTGGCGGAAACGCGTTACATCCACGGTAATATCGTACATATTCCAATAACACTAATTCAACATCGTTTCAAACACTTATCGATAAACCCTTTGTAGAGTATTCAATGAAGCATTCTGGTTTTGCGGCACTGAATGCATTTGTCATTATTATATTCAAATCACCGTACACGGAATGACGGTTGATTACACACGAATAGTAGTAGTAAATAATATAAATACGTTTTAATTGAAAATGAATCTAAAAAATATAAATTTTACTTTTATCCGACTGATGAAAATTACTTAACGAAACAATTATTGTGTAACAGAAGTGGTTTTTTCATAGTACCTGAAAGTATTTCAGTATTATTCAAGTACATTTCTGACACTAGTATGTATGTATGTATGTAGGATTTTTGAAAAGTACTCGAAATACTTTTTTATTGCAACTCTGCTATATGCTGCAGTATACACGAGCAGTATCGAAGTACGCACAGATGTACAGTATTATTCGGTGATACCCAATTGAGCACGGTCGTTGGCGGCCGACCTTTTTGACGATCCAATTGAGCACGGTAAAAAAAAAAATATTGTGTACAACGTTGTCAGATTGAAAACTATTAGGCTGGCAACATACTAGCGTTATTTTACCACGCCGTAAATTTACTGCGCGTTTTGTTAAAGTACATTAAAATGAATAGAGCACAACACACGAGTGTCGCGCAGTAAAATTATGGCGTGATATTTCGAAAACTATCGTGTGCACCTTGACTTTACTGTGCGTTAAAAATACCACTATGAAGGCTTATTGTGATTACTCTAAATTTAAAAATGCTGACAATCTACTTAAATACTTATTGAAAGTTGGAAATATATATTTAGGGAAAAAAATTTTAATTTTTATCTTTTTCATGACATTGTATGAGTGCTATTTTTTAGCAAAAAAAGAAAAAAGAAAAGTGTAATTATAACATGTGATTAAAATCCAATAAAATATTTTTAATTATAAATAATTATATTCAAATGTATTTTATTTTGTAATAATAATATGGGCGCACCGAGTTTTATACACTAACAATAAAAGAAATTCGAAATAAAAGGTGTCTTGTCGTTTTTTTACTGGAGAGTTATTTCTTTTAGGAAACCTGAGCCGTAAATATTTTAAATTATAAAATAATCTTTAAAAATCTAAAATTGAATTACATAATAATTATAAAAAAAAATCTTGAATACACAGTAATACGGTGCACCAAATAATATTCTACGGTACAAAGCGGCAACGTCGCACCCATTTTCGTACCCAATCGTGTGGTTTTTGGGTTCTTTCTTGGTTCCTATTGTTTGATTGCCATCGTGTTCAATCGGGTTACGTAAAAGATCAATCGTGCTCAACCGGATTCCAGCCGTATTATTGTAACATATTTTTTTATCAGCTAGGGGAGGAACGGATGATGCAATGCTCGGAAATGATTTAGAATGGTGTTTCGGCTAGTTATGTTATAAACAATTTTAAGTAATTAGTTTTTAAATTATTTTTGTACTCTTTATCCAATAATGCAAAAGACACTTTTGCAGGTAAATCGTATCGTAAACATTTTGAAAATCGATGACATAAAACTGTATGCCAGGTTGATATTTATTTTGTCTTAGGGTCACCCGTCTCCTAAACCTCCAGTTACCTTTATAAGTATGTTTATACTGTAATTTTTTAAATATTGTTCACTATATTTTATATTATACCAGCATTTTATAAACTATAAAAGGTAATATATAACAAACAGATGACAAAAATGTCAAAACTTCAACAATGTGCTATTACATTTTAATGTCAGAGGTATATAGATTATTAAATTTTATTTTATTCTAGAAATTGTACCTACAGGATATTGTATATATTCGATAAAATCAAATGAAAAAAAAAAATGTTTTAGTATTAAAAGTTATCTATTATTATACATTGATTGCGTTTGCGTGTATGTAATAACCGTAGCCTGGAGATTATATTAGTAATTATGAAGAATTTTGGTTTTTTATGTACACGTTGATTATCATCTATAGAAAGGTTTTTCAATAAATAATGTTCAGGAATTTTCGATGTAACACAATTATATTGCACGAAATATGCTTACGTCTTGTGATTACTCACGTTTTGCAAAACGGTTTAGAAATAATTAGTTGCCAAAACCAAAAAATAAAAAACAACCTAAAGTCAAATTGACACATTGATAAAAATTTGAGATACATATATCCCATTAGATAAACCACATCAAATCAATATTGTAATAAATAAATTTGTGACAATTTAGACATTCATACGAGATAGTATAAATCTAATAATGAATGATTTAAAAGTAATTATTTTACCAGGTGATAGTTCTTGAATAGAAATCGGTAGCCGGGAATCTTCCGATCCAGTAATAGTTATACCTAAAGGTTCTCCTTTTTTGTACAATTCCACCGTATATTGCACTAAATCGTCTTCGTTTTCATAATCGTCTAGCAAATAAAAAAAAAAAAACGAATTAGTTCACAACGAAACATGTGGATAGAACGCTATGATATATTGATATTGGATAATGTATATGTTATCGTATAAGAACTAGCCGGAACAACCGCTGCGATCGTAACTCATACGTGTTCAACATTGTATGAAAAATGTTATATTATCTGAAGTTTTTATCTCGAACGGAAATCATTGGCGAGTGTCATTCCTGACGGTAATGTGTCGTACATTAATCACAAAAATGTTTACGAACGATGACGGTAAAATCAAAATTAGAAAATATTTGAGTCCCTTTCGTCGCGTACGTAAATTCGGGTTAAAATCTTAAATAAAAACGCGCGGAGATTGTAGTAAAAATTACGACGTCCGAACCAACATTTTGATGTTGAAAAAAAAATCACCCGCGAAATAACTGTTCACGGCGTCTACTATCGTACACAGGGACAAACGCCCGAAAACGTATGACTACCGGCAGTGGGTTCGGTCCCCGGCAACGGCTGTACTGCGTTACCTGTCGTGGCACCGGAAGTTCGCACGCGCAACGTCACCACGTCTCCGGCTTCCTGGAGTATGTCAGTCGCCTCCTGTCTAGTACAGTCGCTCAGCGATTTGTTGTTCGCGGCCAACAACGTGTCGCCGATTTTCAACGTGCCCGATCGGTGCGCTATTGAGCCCGGCACGATCTCCGAAATACACACTTGTCCGTTTCCGTCGTCTGCAGCAGGTCAGGTGAACACGCCGACCGACAATTAATTATACATAACGGTTAATAATAATAGTAATGATAATGCGTTGTTTTACGGTCAGAGATGGAACTAGGAATTACGCCTTATCATAGACCAATAATCAAATACTTTTTTCGAGAATTTTTTCTAATAATTAATATACAATCATATTTATTGAGTTTTAACTTAATATCAGTATTTAACAGAGTTAAAAATATCAAATTAGTTGTTAATAATTACAAAAATTATACCCTATAAAATGTTACGTCCGAGGATGAATACCTACTCGTCTTTCACCCCCTAGTTCCGCCCCTGGTTACGGTTCAATTATTGTTACGTTACGCATGACCATTGCGATTACTACCGTCCGTGCGGTTCACTTCAGGTCCGCGAGTTCAGTGGAAATTGTTCAAAATGAAACGTATTAAAATCGGCATTATTGATCTGATGTCGCTCGGTGTACAAATTATACTACGCGAAATTATTTTAGAAGTAATCGTTTATGAATAATATATACTCGTAGTTCAGATAAAATCTTCAATGGATGATTTCAAAAAGAACCGTGAAAATGTTGCATTTCTAGGTTCGTTGTTATTCTGGCAATTTTATTTTTATTGTAGTTTTGTTATCGCTTACAATTTATGTAAACAGAGAAGTGAACAACAGTTATAAAAAAAAAAAAAACTGGAAAAGAGAATATGTTTCGATAACATATAATTATTGAAATACTCCAAATTTAAAATGTATTGGAAAATAATATTCGACTTACAATGGTATACCTACGCCAAACATTTTTTCTTTGGTTAGTACGTTTCTAGAAAATTATCAAAAAACAACAATGTTTGGTTCGTTATTTTTAAAGTTTGTTTTGAAAATATTTTATGTATAGAAACGTTAAAATAAAAAATTGGTTCACTTATTCAATGAAATACATCCGTACACAACTCTCACCGGACAGTGTATAATAGTCATGCCTATTTATAACAATATTTATGATGAAATGAGTGACTAATGTGATGAACAAACTTGATCCATTTTCTAATTTAATCATGAATGTTTGCAAAGTAAATATGGCATAAACATTAGGAGGAAGTAACCTAATCCGTATGGATGTCTAATTAACTGATTTACATTCCCGCGACCACATGTCTCTTCATTCATAAATTAATTTAAATTATAAAAGATGGATTGAAAAACTCGTTTTTATTATTGTTATAACAATCATGTATGATATTCATCTTAGTATAATAATATATCTTAGTATCGAATATTTTCTATTGAATCAGAACGAAAAAAATATGACTAACGGTTCATCATAGTTATTGTGAAATGTTCTACAATATTAGCTTACCTGTTATCGTGATCCCAAGACTCCTGTAGTCGTTTTTCACCAATTTCACGGTAAACTCTCCAGACGTGGGCACAACGGAATCGGCGATATCGAACTCTACCTTGATGCAAGCGTTTTTCACCTCGGGCCCTAAGAACTCGTGAAGAGGTTGCTGGTACAAGGGCACGAAACTAGTGCTCTTGCATCCGTTCACGGATAGTATACGGTCGCCCACTTGCACACAACCAGTTCTACAAGTTCAGAAACGCAGAACATACAAATAAATGTAAATTTATGTGCGTGTAATGCATGCAGTAAGGAAGCCTAATGTTTAGAGACAACGGAATAGATGATAATAACCTGTCGGCGGGTCCTCCCGGCTCGATATAGTAAACGACCAGAGCCAAGTTATTCGACCGAACGTCCATTCCAAACCGTCCGTTTTCGTCGGCTACCAATGTCAGTATAGTGTAATCAACACGCATTACCGTGTTCTCTATGCACAACAGATAAAATATAATGTTATTAAAAATAATATTTATTATAATTATAATAATAATACGCACAGAGAGTGCGGCGAGAGAGTTGCGATTTTTAATTATATGAGTATAGATTTAGATATCTTACGTGATTCCGTGGGTTCCCAGGCCACGGTCGGTTCGATTACCGGATCTTCGTACACGGAGTACAGGTGTTGGCGAGAGTCGTACGACGAACAGTCTAAAAAATAAAAATGTGCGTACGAGGTTATACTACATATGATAACAGTAGTGACGAAATTCAAAGGACCACTGCGGTTCGTTTTGTTTTTTTCGTTGCGATTGTAATACACCAGTACTTATTCTATTGATTAGTTGTGGAACCTTATGTTATAGAGTCATATACTTTTAACTGTCATACGTCGTGCACAAGTCTCAAACGATGTTTCACATAAAATCGGTTCCGATGAAATATCCTCCGGGAAAACTAGCAATTATTCGTGGAGTCCATGTCGAACATCCGAAAAAAGTTTTATTATTGCAGATTACGACCGAAAATCGGTTTTGAGACATTTTTGTGGTTAGATTAGTGTCATCACTAATCCTCCATCGAAATTAATTATAACCGTTATTTACGGTGTTTTGATGTTCTCCAACATCTAATCATTTTCTAATCCTCTTACATTCTGTGTGCGAAAAATCCGAGGTAAATGCTGGTATTATTTCTAGTCTGAGGGTTGGTTGAACGCCGCCGCAAGTCCGTAGCAATTTGTACACATCACTGGCCGCTGTCCTTAGGCCAGCCACTCTGGTATCGTTGACGGCCACTATCTGGTCACCCGGAAATATAGCACCACACCTAAGGTCACACCGTTCATATAGTATTATCGAATGATTTTACAAAAATCGAAAACAAAATTTCAAATAATGCCTATATACCAATGTGATGCCAAAGAACCTACTCGTATAATAATATATTCGTACACTGATATTATTTAAATTAAAAATAATATAATTTGTAAATATTTTTCGTATTTACATTTTTAACCCGGTACCACAATTCCCTGTGTCATAATCCCTATCTCATTAACGAGGTACAGACATCCGAAAGAGTCGACAATATTTCTACGGTAATACCGACAGAATTATACTTCCCTCGGTTCTTTAACAGCCAACCAATTAAAATAAGGATTTTAACTTATGGTGGCTATAAACAAGAATAACATAATACTCGTAATATTAACTATCTTGTTAATATTTAATTTTCACCATACGAACGAGCCCATATGCTACGAAGTTGGTGTCTGGTTGTTAAATTAATATTAATCGCTGTACCATAATACGAAGATTTAGGTTAGGTTTATAATTAGCTTTAAGAACTCGTATATATTTTTTAAGCAAGGATAATCAAATTAAATCAAAGAAAATAATAGATTTTACGATGGTAATATCGAAATCACAAATATTATGTAAATGGTTCGTTTACCGAGCAATATTTATCTACATTATTAATTGTACTCTGCGGTCAATAGCTAGGCAAAACTCACCGTTCAGCAATGCTACCAGGTTTCACATGGTCAACTACCACAGCACTGTTGTTGATTGTATTGGTCAAAGTCAAGCCTAATTGATGAGGTCTCGGGCTTTCGACTTCTACCAACATGGGACAAGCCGCATTACCGACCCGGTCCGCCGCGGATACTTGGTATCTTATGGTTAACCGACACGCTCCGTCCGTCTGCCTGAGTACGGCATCGGCGTCTGCTAGTGTCAGACCGTTCAACGAAACACCGTCGATGGCCAATAGATGATCACCGACCTTAATCGTCCCTTCTCTGAAATTTACAAAAAATACACACGTTTATATACCAATAATTCCCTCGAATCGATGTAATATGTGCCCATTGTAGGGGATCATAATTACGGACTAAAGTTAATGATGTTATTGAATATTGTGTTGCGTATTTCTTACATAGGTGCAACTAGGAGGCGCAATAGGGTTTTTAGTATCCCTTAGTTCAAATGTAGTACTCCTGTTTTTTTTTCAGATCTATATAATCTATAGTAATTACAGTTAAATATCATTTAATTTAATTTTCAGAAATTTCAGCACCTTCAATATTTGGGTTCTAGTTGCGCCCATGATTTCTTAAAACTTAGAAGCATCGGGATACTGTTTAGTGTGTTAAAAAAAAAACCTTTAATTCATACAATGACTGGATTGAATGATTATACGCGTAGTATAAGCCCAAACATTAGTCAACATTGAGAACTAAACTTTAAATTCTATTCCATATTTTCCGTTAAAAACACGAGGAAGAATCCATGAAAACACGTGGATATGTATCATGATGATGAGTTTAAAAATACGATTCACGTGCAAACGTGATTGTCTGGAAAAATTTAAATTTTTCAACTACGTACGATTTATTTATCACGACCTACACGATTTCGATTGAACTAGGACCCACCTGTCGGCTGGTCCGTCGGATCTGACGTGTGTTACAGTTAACGGTTTGCACATTTCTGGGTCCGGATGTGCACCGCCACGCAATACTATACCAAGGTTACCATCTTCTCGTTCGATGAACACGTCAATTACTTTGTGCTTCACATATTGATCTGAGAACAAAAATAATTGGGATACAATTATACATTTATCTATTCATTGTATACACGTACCTAAATCTTATAGTTGCGAACTTTATATTATATTTCAATATACAATCGTTAAATATAAGGAGAAGTAACCTTCATTATTAATTTTTGTTGAAATTATTGAATTGCCCTTATTTATTGGAATGATAAAACTTAACTTTGGAATTAATTCTATATCTACAAGAAAAATACTATAGATTTTAATTTTAGTCAATAGTTAATTATGGCTGTACTATTATATACCGCATTTGTATTTTATGATATTAATTGAACGTGAACTTTAATATTACTCGTGCATGCTATCATTTGTATTGTATCGGTTATTTACTACACAATTTATATGTGCAATATTGTACAAATGGAGTTTTTCCGTTAATAAAGAAATAATAATAATATCTATTGGAGGTATAATAATACAAGTTAATAACAATAATCCAAGAATAACTGAGGAAATTCAATGATATTTGAAGAAATTTGAAAGAGTTAGTTCGAATAAGCTTAAAGCTAAAAGAATATGTTTCGAAGTGGACGATTACATTACATTAAGGTATAACCGTGGTATACTGAATCTTTTTACATAAAACACACACATTCAACATTAAGTTAGTATAACAATTACATAATCGTGGTTATTTATCTACCTCGGTGATCACTGATCTCGTTAAGTTGTATTATTTATGAAAACGTGATTAGGCTTACATCAGATACAAGTAGGTACACCAAGATAAACATTTTAGATGAATTAAAACTACTACCAGACCTATGTGATGAAATTAAATAAACTAGAAAAACAACTCGATATTAAAAAAAAAAAAATAACTAAAGAAAAAAAAATAAATAAAATTATCACTTTAATACTGATACTATAACTTTATATGTTGTACTTACGCGTATTATAAATATTTGATATCACACGGATCGAACACAATGTGTAAAATAGGAAGGCTAATTTGATAAATGAAATGGGATGAGCACCAGTCCTCATAAACCCCTATAATCCTAATCGTGCTCAATAAATACACTAAAACGAACTCAGTCCCTGATCAGTGAGAGTGTACAAAATAATTTACGAATAAATAATTAAATGAAAGATATTATATGTAGACTAATATAAATACTATATACGTACATTGATCTACGTAGCAGCTGGGCTCGTAAATCGTGTTCTTGGATACCATTCGTTGATCTTTGGTCTTCTGGGTTGAACAAACCTTGTCTAGTAACCCTAAAAAACCAACCCTAACAATATGAGTAAAATCTTAGACGTTATGGTGTACAACTCAATGTGAACTGTTGAATTTTATATTGTGCTCTTATGGGGATCGGAAAGAAATTTTAAAACGATGTACATGTACTAAAATCGTTGGAAAAAATTTGAAAAATTTGGGATGTGCAACTAAAAATTGGTGAATACGTTTTCAGTAGCACAACTCAATATTTCTAAATACGTTTTAAATTCCTACTACGTGGGTTATGTATTGCAGCTGACACCACGTACTACTGCTATATGAGCCCAGTGCCGGCTGCAATGGTGTGCGAAGGGTGTGCAAAGGGTGTGACCATACTGGGCAACGCATTTTGAAAGGCCCACCGCATTTAGGTTCCCTCAGATGCTGTCCTTCAAAATACATTTGAAACTATAGAAAATTATTCTCAAATAAAATTGTAAAAACTAAAATATGATGCCAAATTTTCAACCAAGTGGAATGAAAGCAGTTGTGGTAATTTTTCACACTTGACTTGGGTAATTCAACAGTTCTATATTATTTTTATATTGCACAAAATTCATAGGGTCCCGGATTGGTGTGCATTTTACAGTCGGATAAAGACACGTTTAAGTGATAGTGGTCAGGGGATTATTTATGGTAGGGGGGGGTGAGAAGATCTATAAATTGTAGGAGCTTATATTATTATTGTTTTATGAACTATAAGTTTAAAATTGATCATGTTATATAGCCACCTATTAATATTCTATTAATATGTAGGTATTTAATTTCATTATTTTTTTAAAAAATGTTATGATTATATAATACAAATTAAAGTTGTTTACTAAAATTCTAATTTTTGTTATTAATTGGTAGAATTTTGAAATGTTGTCTAGAGGAAATGAACCCCGTCACCCCCACCAAAAAAAAAATCTAAATTCATCCCTGATAATAGTAGGGTGGTAGTATTACACTTGGAATGATATTAATTTTAAAGATCAAAAAAGTTGTTTACAGTACAGCGCTTGAAAAACAAACGATAGAAAAATTGATTTTCAAGACGGATAGCACTTAAATGGAATCCACGCGGTTACACCAGAGTCACATCGCACGGTCACACATTCAGGGGATTCGGGCAAATGGTTGTTAGACGTTTGCAGATCACTGAGCTCGCTCCCGCACCACACGTCCGAAAGAGTGGAGGATGATGGGGAAGGGCCCGTGGATCAGAGAAGAAATATTCGCACCGGACCCCGCGAAACTTCGGTGACGCTGCTGCTGCTCACGCGTCGGCTCCTTACATTTGCTCGTGGACTTCCGGTGCCGCTGCGCCGTATCCTCGTCGGTCGTACGTTGCTGCTGCGGCTTCGGCGACGCGTGTTTCTTCGATCGCAGCGTGGAAAACTTTAACGACGAAAACATTGCGCCTTCGTCATGCTGATTCACCGCGGCGTGGTCTTCGAAATTCAATGACGACGAGTTTTTCAGACCGCGGGTACGAGCGCGCGCACGCTGTAACTGCACTGCACAGGTACACACTGTACGGCGTACACGCCGTCGTCGGCTGAATCCGTTCTCGGCTGAAGTTTAATTTTGGAACGCTCGACTTACGCTGCGCATACGATATGATATGTAATAGCCGACGCCGACAACGCCGTCGCGGTCGTCCCTTCCATCAAACGACGATGACGACGATTAGGAAAAAAGAGGGAGGGAGAGAGAGAGAGAGAGAGAGAGAGAGAGAGAGATAAAAGAGAGAAAAAATATATTTCTACCACGCTCAACTCGCGATAGTCTCCGTCGTTAAAGTCGCCTTTTAACAATTGCAGACATAATTCACACAAGCGCCGGTGCAAAATAGCAGGACTTTCCGTATGTAAAAACAATTACGGGAAACGAAAAGAACAAGGGGAGAAAAATAAATGAATTTTTTTTAAAAAAAAAAAAAAATGAGAAAAAATTCTATATTCGTTAATATACACGTTGAAGGCCCGATGTTGATGCGTTTGGAGGTGGGAGAGTCGGTCTAATTATAGAGCGGAGGGATTGGAGACAGGAATATAACGAATGAACGCCCGCGAAGACTCGTATTATGTGTACGGTGACGTACTACGTGTTTATAATATCCATCTGTTATATTCATTTTAATGTTTAGTGATTTTAAAAATAATCCACAACACTATACGTTGTATTATTTTTAAACGGTATAACTTTTAGGCCAGAAAAAAAAATACAGCGACCACAATATTTGTTCATACAAATTCAGTTTTAGCCAACCGTGCTTGCTAAACGTATTATAACCATAATAATGTGTTATTTGGTCAAATGTACACTTATGAACCGGTTGACGCATAAACGATTAATTTACGGACGTTAGTTTTAGTTCAAAGACAATTTTAGTTGTCTCAACACTAATATCAGTAGTAACACCATTTGTCTATATTTAAATACTCATTTAATACGAATAAGAAAACATTATTTGGTTTGAATACTTTTATTTATGTCGTATACTTATTACATTTAACACAATAATTGTCTGCGTTTTCAGAACACATTTCATAATTTTCAACGGGTTTTAAAGCCTATATCAGAATTAATATTTCTTCTTTTTTGCAGACATGAACTACACGGGATGTAAAATATATTAAAAATAATCATTTATAAATTCAGTGTTTAGATCGCTTTTAACGTTATCGTATACGTATAGTAAAATAAAGCTACATGTATTAATGCTTTTCATCAAAATATATTTCAAGTGTAGAAATGTAGATTCTAAGTAATCTAAATACCTGCAGGAATCACAGAATAAATAGCATGGTTGATCGCGTTTAAATCGGAATCATATACACCGCTGTACGTTTACCAAAAGCCTGTCTGTCTGTTTTCGTCAACCGGGGTCAAAATGCACGCGCGAAACAACGGAAATAAATCGATAGGCGCCACTGTCACGCCACGGATCGTCATTATTACCGTTATCGCGTTCGGGAACCGATAATTTCAGTAAATGTTTCCAACACGGCATTTGCGATGGTTTACGAAGATAACAACGTCCGTTTTTTTGTTCCGCTTTTCCGCGGGCGTCGCAGTAAGCGCCAAAAAACCCGTACGGGCACAGGTTTTTTTTTCGTAGTGGCTGAACAATGTTCGACGGTCTGAAAAGCGCGGACGACCGGGGCGGCGACGTGCCGAAGACTAAGCTGCTAAAGACCAGCATGCGTCATCAGTTCAACGAGTTCTTCGATCACAGCACGCTGCACGGCATCCGGTACATAGCTCAGAACGATCGGCCGCTTCACGAACGGTAGGGTTCTTAAGGATTTAGGTGCGATCGACGTGTGCGACGATCCTGCACTCATTCCATATTTTTAAAATTGTTATACAATTATGCTACGTTAAAAGATTAACGGTTATGTTAGAATACCATGTTATCGACTTGTGAACGATTTGAAATGTGTTGATTCCGCTTAGTTCTCATTTATATTTCATTATTTTAAAAATTACAAAATATGCTATACAGTTAAACAGATTTAAATATACAAATGTTCCGTATAGGTTCATGTGGTTCAGTTTCTTATCAGTGGGTATTGTAATTACTTCCATCATTATAATATCGCTCTGGGAAAAATTTCAAACTAGTCCGACCATCACCGGTTTGGATACGGACTTTCACAATTGGGACGTACAATTTCCAGCTATAACGATTTGTCCTCTCCAATCTACATCCGATGAAAAAGTATGGGAATACGTTTCGAGGTAAATAAGTTTTTTATTTTAACCAGAATCTCTTTCATTCACTCTTTCTCTTCCTCACATGCACTTTTGTTGATTATGGATTCACCTATTCTATATGTATATATACATATATATATATATATATTAGAAATACTGTTTGACATTATACAAATGTCAACGTTGTTACAATATACTCTAACGCACCCCTATATTGGATTCTCAAAGAATACCTAATTGAGACAATATACCGTCGTGTATATCAATCTCAACTTCCAAACAAACTCTGACATTTCAATTTCAGCTTAGTAAAATAACATATGAAGGTACAATATATACACGTGCTGTACACTTTACACGCTGTAAACTGTTGACTATTTGAATCTTTGGTTTCAATCGTTTATTACAAAAGTTATTGTCGCTATAATAAATGCTGAGTATTAGGCGTTCTCACGAGAATGGAAAGAGTATGGGAAATATATCTCCTAATGATTTTTTTTATTTTTATTTTCAAAAATCCAGAAAAATATATTGATAGGTATATTGTTTTAGAATTATGAATATAAGTATATATTGTTTTTGTTGTAGTTTAAATAACAATAATAATATGAATTTAGGATATATGTTATGCAGTAATATTGCAGTTGTGGTAGAGAAAACCGACAAAACCTTTTAGGGCTTATTTTGCAATCATTTTTTTATCATCTTCCATTACAATATCCTGAGAACACCTGTTTCATTTTTAAATCGAATGTATGAATATACTATCTGCACTTAAACGTTATTATATAAAAATAATTTGATAAACACCCAATTGTCCAAATTATTTATTTATTATATACAATATTGTATATATTGTATACAGTTTATATGCATATTGTTATGTAACAAACTGATTTTAAATTTTTAAAGTAAGAAATACTCTTACCTACGCTTGATTAAAAAATACATATAGTTATTAGGACAAATATTAATATATTTATTCATAATTTTGTAAGTAAAAAAAAGTTGCAACTATTATATTGTTCACACAGCGTGTACGATGTGGCTAACACGGATAACGAACGTGTCGAAATATTTTATAAATACATTAACGCGATAGCATCATTCTCATACAGCAATATCGAACAGATAAAAACGTTTTCCGATTACGATTGGTTACCAAAGGACAACTTCAAGGATCTAGCTTACAAAGTAAGACTCACAATATATCCACATATCTCACATATCCGTTAAAGTGGCTTCATTTAAGTATATTAAACACGTAAAGTGTAACCACTTAAAAATGGCTTATACTATACAAATATATGTTTACTACATACTTTCTCGGGACGTAGTTGCTTATTCGAGGTATGGCGATTGATTACTTTTTAAGTAATTTTTTGACATTTTTAGTTAATTTTTCCACATTTTTAGTTATTTTACTGATTTCACACTTGTTCATTTCTTATTGTTTCTTATCGTCCATTATTTATATTATTTATAAACAGATAATCGTCATTGATTTACTTTTGATAACATCAAATACGCTCTAATTATACAATGCAATGATTTTGATTTTTGAGTAATTTGTAAGCTTTGATAAATTTATAAAACAAATGTTTGTCATTTTTTTGTTTTATATTTTAAGGACATTTGTTGTTATTTTTATATTATATTTGCATCTTTTTTAGGTCATTTTTTAATGTTTTTAAGGTCATCAACTTCCGAGCCCTAATTATAACTAATCGAAATCAATAGTATTCAATATAACATTATTCTGTACATCACAGATGACATAAGACGTAATCTGTGATTATATCGAATAAATGGATATTATTTGTTTTCGACCAGGCAAATAAAATTCATTTTAACCTTATGTTTATTAAAATATCTATACTTCCCCTATTTTCTTACTCGAACACGATGATCATGATGGCACTGTTCACCTCGGACAAATTACAAGTTAGTTATCTACTCGCCGTGCTGCTCCATTTATGTGCAACCACCAGGATATATTCTGAGGCACTGTTGAACGTTGTTTACGGTGTTGAGAACAATGTTGTGAAGTATTTATGCTAAATTATTAGGAGATCCCTCAGTCTCATCATATTTTCACCTATAGAAGCAATCAGTGGCGATTTTTTTAATTTTTTTCTGGGGGGGGGTGTCCTTTTACATTATCCTATAATATATGAAGACAAAAAATGTTTAACCCATTAATAATTTATTACTTAAAGTCTTAAAATGTAATTCTTACACTAACAAAAAAAACATAGCATAGTATTTTAGTTACAAGACAAAATATATAAAAATATAATATATCACAACTTTAACTCGTGACCTGAGGGAGGGTCCAGAATCCCTGGACCTCCCTCCCCCGCAAAATCGACACTGAAAACAGTAATTGTTAAGATACATTGCGTCGTTGATAAAAACCCTTAGAATAGATCCTAACAACCACGTTCCTCTAATAATCGCCACGTGAATCACGTTTTCACATACTTATATACATTGTTGTACAGGTTGTTTATCATTGTGAAGACCTAATGTTTGACTGCACGTTCAAAGGTGAACCGTACAACTGCTGTTCCGGGTTCGAACCGATTTTCACAGAATATGGATTTTGTTACAGCTTCAATTCCAGACACGTCGTCTTGGACTGGCCATGGTAATACATATATTAGAAAATTAATTCATACAAGCGTACTGTTCCACCAGTGGTGTTGAACTAAAATTAAGTTGAGAGGAGGGGGCACCATAGGTGCAAATAGGGAATTTCAATGGAGGAGGGGCTTCAGCCGTACCATTTAACCAAAAATTATAAGCTGAGGCTTTGTCCTCATACCTTTAAATGATCCAAAATAAACATTAAATTATTATTATTAATTATAATCACTAAGAGCTGTAATATTGCAAGATAATTACATATATAAAATAATAAATGTAAACGATATAAAATGATAGTTAATCCGGGGGGCTTAATTTACATTAGGGGGCTTAGCCCCCAAGCCCCACCCTATTTGCATCTATGAGGACACAATTAATTGTTGGATGCCTAAAATCTACAATATGCACCCTCTAAATATTATATCGGGTACTCGTATTATGAGTCCTAGTGTTAAGTAATTTTAAGTAAACGTTTTTATCGAATACACATCGATTAACACTTACCGAAAATGAAAGAGGGTTACCCTTTTTGGATCACAGGTTAAGCGTTCAGTGTCATAGCTGAATTTATGATTTTCGATAAATTTATCTCGAAACGACAATTCACAATCGGTCGTGAATACTAGTAATATAATTATATATTATTTATTTTCATCATTACAGGAAACCTGAAAACTATTCAAAATCCGGTACAGAATATGTTTACGAGACGGACAACAAACTGAGTATCACGTTCAACACGCATAACACGACTAAAAACCCGTTGAATGTAATAATAATAAACACGATTCGGTTCTTTTTTATCTTTCAAAAATATGCATTTCTTCATATTCTGATTTATGAATAGTTTATTTATAAATAAAAAAAAGCTGTATTATTTTCCATAACATAGAATTGTCGTAACTACCTCTCAATGAGTATTTTGTGTCAATATAAACTTTTGTTTTTCAAATGAGAACACCATTTATTTTCGCAAATTATTATTCAAGTAATTTTTCTGGAATTTTCGACGTATAACGTGATAAGAATTTAAGGCTACATATGAAAAGTTAAAAGTAATGAGAATATTGATATTATTTGAAAATACGCAAATTCCTGAATATGACAACAGCAGTTCGATACTCTTTGGAAGAGGTAGATACAAGTGCACTGCAAAAGAATGTAGTGGAAAATAATACAGTTTTCTTGTGCGCATAATATAAATTGACCAAAAATCATAATTTGATAAAAATATGTAATCTAAGCGAAGAAAGGATCTTACAACGAATCATTCTGCACTAATGTGTATACGTATTTTTTCTGTATGCGTTCTTTGACCCATTGGCACAGATATTCATACACAGCACGGATGATATTTTGGTCATTGACACGTTACCGCAACACCTATGGACCAGAAGGATAGCGAGGATATTGTTCGACAGCAAACAGACTTACACCACCGAGGGAGCCCGGCAGTTGTCGATCAAGCAGAGGAAATGCGTTTTTCCGGATGAAATACCGTTGTTGACCGACCATATATACACGTTTAGCGCTTGCATGATCCAATGCCGGATGGACACCAGTAGGGCACTGTGTGGATGTGTCTCGTGGTTTTACAAGACTATCGGTAAGTAACGCGAAGAAATGTTCTTGATTTATTGTATTTATTGTAACGTAATGGCGACCGACAACAGTAACAAGTGTTCATAAACGTATTTCATCGCCTCCCCCATAGATGCTGGGAATTTTAAAAATTATAATATTTTAAAATATTTACTCGATAAAAAATAACAATCTTATAGCGAAAATTTAAATTCTCTTGAAAGTTAAAATCCAATCAATATTTTTCCCTCGAAGTATTCACAGCAAAATATTTGAATTTTAATGATAAATAATCACAGAATATTGTTATTTAAATACTTTTCAAGTAGATACTTGATTTAAAATGTAAAGAGTAATTAAGTATACTTATATGTAAAAAAAAAATATCGTCTCTAATATTTCACAGCACTGCTAATGGTTACTATACATGAATATGAGGTATTTCACAGTCATAAATATGATTTTATAATAAGTCATTCCCTATTATGAAAATAATTGATACAATTTGTCTGCAAATAGGTAAATTATTATTGATTTAACATCGGCGGGGAATTATAGGTATTCTATAAAAATTTTTTTTCATCACAATAATAAACAATGTAAAATAATAAATTAATTCATATCTTGGTAAATTGATTCTATTTTATTATTTCAGATGGATACAAATATTGTGATTTGAAAGGACTTGTTTGTATTTCTAAGCATCTTGGTACGTATTCGTAGTTAATTTTTGGTGTAAAATAATGAAAGTAATACATAAAATGTCTTTGAGCTTAACTTAAGATTAAATACAATTGTCCGATAAAAATTAAAACTCAAAATCGAATTTATGAATAAATAATCGCACAAATTAAATTATTTCAACAATTTGATTGCTTTTCTTTTTATTATTTTTTTTCATAAGTCGAAAATTAAATTTTGAACGAAGTTAGTTTATTAGTTTTAAAATGTTTTTGCCAATTATTTATTGACAATTTTTCTTGTAGATAGTCATTCTGCATTGATAGTTTTAATGTTAACTATTTAAGTCTACTATATCTAATTATTTTTAGATACACGTTTATGAAAGTGTATATTTAATATATTAATTTTACACTGCCCTTTAAGGTTTCACTTAAAATGATTTATCATTATTTTTAAATTTATACAGCAAAATATTAGAAAATTCAACAAAAGATTTTGTTGAAATATCTTACTGCCTTATCATTATTTTTGTTGTTAATCTTTGAAGGCCAAATGCTTACATTATTAATTAAATACAAAACGATTAAAAACTAAATTAAAACTTACTGTATAAATTGGATCATCAACCACTTTATACAGCTAGCCAAATTGGTGAAAGGGTTTACAATAGTGTAATAATGAATAACTATATACATATATTCAACTCAATATTTTCAGATAAGATTTTAAATGGACTTGCCTGTCCATGTAAATTGGGATGTATGAACACAGTATATGAAGTTGAAAAATTACAAGACGCCCAGTATGAAAATATTATATTATTTGATTCAAAATAATTATGAATAACTTACTTTGTTCAAATGTTAAAAGGGCTGACATAATTGATAAACCTTTGGAAATCACTTTTGTATCTTGGCCAATGGTAAGATACAGAAGAGAAGTATTATTTGGCTGGGTGGATTTACTTGGTAAGTTAATAACTTTATGGATACGATATTATTATTACAAAATATTATTTAAATCTCTATAACTATTTTCAGTGGCTTTTGGTGGCATAGCAGGTCTATTTTTAGGATTTAGTTTGTTGAGTGGTGTGGAAATTTTGTATTACTTCACAATGAGAGCATTTTGCATGGTAGCTTATAATCCTAAGGCATTAGAAGAATTAAGTAAAGACTATGAAAATCAAGATAAACCAGTTATAGACCTAGGTTTAAAGCCATTATGGACAAGAACAGAAAACAAAGGAACTGATGTTACAAGAAAAAATGATAAGAAAAAAGAAGCATTTGTTTTGCCTTTTTTGCATTAAATATTATTATAATAACTAACAAAAATAAATCCATACAATTACACAACTACACATAAACATAATATTATGTATTATGTATATATATGTATATATATACATTTATGAATTATTATAACAAAAGCAAAACAAGTACATTGCACAACATAATAATTTTCACTAAAAAGTATAAATTTTCTAGTTTTGACTAGATGATATCAAATAGAAACATTTGTAAACACTAAAATATGGTAAATAATAAAATAATGTTAAATAATGATATTAAGGTTATTAAAATGTTACTAATTTCTTTGGATAAGATTGTTCATTTGTTCATAAACACAGTTTGGGCAAGCCGAATTACTGGTATCTTGTAGTGTTGTTTGTACAGCTGCTGCAGTATTAGGTAAATGATCTAGATGATCAACCACCATTTTAGTATCTTCATTAAATTGTTCATTTGATGAATAACGATGGCCACAAGAATATACTAATAATGTATCTCCCAAAGTTTCAGTATCCTATGAAAAAAAAAACATTGTTAAATGCATACGAGAAGTAGATAGATTAAAATTCATACTTGAAACTCTAAATGCATGAACGGTTGAAATTGGTTAGTATTAAGTGTTTGTACTGAACATTTTAACAAGTCTTCAGATTTTGTTTCTGATAATGGTTCTATCCATCCAGAACCTGGTGAATTAGTCACAGTGGCCAGTAGCTGTATAAAATCTTTTTGATTTTCAGCTAAAAAAATAAATAATTGTAGAATATTTTAAAAAAATGTGAAGATTTATGTTAGTAAATATTGATGAAAAAACAAACATTTGTTTTCTATATTTTTAGAAACAGATGTGCATAGTTGCAAACAAAAATTCACAGAAAAACATCTAATAATTGTTTTTGGCTCCATAATTTTCATATCTAATTCATCAAGGTCATGAGCTTTTGAAGAACCACTATTACTAAAATAAAGAAAATTATTTTAAATTAAACATTATTAAATGTATACATAAAGTAAAGAACTTATACCACAATAACAGAATTCCTAGTGGATGATTTAATTTGTCCCATCGATCTAATAATAGTTGTTCTAATGCATCTACAGGGAAAGACTTGGTCAACCAATATGTAAGATACTGAAAAAAAATTAATTAATATTGTTAATTCAAAGTATTTAATTTTAAAATTGCCTTTTTTAAACACATACTTCATGCAAAAATGAAACCAAATTGTCTTTGGGTATAAATTTAAAATAATACTCAAACATCTGAGCAAGTTTAGAAATTCCTGGCCATTCTTTTACAATAGTTTCTTCAGTAACTACACGTGATGCAAAAGACTCCGGTAAAGAAGTAAATAACTCTCCTTCTTCAAGATTTATAGAAAAACCCTCACAAGGTGTAAGAGCAGGAGCTGGCTCTTCATGGCCACCTTCTACATTAAAACCAAACATTTCCCCATAATCTCTAGTTTCTACAAATGCTTCATGTTGATGAAATAATGCTAAAGAAGGTTCATTGTTAATCAACCTAATTTTACTAATTGCTTGATGGTTTTTCATCTCAAGACACTAAAAAAAACAAAATAATTTAATCAATTTGATTGCATAACTTTAATATCTAAAAAAAATAAAACTATACCATAGAAACAACAGAAGAAATATTATAATAAGGGTAAAACCACTCTGCTGCATAATGTAACAAATAATCTACACCATGAACATTGAATATGTTATTGAGATTTTCAAGAAAGCGTTCAAATGGACATAAGCCGGGAAAACTTAATAGCCGCTTTACCTAAAAAATAAATTATAAATATAGCCAATAAGCTAATTGCTTAATATTATTAAATAACTTACCTGAATTGAAAGTATATCTTTAATGTTTGAAAATGAAAACCTTAACTGTGGCAATATTATTTCAATTGGAGAATCTAATTTATTTACAGTGCCATGTTGGATTTTAATAACTTTATGTGTTGATTTAATCATAACCATTTTACCATCCAACAATGTCTTTGCCAAATCTTCTTCTGGAATTTTACCCAACTTAAAGGAGATAAATCATAATTAATGTCAAAGAAGTTTATTAAGAGAATAAATGTTTACTTGTCCTTCATGATTGCTACCCCATCCCCATAGTTTATTGGATGCATCTAAAGCCAATGTAAAATCAGCTCCACATCTAACTTCTTTGATTAAAGAACCATTAGTTGATGAAGGGTCTGCAACTGAAGGTGGGCCAACTAATGTGACAGTCGGAACAAGTCTCTCGCGAACACCAGACACTCCTAACTGTCCATCTAAATTAAGTCCCCAAGTGTATAATTGTCCTGTTGAATTAATAACAGCTGAATGATGACAACCACAACACATCTAAACATAAACCATTAAATCATAACTATTTATTAATAATGTATAGTTAGTTATTATACTTGAACAATTTCTCCTAGAATATGAGATGTATCTACAAGTGTTGGACTTAAATGTAATAGACCATCATCAGCTGTTAATGCATCAATTTCTGCATCCATCTTCAAACCAAATTTGAAATACTTATAAATAAATATAATGATTTTCAAAAATAAAAAATAAAACTTACATGATCGCCTTCATTTAAGGCAAGTTGATTTCTGGCTCTTTTTTGTGTTTGAGCATGAAAACGGAGTACTTGTGGACTACTACCCCAAGTATATAAGCGACCAACATCACTTAAGGCTAACTAAATGATTTAAATAAATTATGGATATTTTAAATGCTAGAATAATAAATCTTGCTTATAAATTAAATGTAAACTTTACATTTTTAATAGAATAATAGAAAATTAAATAAAATTTAAAAATTAGTAAATGGTTAATACTCGTAATTTAATATAAAAATAAATAAACAAATAGTCTTATTTATTTAGCGTATGGCAAATATAGCAATTTACAACAATATCACATAATAAAGAGAATATAGACAAATAGTTAATACATAGAAATAAATAAATAAATGATTAGTATGGAGTATTATTATATTTGTTATACATTACGTAAAATTAGAGTCACAATTTTATTGACATTTTATACTTTTTATAATCTGAAGATGAATTTGTAATTTGAAATCGATCATGCTTTACAAATATAATAATACTTCAGACTAAGCTTTTATTTATTTATTTATATGTTGGATGAAATGGAGAGAAGCTTCAGGTGTTTTATGCAATAAGAGAATTCCAATGAGGCTAGAATGTAAATTTTACAGGAGTGTAGTAAGACTAACTATCCTATATGGCTTAGAGTGGTTGGGCGGCTGAAAGGAGAATAGAACAGAGTATGATGGGGAAATTAAAATGCTTAGATGGAGGAGTGGAGTGACAAGAGAAGATAGAATGAAGATGGAATATGTGAGTAGTAGTATTGGTGTAGCATCTATAGTGGACAAGAGAGAAAATAGACTGAGATGGTTTGGGCATGTGGTTAGACGAGAGAAAATAAATGCAGTAAGAGTTGTTATGAAAATTAATGTTGAAGGGAAAAGAGATGGTTGGATATAATTGAAAATAATATGTGAGCCATTGGTGTATATGTAGGGAATATAGAAAATCGGGATGAGTGAAGGTTTAGGACATAAGTTTCCTACCCCATATAGTTGGGAGAAAGGTTAAGGAGAAGAAGAAGAACTAAAAATATTTTAGAGTAATTAAGATTTCAAAAAATTGAGAATAAACAATGGAATTTACTAAAAAGTAATTAAAAAATATTCCCTTGTAATTAATGTTTCCTGATTATTTATTTTTATTTTTATATGAAACAATTTTTTTAGAAACATTATTATTATTATTTTAAAATATACATATAATATATTTTTTATTGTAAGTTAAATTAAATTATATAATTATTATAAATTAATGGTTATACTCACATTATGAAAATATGCAGTATAAATACACCTAATTGGTTCTGGGAGTCCATAAACCGGAACTGGGCTAGTTATTTTTGTTGTACTGCCATTACCTAGCTGACCAAATGATCCAGAACCAAAAGTAAAAACTTTACCTTTACTAGTCAGAATTATACTATGTGAATAACCTCCATAAGCACTAATAATATTCTAAAAATGTTTGTGTTAATTTATAATATTTATTATTTATTTAAGCTATGCAACTTACTTCAGATTCTAAAGATTTTAATAGTTTTGGTTTTTCACAGTCGTCAATGGCTCCATGACCTAACTGTCCATAAACACCCCAACCCCAAGTCCATAACTTTCCACGTGTAGAAATGGCTAAAGAATGATATTGGCCGGCTGAAACACTAACCAATAACTCGTCTGATAAACTCTTCACTAACATTGGATATGGAGCTTGTCCACGGCGGCCTGTTCCTAGTTGACCATAACGGTTTGATCCCCAAGAATATACCTATAAAACGAAAACTTAGTCGATTGATTTTAGAATATAAAAATAATATTTAAACATTACCCCATTTGTTGTAAGTGCTATTGAATGATTTCGACCACATGCTACTTGAATTACTTCAACACGTATGTAAACAAACCAAGAAACTGGATTCGGTGTTGAAGTCTTAGTCATATGAGGTCCAACCCCTAAACAGCCACATGATGAATGTCCCCATGTATAAAGTTTATGGTTGCGTATATGAGCTGCATGAGCCCAACCAGCTCCAAGACTAGATTTGTGGTCTATTTCATTTTCAGAATTAGAAGTATTTGAAATAAGTTGATGAGAAAATGTAACGGATTCAATTAAATTATCTGAATATTGATTTGAAGATAATCTGGATATTATCATTAAATAAGTGGTCAACCATTCTTTAATAGAATAATTGAGCTGAAAAAATTTCAAATCAATTAGTAGTTATAATTTGCAAATTAATTATTTTATTAGAGTTAATAAAATAATAAATAAGTACTAAATTGTTTTCATAAAATTCTGATATTTAATTTAAATTTTTATTTAATTAAAATTTGTTTACTTACATTATTATCTTGCTCGGTTATGGATTCTGTTTCATTTTTAAATTGAAATACTTTGCGCAATATTGGTCGTAAGGCTGGATTAGATGGATCATAAAGAATTTTAAGTTTCTAAAAAATATAGAAAAATAATATAAATTTCAAATACTTATACAAAAAAAAAAAGTACTAATTACCAAAAGAATATCGTTGGATACATTTTTTAGATTTGCTTGTACAAATTTAGAATGCAAAGTTGTGAATTTATTACAGGCAACCAACACTTCTGTAAAAATTGATTCTGATACCAAATCCCAAAATCCTTCAGTTGCTAAAATTAATATATACATATTTTTTTTTTGTCAATTAGACTTGTTTTGCTCTTAGACATAAAATATGTACTTTAAATATTACACTAAAATGTTTCAATAATTTTATAATAACATTTACTTACAGTGCAAATAACGACTATCAGTAGATTGTTGACTCATTAAACTGACTAAGACTGTAATAACTTCATTGTGCAAACCTCTTTCAACAGCTAAAAATCTTAGCACATTGCATAAACGACTTTGACCAACGATATTGACACATAAAACTTCATCATAATGATTGTTTTCTGATAATAAACGCCTGGATTATAAAAGTAATTTTAGCATAAAATTAACAATTATAAATTTAATTTATATACAAAAATTTTGATTCTAGTCTTGATTTATCCCGGCTGGTAGCACGTAATAATTGTTCTGTATAGCTCATTACAGCTAAATTTGAAATATGTAATCTTTCTAATGGAGTGAGATCTCTTGGGTGTGCTTGTTCTAAAAGTGTACTAACAAATAGAACTACTTTATCAGTATTTCCAGAAGAGGCTAATCTTAGAACACGTTTTAATGGATTTGTCTAAAAAGTATATTAATTAGTCAATTAAATGATAAATAAAATAATTTATTTGTAAAACAATTAAAATAATTAATGATTGTAATGAACATAAATTTACCTTTGACAAACGATATAAAAGAGTAGCATCTTCAAATTTCCTTGCACTAAGTTGTTGATCAGCTGCTCTTTCCAATATAGGTCGTATATCAATGTCAAAGATTTCTGATAAATTATTTGCATGATCTAATGCACCATCCATAATATTCTTAAATATTATTTCCTCAGGTTTAATACTAAAATAACATCATATGGACATATATTAATAAGAAATCTATCAAATAATAAAATAATAATTTATATTTATTACCTTAAATGTAGAAAATATAATCTACAGTTAGTGACTATAGCACACAATTCAGATATAGAATTATCTTTACGGCTATGTTGTCGATCATATTTTTTCTTTTTACTAGATGCTGTTCGATTTTTATTTTTAGGAGAAACACTTAGAGAGATGTCTACATTTTCTTTAACCTGAAAATAAAGAATAATTAAATCTAAATAATTCTTACTATTGACACTCTTACTTTTCGTCCAAGTACTCTAAATATATTCAAAATTATTTCACCATTATCAAAGTTAAAAGTATCGAACAGGCTTTTTTCTTTGTCATCATCCTGCAAAATCATGGCAACAATATTATTTGTTTAAAGGCATATAACAATAGATTTAAAAATTATTTACCACATCACTTTTTAGTTGACAAAGATTAGAAGAATATACATTTAATTTGGTACCACCATTTTGAGAAATGAATATAAATTGGTCAGTATATAAAAAGTTTTCAATTTCTTCTCCTTTAAATAATTTGTATATTAAAGGTTGATTAGTGTTAAATCCAGAAGCATGTACCTAAGAGTAAAAAAAAAAAAAAAATGTAAGATAAATGTTAAATATTATATTATGATTAATCAAATGGTTAAAAAAACTATTTATTTTTCAATCAGCATTTAACATTTAACAGCTTACCAAAATATGATTAGAACAAGAGCTCACAATAGTTTGTTTACCACGATGACTCTGTACGCTAGATTTCATATCAACAACTGTAGGCATGGGTTCAGGTAATGGACCTGTACTTGGACAAGAACATCCAGAAGTAATTGTATCAGATGAAAAACTTCGTTTTGGATGTCTTACATCATTTGGCACTAAATAACAATAAAATCAAGTATTAATAAGATAAGAAGTACAATAGAATACAATAGTAAATAAATACCACTTTGAACACAATTTACAACCGATCTTTGTTTTTTAGGTGCAGATAATTTCTCTATAAATAGTTGCCGTAATCCTAGTAATCGAGCACGAGTTGAAGGAAAATTTGATATCACAGGAACAATGTTCTCGATATTCAATGAATTTGTCGGCCTAATATTAATTATATATTCAAAACTAAATCAAGATAATTAAATTTATGTATTATACTTTGCAGTTTTATCATGTGCACTATGTGTTTTTGGATTAAGCCAACAGTATCCAATATCTAAATTCTCAAGTAATAGTTTTGAACGATCTCCATTTGTACTAATTATCTAAACATATTAGTATTGTATAAAAAAAAAAAAAAATATTATTTTGTAAATAAAATTTTAAGAATAATATAATAATATGAGTATAATTACAATCAACCAAATTGTATTGGAACCACTTTCATTTAATATTTCGAGAAATTTTATAGAAAATTTTACACAAGTAGAACCAAGACAAGCACCAGTACGAAGATTAACAAAAACAATTTCTCCTATATTTCCTCCAACAATTCCAATATCACTAAAAATTTAATATATAGTTATAAATACAAAATATTCCTGAAAAAAAGAAAAAATTATCAAATAATTGAAATTTACCTTGAATATGTAGGAACTATAGGTGTCCACCAAGTTATGGCTGTTGGATTTAGTGAACTAGTTGGTTCTCCAGGAGCTGGTCTAATAATTTTCACTTTATTTCTTCTATCTCCCTCTCTAGGTTCAAATATTTCACGAACAAATACCAAATATAAAGTGCAATCAAATCCTAAAATATTTATATAGTTATTAGTTTTTTAAAAAATGTTAAAAGAAGTACAATTCAAAAAATGATGGAATAATTCCATTTTTTGCAAATTGTATTATTGAACAATATTAATTATAATTCTTAACCTTTTATTATATTTATTTTATATTGAAAATTATATAGTGACTATAAGATATGAGTTCAGTTTAATGTTGTTTATACAAATTACTGATTCATGATTTTTTTTTTTACCAAATGTTTAATGTACTTACCACATACTAAAAGCTTTTCACTAGTAGATTTGAATGCCAGTGAGACTATTCTTTTTCTATCATCTTTAGGCCAGGGTAACCATTTAAGTAATGGAGGCGCATGGTCACAATAAAGTATAAGATCATTGCTACTGTAATTTTGAAAACTAATTAATATGCATAGATATAAACCAAAATGTATTGAACCATCTGATATCTTACCTGAGAACTAATGCAAATATATTATTGCTATTAGTTTGGAAACTGACAGCATTTACAATACTGTCGGCCCTCAACAGCTCTTTTAAACATAATACATCTCCGTACAATGAAGGCATATTTATAAAACAAGGTATTACGTTTTCATTATTGATCATATAATTAATACTTTATTGGTAAAAAATATTAGGTAGGTATTTGATAAATTTTTTAAAATATTTATCTTAAAATTTTAAGTTCAAATCATATTATAATATTATTAAACAATAAAATTGTAAATACATAACATATCGCAAGTGTTGTGTACGGTATCAATGATCTATAAATGTATACATCGATTCATAACTCAACTGCTGCAGTTAGATAACCGTTCTTATCACTAGTAGGCTCCAAATTTATGATTGCTGAACGTCAGTATCTAATAGATGATAAGAGTATAAGATACATATTTTTAGAGTACTAATACATTTAAATTAAATTAAATGTTAATTCCTGTTTTTATTGGAAAATTATCAACAAATAACAGATCGTAAACTGTCAAATGTACGATGATTGACAGAGTACAGCAACATATTAGTAATATTTGTTGAGAGAACAAACTTTTTTATTTCAAACATGCAAGTATATTTTATGGGCATGGATTTAAAATTGATTTTTTTATTTTGTAGTTTAATATTTAAATCGTTTTTTTAATACAGGAAATTGATTAGAAAAAAATGTTAAATTGTTATTTTTTTGTGAACTTTTAAGTCCAAGATAACTTTATTGAAAAATTATTTTATTATCAATAAACTGAATTCTCTACACTTGAAAATTATACATAAACTAATTTTTAATGTTTATACTTTTAATAGATTGACTATGTCCGTCAAAAACGAACATGCTATAAATATTGATTCTGAAATAAAAAACACAAGAGGAATTATTGATAAAAATTGTGCTAAAAATAAGAGTGAAGAAACTGAAATAAAAAAAATTATTGACACTAAGTAAGTATTAAATATTATATTACTTTAATTACAATAAATAATATTTATTTAATTATATTCAGTGTTCATAGTGAAAATATAGCTTATAAATATGATGGTCTTACTTCTAGGTATATTTATCCCGGTAATCGACAGTATAAAGTTATAAGTATACTTAATATATACTATTTTAGGCTATTTTTGGTGGATGGTATCTTGTGTAAAAATATTCGACAAATAGTGATATTTTTAGAGTTTGGCACCTTTGATTCAAATTTAAATTTTAAAACCTTTTATAAAAATACCTATTCAAACTTTGATATTGTTTTGTATTCAATAGTTATTACAGCATCATTTTTATTGAGTTATTTATTTTTAATTGTTCATCACAATTTAGAATAAATATATATTCAGAATAAGTATTGAGTTGCAATAGTTACAATTTTAAGAACATGTTTGATTCTATTTTATTGAAATTTGAGGTTTAAAATTATTATTTTAATATTACTCATAAAATAATTAAATTTTGATTGTATTTTTGGTATATTAATTATTTATTAATTTAATATACATACATATAGTAATATGTAGTGATTACAATTTACTTACATACATGTAGTTCTATATTTGAAACAGAAACTTAGTACCTCAATTATTTTTTCAAACATGTTAGTGTACCCTTGGCTCAGAGTTTAAAAAAAAATAAATAAATAAATAAGATGCAGATTTTATTTCAATAATAATTTCTTCTATTTTTATTTTTTTCAATTCAATCAGGGCTTATATGAATTTATTTATAATATTTATTCTTTTAATAGATTGAATGTGCCTATTAAAAATGAACATCCATTAAATATTGATCCTGGAATAAAATGTAAAACAGAATTGGACAAGTTGTCTGATAAAATTCAATATGAAAAAGCTGACGTAAAAAGTGATGGAGATTGTGTTAATGCTCAAAATAAAAAAATTGAAGTGAAAAATATTATTGACTCCAAGTAAGTACTAAACATAGATTTGTATTTTTTTGTAGATTAATCAACAGCAAAGAAGGATCTATGTTATTAATACTACTCCTCTATTATCTTAATTTATTGATATATAAAATTGGGTTGAAATAGTGTACAAGTTATTATTACTTTAATAAATTACAATGTTTAATAATTGATATTTATGTAATTCTTAGTAAAAATTTTAAAAATTTAAAAAGTATTAAAAAAATAGATTGTTTGTAAATTGTTCTTTTTACAGTGGTAAATGGATTTGTTTTAATTGAATTTTTGTATACTAATTGCAGAGTAAAATAATTAAATATTTAGATTAAATCTGAAATCATAATAACAAAATATTTAAAAATATATGTATTATTATCTTATTGAATTTTAAGATTTATTTATTATTTATATATTTAATTAAATATAACTAAATATATATGTAGATTAGATGTTTACATTTTACTTATTTGATCATATTAATTAACCTTTTTTCTTTTAATAGAATAAATTTGCCTGGCAAAAGTGAAAACCTTTTAATTATTGATCCTGAAATAAAAAAATGCACAGGAATTAAGGATGATGATTGTGCTGAAACTCAAGAAAAAAAAAATGAATTACGAAATACTGATGACACTGAGTAAGTATTAAATATATTAAGAATATTATTAAAGTATTACTTTAATTACAATGTATAATATTTATATAATTCTACTATAAAAGCTTTAGATAAAAAGAGAAAATTCTTAATCTTAAACTATAAAATTAGGATTTAATTATTTTTTTAAAATACTGAGGAAGTATTTAAATTTACATATTAGAAATACAATTTATATTTTGTTATCTTTTAATGTCATTAAGAATTATAGTTTTATATAATTCTTATAATGATGAAAATTAATTAACAATTTAAATATTTATTTGTTACATTTATTTTTATTTATTTTTAGACTAGAACCAGTTGTCAAAGAAAGACCAATTTTTAGATGTCAAAATTGTAACATGACTGAACAATACGATTATTTTAGTGATCACACACCATATAATCGTAGTGTAACAACAAAAATTGATTACTATTTGACAAAAGATCCATTTTCTCCTCACACTAAAAGGCAATTCTTGATTTTAGGATCAGTTTGTTCTTTATGTGACAAAGATGTTTGTGTAAAACCAGAGTGCAGCATATTTTATTCAAAATTTTATTGCTCTACTTGTGCAAGGCAAAATATTAAAAATTTTCCATGTAATATTCAAAATAAAATAAATGCAGCAAAACGAATTTAAAATAATTATAATTATATAAAACTAAATACTAATAACTTTTTCAATTTACAAATTATATTTACAAATTATGTGCAAATTATGTATAAAATAATCATTTGCTGTTAAACCTTGTATATGAAAGTTATCATATAAATGGGCACTTTTTAATGTTAAAAATAAATGCTGTTAGCTTTGAGCATGTTCTTGATAAAAATACATTTTCATAACTTATGAACAATTTTACTAATGAAAGTTAAACTTAGTACTTTATACTTGTATCATCTTTATTACTTGTAAAGCTCTTACTGGCTATCAATTTTAATATTTAAAAGTGACATCTCACGCTTTCAAAATTTGTAAGATTTTACATCATGTTGTTAACTATTCATTCGATTGAACATTTGGGGAATGCTCTGAACAAAATTTCAGGTATTTTGAAAAACAAATGTATCAATATCAAGACAAAGGACATTACTGTTAAATAATAAGTAGATATCTACTAACTTTACAAATACCTTAATTGCATATGGGTTCATGTAAATGTATGAAATTGGTAAGTAAATGTAGACTGAAAACATTGACAATTTTCAACGTCTAGTCAGTAAAAACGAGCAAGTTTAAGTTGTAGTATTGGAAAATGGAGTTATCATTTAAATAATTTGTATCTAACTTGTCTTTGATTATAAATTTAATTTTCATTTAAACAAAACTATACTACACAATAAGCATACATTTATTTCGAAAAATACCGAAGTCACCTACATAATTCACAGCTTTTAGTTTTTACACAAATACTATAGAAATTATTTAAATTTCAATAAACAAATACAAACAACACTTCTTCCAATTTAAAATTATGTGTATCGCGGTATTTATTTATTATACCTTCGGATTTTCTATAACATTAGTCTTATTCTTTTATTTGGTCACACTGTAATGTGATTCGTTTTTTCCGAAATGACCGTTACAAATCATAATAATTAAATTATATGATATGTTCCTGATGCCATATTTGAAAACAAACAGTTGTTAAGTTTTACACTTTTGTCATTGTAGATTGTTCAATACGAACTCGTGCACTATTCATTTGGGTTAAGTTTAGCTTGTTGTCGTTCGAAACGAATTATCACGATTCGTTCACGTTTCAGCTCTTCAGACTTTTTTATTCTGTAAATTCTACCGTACCGGCGGTATTTTACGTCTATAGGGTTTCTGGCTCGGCTAAAGTACCTATTCAACACAGTGTGTCAACGTTTTTCTGTAAGAATGTCCAACACGATTGAAATTATGGATCCACGTTCTCCAACGTTAGATATTGTCAGAACTCCGATACGTGTGAGTAGTTAATTGACCGGGATGATTATTAATATTGTATATTTTCTTCTGTTTATATTCGATTTCCCGTACAGGTAGTCAAAATGATAATCGAAGAAGAGAATATTTCCACCGAAACGCGCTTAAACAATGAACTGTTCACTAATACTTTGGCTGATGATCCGGTGACGTCTACACCGTACGCCAGTCCTGCCACTGATGATTCTTTTCATTCGGCCATTGATGAAACCGATACTGATCCTCTAATCACCAACCTGAACATTACAAAACCAAAGGAGAACACACCTAGGAGAGCACTAGGATGTATAAAAAACCGGCATCTAAATGAAACGCCCAAGGCAGATATGCGCCGTAAGCTTTGGCGTAACATGGAAGATGAAAGGATCAAACAAGGAGGTGAAAATACACCACCATTACCTTTCAAGGACTTAACTGCCTCAGCTCCGCCTAAATTGTACAGATACCGCAAGTTTACATAACGATTTCTTTGAATTTTTTGGTTTTATATTATATTATTGGTTTTTAATTTTAAATCAAAAGTAGCTATCAAAAGTATCAACTTATATCACTATAGCTGTTTGCACTACACAATATATTTTAATTGAGTTGTAGATAGGTAAATTTTTCTCTCTCTCATATTTGTAATATACCAGATTTATATTGTATACTGTACCTTGTTCCTTAAATAGTCAAACATTTCATAAATAAATAATGTTTTGTTTTAAATTTTTTTATAATAATAAGAAGAATTTGGCTATATTTGTTAATGTATTATTTTCATTGATGGAATCATAGTCAAAAAAAGAAAAAAGAACTAGAAATATAAACCTTTAAATTATATATAAATCCTGTTAAGGATATGGTCACAGAACCGTTTCATCTTCTACTCTGTGCAGATGCTTCACAACAACTACTAAATGATTACTTGTTGACTTTTTAATAGATAAAAGAACAAATTGGTAGTGGATAAATAATATGAAAGTTGTACAGGCTTATTTTATTATGTTCTTGGGTAGGATTGTAAAACTTTTTAATGATTTTTAATGTTTCACTATAACTTAAAACATTATGATCATTATTGTTACTATGCTGAATTGTACGCCAAACTAGTACTTGAACAATATATTATGTCACTATTAATTAAAATTAGTTGATAAGTGATTATAATTTAAACAAGAAAACAATGCTTTTGAACTCTGTGAATATTTTAAAGAACACATTGGTATATTTTTTAATTGTTTATGAATCATTTTACATGTACTATTACACTGATGTAAACTGCTTATTGAAAAACAATAATGATGACAAAAATATTCTTTATGATATAAATAATATTAAGTCATTGAATAAGAAGTGTAATATATTAATTTATAAACAATAAAATATTAGAACAAAAATTGCTTTGTTGTTGAATACAGCAAAAATATTATTGGATTGAGATCCAGAATGTTCTTAAAAGGAACACTGACAAATTTATATTGACTTGTCCCATGAATATTAAGACGATGATGGTAATACTTGTATATGAAATTTACAAGATGGCATTCTGATTATTTCAACAGTAACAATACTTGAAATCCCAAAGTTTTCTAGAGCTCCTCGAATTAGACCGCATGTAAATGTAGCATACTAAAATGTAGAAAAAATAAAAGGTAGGTGCGTATCAATGAAACCGTTTCATCCAGCTTACTTTTGGTGCAGATTTTAGATATTGCGTGCCATTTGACAGCTTGCTAAAAAAACGAAACTCATTGTCGTGCAATACGTAAACACCTTGATGATTGGTTCGTAAGTTATCCACTTGCTTTTTGTAAACACAAGACCAGAAATCTGTGCATATGAATTTTAATATTTCTAATTCTTCTTTATACCTCGGCAACTCTTTTGTTATTCTAAACGAGGAAACAGAAGAAGAAAAAACGGTCTCACGAAAATAAAATAACCATAAAGCATTGTCACTTACCTTTCAATCAACCGCCAACCGCACGAGTAGCCCAAGTGTTCCAATATTGATATGTCTTCGTCCTGCGTGCGAACAAAACGACAAACGGTTATTTGAGTACACTATCGAACTGGTGTTGGGTTGCAAACAATTTACCTCGGCCGACTTCGACACCAAATACGACACGATTTCCGAATGCAGCATGTCGAACAACACGTCTTCCGCCGACATCTCTCATCAATATCTCTTGACGGTTTCGATTCGATTCCCGTCGGACGTGGTTCAAGACTTGACGAGCTTTACACCTACCGATTGGATATCAACATTTCTCATTATCGAGCAAAAGGAAAACAATACTGTCTTATCTCGTTAATTTCTATGACACATGCAAGAATATTGTTATCTATCTGTGATAGTGCGACTAGAATCTCGGCACAATGATAATAAATTATACAAGTGGTTTGCAAGTGAGGCGTCTGGGAGGAGGCTGATCCACATAATAGGTTAGTCGTTAAAATGGGCAGACACTGGGGGCAAATATCACTCCCAATGGAAAAATATTATTAAAAAAGGTAGATTTAGAACTAAATAACAGATTATAAAAATAAATATTGGCAGTTTTAGTACATTGTCATATTATATTTTGTGGGTCTAAGTCCCCCCAAGACATCCTTACATATGCCTATGATCAGCTTTATTATATCATTAGAATATGCTCTATCTATTTAGTATAACAATAGACTACTACATAAAATAATATATATCCTTTACCATTACGGAAAATTAATATTTCCATCTAAAAATCTACAACAGATAATTGAGGCCAGCCACAGTTCCATTTCTTAAGGTTTCTCAGTTTATACAAAATGGCCAAGCAAAATTAATTAGGACACAATATTAAAATTTAAATAAAATTATATGCATACATATATATAAATATATAAGTAATATATTTTGTTAATCACACTTTATTTCAAAAAAACCTGAGTTTTTGTACAATTCCAGAATATTTCTCTGAATTCAATTACTACAAAATCCTTAAAATTAACATACACAAGGCAATCCATTTAAAATAGCACAATAATTGAATAGCCCTGTACACAATACACAGAGTGTCTCAGAGTTTAGAATTCTTTTTCAGTTTAATGGGTATCAATTTTATTTTCTTAAATTCTCACTATATTATGAAAAAGTCTAAAACCCTGGGACAATCAATACATGATATAAATTATAAATACATACAAATTTTATAATAATAGACTAGTTACTTTTATAAATATCACTTTAGTAATACATTATAATATTCATAGTTAGTACATTATAATATTGGAACAACAATAAACAACATATAATATATTTATTATTTAAAACATTTATATATCAGTACTTTTGAAACAGAACAAAATTAATAATATTACTTAAAGAAAATAAGGAGCTAGCTTACAAGTAATAATTGTTTATTTATTAAATTGAACATTTTCATTATTAATTTTGCAAAGTTAAAAAAAAATTAATTTATAATACTACAGTGATTGTTAAATTCGATAAGTGCCAAAAATCAAATCTGACAGAGGTAATTTAAAAAACAAAATACCAAAATGTCAGAGTCAAAGAAAACTCAGATATTAACTTATCCTAAGATCACAAGATTATTAATTGTTTGAGGAAATATTTTTTACACAGGAGTTTCATGGTCAACCTCTTCAATTCTACTCAGCCTCCATCCGTTTGGGTCACCTGAAAGAAAAGAAAATTTGTTTAACAAACAAAATGAAACTAAAATAATGGCTTAATTTAATGCCACATTCGATTTTTTAACATTTATACTTTCATTACAGCAATATTGGTGTGTAAAAGTAAAGCATACAAAAACAAATTAACCACAAACCATATATTACATATATATATATTTATATACAGAGATGGACTGATTTTACTCAAGGTGGTAGGTAATTTTTAACTAACAAAAGAATAACCAGTCTTTTAGAATTTTCATCTATATGAAATATGAACATTGTCCATCCAGTCCATTAAGTATATACACTAGGGTGGTCCTTATTTATGAACTTCATTAATGTTATGTCATGGGCTCGAAATTTTGTTTGGTATATTGACAAGATAATTTTGGTAAAATTTGAATTTGATAAGTCAACCCCTTCACGTGCCTCAAAGGGGTTAAAGTTGTATGCTAAGGGGATGAATTATACATTTTCACCTGTAATGTCTTAAATTCTAAATTTAGACCATATATGTATAGGACTATTTTTATAGTAATACATATTTACTACAAAAAAGGTATCTTGTAAATTGTTTGTAAAATTAATACTTTTTCGTAAAATTAAGAAAAACCAGTCAAAGTCAATATTTTTGGAAAATGGTTCGTTTTTTAGTTATTTATCTGTATTTCCTTAGATTTTATAGCTACACAAAAATTGTAAATTAGCAATATTTTTCCACACAATATTATCCATCCAACACTTTTATATTTAAAAATGTTATGGTTTCCCTTTTTCAAAGTCATCATTATTTAATGCAGTTTTATTAAACACGAATCACACTAAACATATACCTTAAAATATATAAAATATATAATATAAAATTATCTTGTCAATATACCAAACAAAATTTCGAGCCCATGAGTATAAATTTTTCAATTTTTTTTTTAACCTCTATAACTAAGGACCACCCTAATATACACATATACATTTTAAAGTGCATAGTCAGAAAAAACACATAGAAATAAAAACTTTTACTGAATGACAACATTTTTGTTATAACAGTTTTGCATAACTCATACTACACTTACTTAATACTGATTATTTGTGTAGAGTTCTCAACACGTTACGTAGAGTCTGTTGCGAGTACCATGAAGACTGGTAATTAATCAATGGACTGTGTTCCAGGCATGCATTTTCATTCTCTAATAATAACACAAGTAAATCATGCAAAAACTAATTGATAACATAATACCATAAAAATTGATTCACATGCTTAAGAGAAAAACAATAAAATTCTAAACAATAATTTAAATAATTTTAATGGATTAAAGTTCAGAAAAAATAAACACAATTTCATCAGAATTTTTTTATTTTTAATTTGCTTTATGGTCCATTAAGGCTTTTTACAGCTTCTACCAAGAAAAACATTTAAATTTTAAGTATCACAAATTAATAAATTCATAATTAGTATATTAAATGACGAACAACAATTACCATATTTAAATATGTACCACATGTAGAAAGTATTGCGATAAGAGTATTAAATGCATTACTCAGTTAAATTAGATTTAATTTATATAAAACGCTAATGACTTTTTAATAACACAAATATAATTAATATAAAATTAATTTATGCAATAATTACTAATTAAGTACATAATTTATATATGCATTCTAAATTTCATACATCCAAATTATTTTCAGTATTATGTAACTTAGGATTTCTAGTTATTAATTTAAATCTATTGATTTAAAAAATATATTGTAGATAAAAGAATAACATAACAAATACTTGTTACTTAATTTGGTTTTAATAATACTGTAATTTGCAATCAAATTTATAAGTTAATAAAAAATAAAAGCCACAAAATAAAAAGCATAAAAACTTTGCTTACCTTTTGGTATATAGTTGTGTTTAATACTTAAATGTATTATTAAACAATTTACTAATTTTGAAAAGAAAAGAAGCAAATTGTGTAATATTTTATCAAACAATTAAACAATTAAATTTAATTAAAATCTATTGTCTTAAAATAATACATTGTATATATTAAAATATTTCGTTATGAATTGTAAAATAATCTACATTAGAAGTTGAAATTAACTAGAATTTTTTATAAAATATTCATTAAATCTTAAAATAAAAAGTATTATCATATTCTATACATTTAAACTTGAAACTTCTCTTATTAACTAAAGAGATCGTTTTAATATACTAATTATGGTAATTCAATTATTGATTATATATACATACATTCATTTTTATAATTCAGAGAATGCTTAATTGTAAAAGCCTAAAAGTTGAGAAACAAGTTATAACTTATGATACAAACTAAACAAACTTTAAATACAAAAAATAAATATACAGATAATCTAACTAAATAATAAGCCAATTTAAATAAACTTTTTCTTTATTATATACATACCTTGAAGCTCTCGTTTTAATATAGTTTCAATGCCTGCTTGCCCATCACCATTACGTTTCAAATAGAGTACAGTTTGCTTTTCATCAATTACATTATTTGCCATTTCAGTTTCTTCTCCTCCATCAAACCATTGATTTGGCAAATGACCATTAGACATAGTTTCGCTTACCTATTAATAAATTTACAAATTTAAAAATCAAAAAATTAAACTAAGAGAATAATTTATATAATTTAAATTTTAACAATTTGTACCTGCATAAGTTTTTTTACTACATCGCGACCAAGAATGTGATCAAATATAGTATATAAAAACTTATCAGTGATTATTGACAGTCTTAATTTGTCTCTATGCCATAATAATACCCTTGAATCTTCTACAGCTGTAACTGATACCTAAATAAATAAATATAATAAATAATTTTAGGAAAAGATAAATCTTAATTATATTAGTTTATTACTTGGAAGAATTCATCAGTAGAAACACCAAACCATTCTGGAGAATCTAGAAATTGATATGGGAAGACAATATGTAGAGCATTACCATTTTGTGATATTACTAACCTATAACAAAAATTACAAAATATAATGCAGGTAATACAATAATAATGATAAGTAGGACTGAAGACTTCTTGTTTCTTCATATTTGTTTAAAAAGGTCACAGAACAATGTGAGTAAATGTAAATAAGTCATATGAAACAAAGAGGTTATATTTAAAATTGCAATTTGCATATTTTGTTGTTATCGTATATAAATGCATATTTGAGTATAGTAGACAAATTAAAAGTAATAATTACACATTTGAAACACTTTGATACTTAATATGATATAACACATAATGAGCTGTACAAATATTATTTTTATTCAGGAAATTTTCCAAATGTGTACCTCTATAAAATAATATTATTAATATTAGTAAAGTAATTCAGTCTTACAGATAACACTTTAATGCGTGCAGGAAACTGGTAGTGTGCTTCAGTTTACCATAAAATTTAGCTATTTACTATTATGAAATCTATGAATTCGTAAGAGAAATTATTACATCTATTGATAAAAATCAATACTGTTTGTATTGATGATTCATAAGCTTTCAAGTGATTCAGATGCCAGATGTTACTTTCATATATGAAATCAAATTTTGAATTTTTACCAGATATAATTATTCAATTTTAAACAAGAAATATTATCTGTTGGAACTAAGACAACAAAAAATAATTATCTAAAATTGATGTAAGCTCTAGGTTCATGTTTTAGTCAAAAATACTGGGTATAAAACATAAAATAAAATTTCAAAAATACTGAATGGAATCTACTTTAATGGATGGATTACCTAAAGACATAAAAACTATAATCATTTTTAATATGCACCGTTTACTTCTGATGATGTAAAATAAACTTACTAAAAATATAAAACATTGTTAGCAGGCCATAAACACTCAATTTTATTAAAAAATATAAAGAAATATCTTGTCACTCACTGCAATAGGTAGTAAAGATAATAAAACATTTATTGACATACATATAGCTACACAGTACCTAGTCATATGCTAAAATAATTTTACAAAATACATTATATTATTTTAAGATGTTGAAAAAAAATATTTAATCCTTATTAATTAATTAAAATATTATTTTTTAATTTTTTTTCCGTCAAATATTACTATAAATATACATATTTATATAATACATTTTTTAGAGCATATTTATGTGTAGATTTTTTGATTTTTAAATGCATAAATGCATACATATTTTGTGGTTTTTAAGAACTAGAAATCCTCAGCCCTAATAACAAGTATTAATATTAATTTAATCAATGGACATAATAATATAAAATATTGAGTAAGGTGTAATAAGCAAGCGATTATTTAATATTAATTACTGGAAACTCATTTTCATATTTAAATCGAGGTTATTTCATACTAGTATAATTTAAAATGATTCAAAAATCTAACTGATCATTAAAAATTAATCAAGGGTTCAGTTTAAGTTTTTAATTGATGAATATTTACAAACTTAAGTATTACTTACTTTCCTGACAGTACCAATGATAAGCTGTCAACCCTTGTTACTTTTTCTTCAGCAAATATTTCAAGAGTTTTTAAAGGCCGAATCATTTTCATGCAAGAAATTATTTTCCTAAATTGTTTACGACTAACTTTTAATGGACTAAACAGGGAATCATACACCTAAAAATATTATACATAAAATGAATTGTTACAGTTGAATACAAAGTTGGCATATGAATACTAACTTGTTCTAATTCATCGTTGAATTTGATGGGTCTGAGTTGGTAAAGCAACACGAAAATGTATATGACGTTAACAACAGCGGACGCGGTATTCCACAAAAGGCTGGTCCAACACTGGACATTCCTAGCCCAAAGCGCCATGATGGTAGTAGCACCGGCCAGCCCGATACGTATGAGGAGGATCAATTGGCAAGGCGATCCGAATGGCAGCATGTAGCATATGAACATGATGGCATGTGAAAAATGAAAATAAGGATGGTTGAACACGTTGTTGAAGCACGACGGACTGAGTAGAACTACAGCGAAGGAGTCGAAAATGGCTTTATAGGGGTTCGTTGCCCACGCAGTATCGTTGGCGCAGCCTCCACCGTCGTAGCAACTGTGGTTACCTGTATAACAAACGACGGCTGCACGTTTAAACACCGACGGTTCCTCGTGAACATAGGTGATTTAAGGTACACACCTTGGATTTGAGCGGTCGCGTTCTCGTCGTGCATGTTCACCGCTGCTGTTACCGTGCTACCGTTGTTGGTCATCTCGTTCGCGTTCACTGTCGCTTTCCGGTTTTCCCTTTTACCTGCGACGGTGGTGGTGGTGGCACTTCAGAGGCACGCCGTGGTCGTCGATGGTGATCGTGGCCGTCGTCCTGGAACGCGACGAAATTTCATGGACGCACGGGAGCCGACCATGGTCAGCGGACCCGAGAGCGCGGAAAAACACTGTGTGCACCACGCGCGCACACACAATCGATACGACGTAAGTGGCCGCCTACACGCGACGGCATCTCCTCGTCGGTCGTTGCGTACGCGTCGTGCACACACCGCTCTCTCGGGACCGCGTGTAGGAGGACGAGGACGAGCGAGGCGCAAGGGGGAGCGGCAGCGACGTCGTGGCCCCCCTCACCGTCACCGGGTGGACGACAAGCGGTATGCGGGAGTAGGTACTCACCTGAAATGGTCGCGACGCGGTCCGCGGTCCGCATCACCGCCGGACATAATCTCCGCGACGAACCTCCTGGGCGGCGGCGGCGGCGCACAACCGTCGCGAGAGAGCACTCCGGAGAAACACGGTGCGTGCAACCTGGAACGTTATCGGCGTCGCGCTGTTGTCACTGGATTGTATCGGCGCGCGCGCGCAAAAACACGGACGTGCGTGCGTTTGCGCGGATAAAAATAAACAGAATGCACGGGGGAAAAAGATGTGAAAGAAACGCGAGCAGAACGGTAGCACGGAGCGCGTACCGAACGATCGACGGCGGACGGAACGGATCGCGGAGACGGTCGACACTCGATTGCAGCGGCCGGTGACGGTACGCGACCAGGCGCGAGGTGTTAATTAAACGGTACGATGTCGTAACACGCGTAATAATAATGTTATCGCGATATTGTCGCGGTGCGGTGTGCGTGTGCATCGCCGAGGGTAAACGGCGGACGTTCGGGGAGGGTCGGTCGCGAACGTTCGGGGAAGATCGTCGGCGGCCGGCGTAATAAAGTACCCCCTTCGACGGCGGCGCGCGATTTGTTACATCTGCGCTACGACCGTTGCCACCGCCGCGGGTGGGGTACACACGCCAAACGTGACCCCCTCGTTGCACCCACTCCACGTGATTTATGGCCGGAGACTTGGCCGTTTACGGGACGGCACGCTGCGGTCGGAACGACTATTCGCACTAATGTCGACGTGCCGCGGCGAATTGCTTCGCGCACTCCTCCTCGCCGCCCATCGCATAACGCCGCTGCGGCCGACCGTAACCAGAGCAATAACAATCGTTGTTGCACTGATTAGCGATCCGCGGTACGCACGTCTCCGACAACCGAGACTTCCCTACGTCCGGTCACTTGGCGCGTCCATGTTATTCTAATGGTACATTCCGTTCGGTCGGTTCGTAATGATCAGGACCGCCGCGTCGTTCGATGATCGTATAACTTGCAAGTGGTAATAGAAACGCAATACGGACATGATGACATATTTGTGAACGATTTTCGTTGGATTACAAGATAATAAAGTTCGTCTTATTAATCAACGTTTGATTATGATCAAGAGCGTTTGTCTCGGCGGTCGTACGCCGATATTTTAATACATTTTTAACGAATAGAAGATATCAGTTCTGTATTGCATCGAAATTGCATCAGACTGTTGCGGTCCCGAACACTTGCCCCAAGTGCGACTAGCGTTTCTCTTTTTTCACCTATTCATATCGAAGGAAAAGAGAAAACGAGTCGCGCACACCCACACTATTCCGCTCTTTATTGATAATATACACCCGTTTGTTTTCGAATATTTTCATAATAATGAAATCAGCAATAAGGTATGTATTGCAATTTTAATCACCTCTTTCTGGGTGTGTGCTTACCAGAACTTTCAACGGGTCTGGTTTTTAGGCCGGGTTCACACGGGCTTAGTACTTGGCCGAGTCACCGAAGAAAGTTGGGTTGCATACCAATTACGTCTCGACATAAAAATAACGATTATAGACGTACTGATTGCGTGCCGGTTTTTCTATACGACTATACGAATTGCGTCCCGATTATCTGACATCGGAATATATCTTTAATTGATCTCAAGCAATAATCGATATGACTGAGTACTTTTGAAATAAATATAAATGGTTATAGTGTGTGTTTCGATTACGTGTCGTTGACAATTTTGTATGTATAGTCTCCGATTATGACTTTCCTCTTTATGAGCAATGCGTTCAGGTTCAATTACACAGACAACAAATATCTGTAAAGATTTCCATTGAAAATTTAATGGTAGGTTAGTTTTGTTAGTGATTTGTTCTTCTCATCCAAATATCTATTCATTAATTGAAAGTACAAAAATTACTTAGGTACATCAAAATTCGCAGTAATAGTCAAATAAAGAAAATAAAACTTGATATTTGTAAATTTTTAAGAGCAAATTATTAAATACAACGTGAACGAAATAACTCGTTTTAATTATAACAAAACTGAATCGTTCAAATTTATACCAATTCGTAAATAACATTATAATAAAATTTTAGTATTATATTTTTTTTTCATTATTTAAATTAGTTTAATTAATTAACGACGAAAGCAATACTTTTGATGTACATAATTAGGAAACGATGAAAAATAAAATGTTTAACCTATCTTTTTTTTTTTAATTTGCCTTTGTTCGCACAAAGGTTGTTCGCACCTATCTTTAGCAATATAATATTTAATGTTGCTGTTGACAGTCCCAAGTCTGTATTAGATGGAAATGAAAATAATATATTTACCTCGGACGCAATTGGTATAGTTAATAAACATTATTGGTCGCAATTCGATGGAAAAATGGATCTTGGGATGCAATTCGAAAGTTGCGGATTTTAAAGGCCCGAGGCCCGTCTAATATTTTGCTTACATAGATTGAGCCCGTCCAGCCCGGTTCATCTTAATAAAAACTTAGCCCAACCTAATCTTGTTTTCTCCTTAAATTCGATATATTTAAATGCCTAATGAGGAATAAGAAAATTATTTTTTTTTAAATTAAAATATATAGTTTTTAATTGAATATATTTAATGTTATTTTAACTTAAAATTAAAGTTTATTGTTTTTAAATCAGTACAATTTTTTTCATAACGAATTAGAATATTAATTACAACGGATTATGAATATTTATTTAAATTTATTTCTGATAGTCCGTATAGTTTAAATATGATCTCGTGAGCCTCGACCCGGTCCAGACAATGTACGATGTGCGTTGCGATTACAACACGCCTTGTAGATGTATTGGTTGCAGCTAACTAGGCTGGGCATGACCGGCGAATAATTATTGCTACAGGGACGACAGATTTGCAGTCTCCACCTGGCCGCGTTCGGATCGTAACAATGCGTTTATCAACAATAAAAATAGTACTCATGCCCGCATTATTTTGTTTATTGCACTCGGTGCTATTATATCAGCAGCTTGCCGACGGTAGAGGGGACGTGACGGAATGCGCTCACGTAATAAAAAATTTTTAAGCTTTTGAAAATATGTTCGATTGTTCGAGTGTGTTTTACGTGAGTAATAACTGTGATGGCAATTCTTTCGCCGTAGTGCGTGCCGACGATAACGTATCGTGTTCTGGCCTTCTGGGGAAGAACGATAGTGCTGGTGGGAAGGTGTTATCTATCGTCGGTGTAGCGGTCGAAGTACACAAAATACATAAGATCGTGTAACACAATTTTTTAGTAAATAATTTCTACTATTAAGACTATGTTAAAATAATATTAAAAAAGTTTTAGAATTTTGACGAATCGGCGACCAAGCTTGTCGGTTATGACCTCGTGTGACTTGCGATCCGGTACTGAAAGACTACCAAATGAAGTCGATCTCATATCTAAGAGATTATTTGTATTAATGATTTATTGATTGTCTCATTCTTAATATTATTATTTAAATATAGCCTTTCTCATTATTATTTTTATCAGTAATTTTCATTATTTAATATCTTAAATGACTTGCATACTGTTTTAGCTACAAATTACATAAACAGTTTACTCATACTTACTGTTATCACAAAAGAGTCATAAATAAATATTATAAGATCGATTTTGATTCAGATTAATAAATTAATGACAAAAAATGTTGTCAGCAAATAAATAGTATTAATATTATACGTTATATTATATGAATTCTTAAATAAAAATAAAAAAGTGTTCTTATTTAATTTTTTTTAAATATTATATAAAAATAGGAGATTAAATTTTTTATTAATATAGTTATTGAATATTCATTTCAATTTGAATTTAGCGGATAATCCGCGGAATTCGCTTATCCCTGGATGCCATGCCAACCTATACTTAGTGGCATATTTATAAATTTCAGGATAGGGGCAACACATATTTTGCCTCCTCCCAAAAAAAAAGAAAAATCTTTCATTATTATTATGACATTGTTGAGCGTAATATTAACACATCGCAATTTTAATTGCGATAAACTGGTATCTAAGTTTGATACATTGTCTGGAGTAACTCCACAGTAGTGCTTTTATGGATACAAATGCCAACAGCAAGATTGAAAACCTTTGTGACAAATCATATCGCTCAAATTCAGCACCTGACTTCATCTGAAATTTGAAATCTGAAGGCACATACCCACTGCACAAAATCCAGCTGACTGTAACAATCGTGGTTTGACTCCGAAAGAAATTATTGACCATGTTTATCTGGTGGACTGGTCCGATATTTCTTATCCAACCCTTTGAAACATGGCCTCAAGCATTTATTCTTGACATAGTTGAACTGGGTGAACACCAAATCGATAGAAAAGCCCTTAACACTACTGTACGTTCAAGTTGAAGAAGATTGTAAGCTCATCAGCTGAACTCTTTAAAGTACTCCGTCCCACTGCATTTTGGATAAAACTACGGAGACATTTAACTCACCAACAAATTGTGTTCGATGAAAGCAAATTACCGGAATTAAAAGAACAACGTGAAGCATTACACGCCTTACTACGATGGGTACAGCTTGTGTACTTCGCTGAGGATTGGAAACTTCTCACCTTAGGGAGAGACTGTTCAACAAAACTTCAATTATTGAAAACCTTTATTGATCCTGCAAGGAATTTTCTCAGAGTGGGTGGGAGGCTGTATTATTGTGTCTATACACGCGTCAACTTGCTTATCAATCGATCAGTTGATTCTTCCAAAGCATCAATTTGTTGACAAACCTTACCAATACATCTATCACTTTATCAATCAATCTTAAAGTTGTCAACAAATCGATAGACCGATCGTTTCGTATATGGCTGACTTTAATCGTATCCGCACGCACACGTTCATGCGGTCTATCATGATATAAACAATATTAACTAAAGAAACCAGGGCAACAACGATTTTCGTTCGAAAGCGGCAGGCGGCAGCTATCTCCAAGCACTCAGCAGTGATAGGTTGATACGCATGCGGCGCATTCGTACTTCGGCATACGCACATGGTAATCACTGTGATCGCACTCAACAATATTTACAAAATGATCATTTTCATTATTTGAAAATCACAATTTTACTCGTAGTATTTTAAATATTAAATTATTAAAAGGTATACTATTACAATCAGAATTAGTTTTCTTTTTTTTCGTGAATAATATTAGGGGGTGCGATCGTCTCGTCGTTCAAGCCACGAGCCGCCGCTGATTTTATAGTGTTTATTATTATGAAAACGTTGGTGTTGAATTTATTTCTCTTGAATTCATAAATTTTGTGATTAATAATATTTTTTTAATTTATCAAAAAAAATATTAATAGAATATAAAGTGTGTTTTGTAATTGGACAAGTGTTGTCTATCTCACCATAAATACTCATAATAACCATAATCATCCGCTCGATAATAATTCGACTTAGGAGGGTAAATAGAAAATTACAAAATCCAAACATAATTTAATCAAACTCTCAACATATTTCAAAAAATAAACCAAATCCCGTAAAATGATACATTTTTAAAATCTACTAATATAACAAAATAAAAATGATTTTTCAATGTTATAATATTTATATTTATTTAAAAAGATTTTCATTTTTAGGCTTGATTCATATATCATAATATTCGAGTAATTAAAATAAAACTGAATTCGATTATCGTCACGTACACTGAAGATATAATTGCAGTATTAATCAGTCCTCGTGAGCTACACTCTGTATAGATCTGTACATGCATATATTAAAATTGTACGAGAAAATGTTGAATACGAGCTTATCGACCGATAATGTTAAAAAAACGAACAAATTATACGTTTATATTTTAACATAATTATTTTAATCAATTATTCGTTCGCGACAAATTGAGCGGACCTTGAATAAGGTCGTGCGATAATGTTTTGACGTACGTAGTATACTGCGCAATGTAGACTGTCACCGGAAAGCTATGTCCGCGTAATAATAACGGGACACGGAGAAATATGTTGGCTTGCTCGTGATATAATAATTACTAGATATATATTGTTAATGAAACGAAAATATATTTACTAAAATAAAATAATTAAACAAATTATTAAAAACGATAAACGTATCCGGGTTATCAGCGACAGTGCGACGTACTCGGAATGATATTAATTATCGAGGTCACCATTTAATATAAATCACTAATAAGATAGGAAAAATTCAGAAAGTTACTAATCTCATAAGACTGGAGCACGTAGGATTTTCAGTAACATTAAATATTGAGACTAATTAAAATATTAGAATATGCGTTTTAGGGATAATAGGGGCAATAATATTTTATACTCCTCAAATTAAATGAACACTATGGAATTAATTTGTACGCGGGAAGGCTAATCGCAGGAAGGAAAAAACAACGTACAAGGATAATAATAACAAAATAATAAAACACATACAGTGGGTTAATCGGACATCGTGTGATGATGGGTTATTCAAATGTGATGACAGTGAGCCATATGGAAGTTGCCTAGGTCACATTAGGAATTAAGAACAAAATTTGTGATATTAATTTCAAAAATAAAACACGAACCATCATAATTTCACTTTGCTTATAATAATTAACAAACGATATGTATTGTTCTACAACAAAATTATTATATGTCCGCATTGCACATTCACATATAATGTATGAATTATGTATACGGTTTCTGTGACATTACAATGTTATATGTGTTCTCTCATTATTATTATTGTCATAAGAAATTATTTAAATATATGTTTTTTTTAAATAAATTGCGTCTGTAGTATACCGTGAATCTTCGTTAGTTAATCGACGGATCGACAAAGTCTAACGACCTTTCCGCATAATTGGGTTCGTTTTGACATAATATTATAATTGATTAATAATCATGCGAATATTAAACTAAAATGATTTACCCAAAGTTCAAATTACACGTCCTACACGTTTCCTCCATCCTCCTTCTCTCGATTTTAGTGTTCTGTCAGAGGTGTGACGTTACATGAAGAATTAGCATGCAAGCACAATCTCAGTAACTCATCCAACTCCTGTGCATTACTACCTCGTTATTTTATCATTATTGTTTTACTTTTCATATACTGCTCTTTCAAAATGTATAGTACGCAAATGTATATCCCATGTGGTGGCGACGACGACCTTTTGTTCAGATACAGTGGTTGATCGACTTAGAAACAAAAGGCGTACGTCACATGTCGTTAAAATCGCTAACAATTATGTCTTCGAATAATAACTCAATTAATATAGTTTATCAAATAACTAATACAAAATACGTTTAAAAAATATATAACTAAATTGTCTTCAAGTTTTTTGCTCTTTCCAAAAACAAATTATGAATAAGCATATTAAATAAATTATCAAGTATTGTGATAGTGACACTGCATTAAATAATATTAAAAATAAACATAAAATGTACATACATGTATGTACATACATACGTTTTATTTTAATTACAGTTAAATATATAATTTTAAGTTTATTTACACATCTAAAAATAAATTAATTTTAACTTCCATTGTTATATCACAGGCCAATACAACGATAAAATATTTGACAAATTCATTTTTCTCTCAAATATGGTATCTAAAAATTTTAATGTGATGCAAAAAATTCTTCAATTTCTAATAGGGTTTTATTTTCTGTTTCTGGTAAGTATAGATAGAAATAAACTATTCCAACAAAGCCAATGCATCCGTAGAGAATTAAAGTGTATTCCAGACATAAAAACGTTTCAATCGGCACATATGATTTTATCATTATAAATAAAAGTATGTACGACATTCCCGTACAGACACCAGTACAGAATCCTCGGTTTCTGTAATAAATAAAACAATTTTAATTTTGAAAATTTTGAACAAACAATTTCGCAAAAAACTCATTAATAACCATAAGTTTTAAAAATAATTCGATCAATTAATTAATTAATTAATTAAAATATTTAAGAATTGTCACAACAACATTCACATATCAATTATTCGAAAACCGAAAACAATTAAATATAGTTTGAAGTAATTATTGCAGTTAATTCTTATTTGAGTTTTGAGTCGATAATCTTTATTTAATGTGTTTGTTCTAGAGTATATATCTAGGTGTGTACGATACTACAATTACTCGATAAAATATTAAATATTATGCTATTAACAACAAAATTAAGTTATTCAATGACACATTAACTACTTATCCGAAAAATCTCGGTACACATAACTCATAACTATTATTTATTTTTTATTTTTTTTTAAACTTTTATACCGGAAATAACGGTAAATTTCATGATATTAATGTACTTATCAACTCAAATGATATAGAATATGGCTTTAAATACTTACTTGTTTGGAAAAACCTCGATCAGCAACATTAAAGGTACACTAGAAACTCCACAAAATCCGAAAAAGTAAATGCAACTCAGCATCGTTAGAGATATCGAAGGGCATGGATTAATTAAATATTTTTTCACGGCAATAACATATACACCCAAAAAACACAATGCAACTGAGTTTATAGTTAATGTCGTTAAGGTCAAGAATCTTTTGCCTGCTTTATGAACGGTTGTCGAAGATATTATACATCCAAAAATAGCCAAAGTAGATAAAATAATCTAAAAATGAATACATTTTACAAAAATCAGTGTTGAATAATATTGCTGTAAATGTCGTTTATTGTCTTACCATGAATACATTTTGGTGTTGAGACAGATTCACATCAGCCAACATGTAGGTAATATACGGTCTAACGGGGAAAAGGCTTACTAGGTAAGATACAAAGAAATAAATCATCATTAATTTCAGCGGTTTGTACACTGATGGATCTTTCAATTCGGCCAATTGTTCATATAAACTTTTTGGACCGTTAGTTTGAACACCGTGTACATTTCTGTCTTGAGATTCAGTTATTTTATTGTAATGAACTAGGTCGATAAATTCCAGTTCAACGGTTTTAGGTTCCGTCCATCCCCTTAACCAACACATCGCCTTCTCGGCTTTCACGTTTTCCCCTTTAGCGAGCAACCACACTGGTGACTCTGGAATCTATAAAAAAGAAATATGAATGGAAAATTATTACATATGTTTCGATTGAAATATAGCATAAAAACAATCTGTGACGTACAAAAACTAACAGCCACGTAGAAATTATTGGCCAAGCTAAACTCAACAAAGCGATAGTCCTCCAGCTGTAAAAGGAATCCAATATGTACAACGACAACGATCCTATCCACATGGCTGTACTTCCCATAGAACCCAGTATGCCCCTAAGTCGGGGCTCTGATATTTCTCCGATATACGAAGATGTCGATCCCGCACCGAATCCGGAACTGAATCCCATCAAAAGTGTTGCTACGCACAATAAAGCCGAAGAATGCGAATAGTATACTAAAATCCATCCAATAATGCTGGGTATATTGGAAATGATCATACACAGTTTTTTCCCATACTTCTCTTGTAGAATCCCCGACAAGAAACATCCGATCGGGTATATTATGTACATCAAGCTCCCTGTTGTTTGACATAAAAATAACGTAATCAGTGTTATGTATAATATATATCTAATACTATATATATAATATATATATATTATGATAAACATTGTATTTCGTCTAAAAGTGCAAAATTGATCGGTAAAAATCTGTTTACATTTTACTGAAAACTTGAGACTTATACATATTATTCTTTATTATTGATAAAGTACTTTTTTTTCATTTTTAAATTGATTCGTTCATTATAAACATTTTTTTAAAGATAAATCATGATAGACATTTTTTCATTTGAGAAATCGGTTTTTTTTCTTAAAAAAAAAATTCTCAGAATAATATTTGAACTCAGGAGCAAAACGATGTAATATTGCATTATTTAAATATACACAATCCATATGATATATGAACATATATTTAGTGATAATATTTAATAATGTTTTACTGCGATACTTTGTAACAAAATTAATTTCACAAAAAATAATCTGAATATTTAGATATAAACATGTATTGATAACTTCGTATTATATTTTTGCTTTACTTTACCACTATATAAGTCAAAACATTGGCGTAGGCACGGAGGATATGGCACGTGTTCCGTATTATATATTATAATATATGATATTATCATATTTATATATTAGTGATAGTTAAAAGAAACTCATTAATTTTATGTAGTTAATGATGATGTGAAATTAATGAAGTACATATTACAGTTGCAAGGATGTTATCTGTGTTGTGAATCTAAAATTCGTAGACATGTGACATTGTAATGTCTAGCCTACTAACTAGAGTATTGTTTTTTGGTATCGAGTCTAGTCAAGTCGAGTTTAATATTCGAGTACTCGAAAAATGTCGAATACTCGAGAAAACATTTTTACCTACATCCTTAGGTGTTTATAGAAAAAGTTTTCAGAATTATTGGTTGGGGGAAGTATTAAAATTTTTAATATATATGTTCTATCATATCCATGATCAATTATTTATTTTATTAATTTTACTTCTATACAGTAAAAAGTAACATTAAAAAATGATATAATAACAAAAAACTATGGGTAATGTGTATTTGATGATGAGTCTTGAATGATTTTAGACTATACAGTATAAAATTATTTTACAGATATTGACATACACTATTTAACATTGATTACAAGTAAAGCCAATAATATTATTCTCGTATGGGGAAAATATTTCCCGTAACATTTTTTCTTCAAACACGACATTATAGGAACTGATAGGTTTTATTTTTGATTTTCATCTTATTTATTTGCAATTTTAATTTTCACATTAAAAAATTCTACATTTTAATGTTGTATAATGTGGTGAAAGTCGTTCATAAAATATTATGTTCTCCTTCGACGGCTCTTGTGAATCTCCATTAATTATGTAACTTGTGGTTAATTTCACTAAGGCCTGATAATATATTTGTTCAAAACATTCTGATAGATATTTATGACAAAATGGTTTCAAAATCGAATAAAAACAATCCATTTAATATAAATTATCCATTTTGATTATTTTAACCATTATTGATACAAGAAGTTTGTGATAATCGGTATAATTTATAGCAATGATCCTACGTCCCACAATATAATAATTTGTTTTCTGATACATATGAGTCTATAGTTATTGTTGAAGTTGAGGAATAACTATTTATTAATATATATCTATTTAATAAGACAACAGAATGACGTAAGTAAAAAGTAACAAATTTCTTAAGTTAATACTGGTTATTCATAAATACTTATATAGTTTACAACAAGACATTGGTGTTAATTGTGGGAAGAGATAAAGGAGGATATTTCTCTTTAAAATTAAATGGTGAAATGCTTTCTTACGTATTTTGAAAACATCAATTAGAAAAACATTACTTAGAAAACGTTTAGAATTTATAGAAATTATTTAGTTTTATTCAGAAAATAATACTTTTTTAAAATTTTAAACGATTAAAAAGTTAATGAATTAAATTACATTTTATTTTTGATTGGCAATTATTACTATTAATTTACAATCAAGACATTATTACATAAAGTGTTGAATAAACAGAACAGCTTGCTTCCAAAAAATCTATTTCACAGCCCATAACTCCAAGAATAAGAATAATATTTTCAAGATCAGGTGATGGTAAAACATTAATTTCGATTGAGAATATATAAGTGTCATAGCTACCATAAGGGCAGCAGGTGCCGTTGTCAGTGGACGACAAACTTTTTTATGACACATTTAAAAGATGGGCGCCGGTGACCAACAAAATATTGTGTCAAAAAGAAATATTACACGAGTTAAATCATAATTACGACCTTTATGAGTAACTAACTCTGAAATATACGAGTATGTTGGGAAACCGGGAACAAACGTAACATAAGTAAATTAAACAACTCATAATATTATTTATTTTTAATCACAGTACACTTATAACAACTTTTTCAGATGTGCATTCTGGCCTTTTAAATGTTAACATTATCTGTTACAATAGCAACTTTTGAATGGTCTTTTTTTTAAATTTAAAATTATTAAAAACCATTTAAGAATCTCAATAAGTCAAGAACTTCTCAGTGGTTAGGCCCTATTAAATATTGTAACTGTACGTGCACGATTAATTTTGATATCTTTTATGAAAAAAAATCAAGGAAAAATAACTTTTGCTAATAATTCTATGTATAAGTATTATAGGGCCATATTGCAGAGCAAAATAATATTTTTATGATTTAATGACATTTTTAAAATTAATGTTAATAATATTTTAATACAATAGATTTATACATACCTCCTACTAAATATCATTACTATATTCGTATATTAGCTATTGCATAGAAAAAGATATTATGGTATACTTATATTAAGCTAATTTATATTAATATATATTAGGCGTATAGTTATTTTGATTTTGTTTAAATTATATTTATAACTCAAATAAATATTCCTATTTTTATACTTACATATATATATATATATATATATATTATGTTAACAAAAAACTAATATTATAATATTCTCTGATTTATAGTGACTGATACGTATGAAAAACTCATATAATACCTATCTATTTACCTAAGAGGCATATTTTCTTGAGTGGCACAAACATATTATTTGACCTCAGGGTGGTTTGGATTATAACTATGCCACTGGAATATATACGTATACACTGTTCTTTCTATTCCGGTGAGTTTTACTTTGAACAAACGAATTCATTTCTTATCGCCTCAAAAAATTTACAAAAAACACAATTGACTAAGAATGACTTCGTAATCGTATCATAAATATTTTACATATTAAAAATATTTTTGAAATTAATTTTGTTACAGTTAAATTTCATGCAGATTCCACACAAAGAGGAAGAAGACTTCAATTATTATAAACATTTAATTGTAATTCTATTTTTTCATAATTAACTGATATATTATATATATATATATTTTATATTATATTATTATATATTATTATAAATCTATAATGCTGTATAACTTTTTAAAAATGTTATTATAATATAATCAGTATTCATATTTAATTGTATACTATTAGATTTATTAATTACATTCAATTAATTTTATTTTATTATGTATTTATTTTATTAAACTATGTATTTCACAAATAAATTTCATATTATATATTAGCAATGGGGGGCATTAACTTGTTAAAAAGTTAAAGTTAAGTTAAAAAGTTAATTTTTTTAAACTCTTTAACTTAACTAGTTAGTTATTTTTGTTTTTAACTTATTATCTTATTCAGTTAATTTTTTTATTGTTTCAACTTAGCTTTTTATAGTTATTTATCGTTATTTTACAGTTAAGTTCATTTTAATTTTTTTTTTATCATGTGGAACAATTAGACAAAACTTATTCTTTCAATTTTGGTAATTTATTTTTCTAATATAATATAATATTATAATATCTAACATAATATCCTCAATTCATAATAATCAAATTATATTTTAATCTATAGATACTATAGTAAATAGTAATAATTAATATTCTATCTATTGTATAGACTTGCTATTTTCACGACTTCTATTTAATGATCTATTCGGTATTGAATAATACGATTTTTGTTTAGTCTAACTCTATAGTGTAGTTCTAAAAACAGGTTTAAAAATAAATAGCATAGTCTTTTAAAAGTGTAAAGTTAAAATTGGATATTAATAATACAGGTACCTGCTGGTAAATACGACAAAACATCCAATGGACAAAACAAAAAGTCGTCCGAGATATTTATAAACTATAATTTATATTTCAGTATTCTGCGTATTCGGTATAAATACAAGTATAACATATGATATTAGAAAAATTAACTTTTTTTTAACTGAGTTAAGTTCATTTTATTTTCTATCTTAACTTTTAACTTATCGAGCTACTTTTTTTTTTTAACTTTTAACTTTAACTGAAGGCAATTTAATTGAATTAACTTAACTAAACACAGTTAATTCATTTCATTAACTTGCCCACCTTTGTATATTAGGTATATAAGTATAAGGTAGTTGGTAGAAATATAGAATGTTTAGTTTCAGAGGACCTCACCTAATTAAGTTACGTAATAAAATTCTATTTTTTATATTTTATTTAAAATTTCAGGGAAAGAGAAACAAGGACAGGATCAACACAGTTTGATAAAATCCATATAGGTACGCGTTGCCTATGGCAACATGATTTTGATTTATAAACGAGAAAATTAAATATCAAAAACGTACCCATATAAAAAAAACTCCATTATAGTTACTCTTATAAATTTAAATATTATCCTGTATGGATTTCATATAATAAATAAAATCTTAACTGTTGTTAATGATAACAGATTTTAAAAAAGAAATTTTTTTCTTTTTATATTTTATATATATTATTAAAAATATAAAATTAACTAAATATAAATATATATGAAATAAATATGAATATTAATTACACAAAATATCGGCATTATTTCTTCGGTCCAAGTCCAATTACATATATGTAATATATGTGTAATATTTATTTATGGAATAATTATTTATTTATACTATTATTCATATGCTTTATAATATAGGTATACGTTTATAGCGTAATGACATTAATTCATATACAATTAATTAGATGCGATTCTGACAAATACATAATATGTTGAATTTTTATTCACTATTTAATTTCAAACATTTATATTATTTAAACTCCAAAATAATTATTTTTCAATTCATATTATAATCAAGTTTTATTATTAATATTACTAACTGATTAAACGTTTTTATTTCTGATTTGTAAATTAAGCAGTTGTCTTTTAGTATTACTTAAATAAAACATGATTTAAATCTTAACTGAAAAATAATGTTTTGAAATTTAAATAATTTAATTTAAATTTCAAAGATAAGAGTTTGAAATTAAAAAGTTAATAAAAATTTAACGGAACGTTATTACATATTTTTTTTTATAGGATACTTTACTTTTTCGATTTTTTTCGAAAGTTTTTCATAATAAGAATTTCATAGTTTTAAGATTGATGTCATTAAAAAAGTCAACAGAAATTATTTATTTTTGATTTATAAGATTTTTATATTTGCTTTTTATATAACTGTGTCAGTTGGATTTTATAATGAAACGAAATTAGTTAAATTACAACTATCAGGTACACAATGCCTTCCTGTTGGCTATATAAAAGTTTTCCTGGCGAATATCAAGATTAAATTTTCGAAAAACTTTGTAAAGGGGAAATATTCTGTATTTTATATCTAGGGGGGGAGGGGAGATTCAAACTCGTAATCTGTACAATCAACTCTCACAATCTTTTAATTTCTCTATAATATTAATAAATCATGCAGTGGGATATTGAATATACGAGTATATAGGGTAAATGAAAATTATGCAAATATTAAAAATCTAAAGTTTAAAAAAATAATCGTTTCCATTGATTTTCTCTGAACAATTGTGTTTTACACGATCAAGTAATTAAGTTTCAAAAAAAAATGTAAAAAAAAAATATTTATTTTAGAATAAACCTTCATTACATAAAATATCATTATTTTTCAATAAAAAATAAAAAATTATAACTCACCAAACCATGAAGCCTCAGTTATGGATATTGTAAAATCGTTATTAGATGTGTGAAGCAAATCCTTGATAACTACTACTGTTATTGATATGTGCATGCCCAATGTAACAAATAGAGAATTTTGGGATATTGTTGCTAATAACTATGAATTATAAATAAATCATTAATTTTATGCAAAAAAACATTTTTTTCAAATAATATACATACTTGTGCAATCGTCGATTTTATTCCATATTTTTGGGGAACATATTTTACGTAAATTTCACTTTCGTTAACCATGATGATAAATTTACTAAAAAGGAATTCTAAAATATATATATTCAGCCATATATGTATGTAATAACGAAACTATATAGAATTGTTAATTTTTAAAATTACAACATATGTCCAGTACATGTCCAAATATCAACTGTACAATAACTCTGCTTATAAAGTTATTACTATACAAAGACGAATAATTGACATACACACTCTTTTCATAAAAAGATAATGACAAAATTCTAGTAATTATATTTTCAATAATTGTTTTGTCTCACTATGGCGGCGTGAATCAAAAAACAATTATTTAATCCCCTACTCACGCACCTATTTATTAATGATATAATTACAAATTACAAATTCATAAGTATATACCCTGATAACAAGACGTTTAGTAAAACCATCATAGCAGCTAATAATTCTCATGTCTTTTTTACAAACATTCAAGCTTAACCTATAGTTCACAGTTCACTAACAACTCTGCACGGTGGATTTTTAATTTTTTGTTTCAAATTAAACCATCTATTTAGATATGTTTATGTTTCAGTCAACTTTACCTTTATTTGGTTGGGAAAGTGGAAGTTAACGAATAATTCTAGATTATATAGATTTACTCGAATTATTATTATTATGATTTTATTATAATGAAATTTCTTTAAAATGATAATATAAGTTATAAAGGCGTAGTCAAAAGGGGCGGAAGGGGTTATACCACCACGTCCATAGCTGGCAAATTTACTAATTTTCAACAAAATTTTAAATTTACCTATCATTTCCTATTTAATGACAAAGTATTTTAATTTTAATTTAATGTTACAATTTTACATCAATATTTTTGATGTATCATAATTTTTTTTTTTGTATTTACCTCGTATGTTTTAATTTAATGTCATAAATTTAGATAAAAATTTGACATGTATATCAATTAATAAAAAAAAAAAATAAAAAAAAAAACACTAAACATGTTTAGATATCACTGTTGCCCCCCCCCCCATGAAATTTCTAGCTACACCCTTGTAAGTATGTAGTAAATATTTAAAGTCACCACGATTAATATTTATAGGATAAGAATTAAATTTACTAAATAAATGATGGCGGCAGCCCTGAAGTATCACGAAGAACAGTCCTGGGGTCGTCGTCGATTTAAATAGGAAAAAAAATGGATAAAAGTTAAATAGCTTATATATATTAAACTATAGTTTAATGGAAACCCGTTGAAATAACCGATTTCATCGAAATTTCATTTCGTAATCCATATTTTTTTGTTTTTTACAAAGCAAATTTTATAGAAAATATTTTATCCAATTTTCAATACTTTTTTTTCATTAGTTAGTAAAAGATATGTATGAAAAACTTTATTTTAAATTTTTAGTAGGTACTTTTCATTATTCCAAAATGATATTTTTTTAAAAAAAATAGCTATGAAAATAGGAAATTGTCAACTATCTATATATAGCTCAAAAATATGTTTACGTAAATATTTAAACTCTACAGTTATTATTTTTTGAGTTACGATAAAAATAAAAGTTCAATTTAGTTGAAAATCAGTATGCCGTATTTATAAATAATTTTTCACCAGTTTTTCGTAATTATTAAGAAAACTATTGGAAAACTTGTGAAATTACTTTCTTATAAGTACCAACTAGATAATATTTTCTACCAGAAATATCTTATGATTGTATTCTCTTAGTCAATGTATCTTGTTAAAATCATGTACACATACACACACATATACAAAACACATATTCTGGTAAAATCAATACATTGTAATTTCATTATTTTTATTATTCTTAAACCTTAGTTATTTAAGTTAATCCTATGATCCTATTTAAAAAACACTGTAATTATATAATATCTTATATTCATAACGTATTATTGGTAAAAAGCCGATTGACGTTAATTCTAATAAAAAAAATAAATAAAAATTCTTCGTTTCACTAAGAATCTAAAAAACAACGAACCGTTCGTTGCGTAGCTGTTGATAAATTGAGAAAAAGGGAGCTCACTATATAGTGAATAATTTATCTTATTTTATTAATAATTATAATAAGAGGATTCAAAGTGTACCTGACCGATCATTTGCATAATAATAAATTGATTTATGACGGTGATGGAAAGATTACCACGACCTTTGTCCTCCTTTTTGAGTAGTGGTGAATCGGGTAAATTGACGTGATTATTAATTATTATAGTATAGATATCTTGAACCTTCATAATCATATTAAAAAAAAAAAAAAAAAAAAAAAAAAAAAAAAAAAATGGAAAAATAGTCAAGGAAAAATATAAATGTTTTTTTAAACTATACTTATAGTAAGTTGATATAATATAAATTAAGTATCAGAGATTTTTTATAACTATATTTTATCTAAGATTATATTATTTACATAGTGACCAACTGTACTGTTTATATATAAAATCATAGTATCTACTGGAAATAGTGAAAATATAATTAATATTAACAGTTACAACCACCATATTTTTGTGTTGATAAAATTATTTTGTATCACGAAAAAACATTTTTTTCATCTATAACATATTTTTGTTACGGTGAAATAAATGTTTTTATCATATAAGCGTTTAAAATTAAAATAGTTCTAACTTATAATATTTTTTCTCTTGATAATTTTAATCTTGATTGTATGCTGGGCTTGGTAATAGATTGTTTTTGCTCATTCCAAAAAATGCCAATCAGTTGTAAATACATTTATTTAATAAAAACATTTTTGCATAATAAAAGTTAGAACTTTTTCGTCCTAGATTAATATATACGAGTATATGGTAATGACAAGAAAATAATATTATAGTAAAATATTTTTTATATAGCTAGATTGTATTACATTAGATTTTACTTAGGTACAACATTTTTGTTAAAAAGATCAAATAAATACTTTGTAAAACTTCATATTTAGTAAAAAGTAGAATATTACTATTCCAACTTACAATTTCATAATCTTTTTAAATCTTAATTAATTTAATTTATATATACAATTACAAATCAATAAAATATAATTTATAAATATACTTACGTACTATACATAAATTGGTTATATATGTATTATTAAAGCTATAATTTGGTATGACCAAGTGGGTAAAAAAAAATAATAATTAACTTTACCTATCCAAGAAAATGGATCTTTTTTATTCTATCATATTTTAATTCGTTGCAAAATATTCTTCAATCTCTAAAAGAGTCTTATTTTCAGTTTCCGGCAAACTGAAGTAAAAATATATAAGTCCAATAAGTCCAATACAACCGAATAAAATCATTGTGTATTCGAGGCTTAAATATATTTCAATCGATAAATACGATTTTGTTAATGAAAATAAAATTATGTAGGCCAATGCTGTACACATACTAGTAGCTATTCCTCTGCTTCTGTAAAAAAAAAATATATATATATTGATGATTGAATTTTTGTAATATCGTAAATAATTAAGATAGGTAAGGAAAAATTGAATTTCAATACTCTTCATATCTCTAATGTTTAAAATAATATTATTTACTAATATTATAGTTACATTACATTATTTTGGAACGGAATAATAGAATAAGCACATTGAGATTTGTACATGAAAAGTAAATATAACAATAGGAAAATGAACTGTTTAAGTAATAATTAATTCCATATGCAATCCAGACCTCGTCACCAAAGTATGCACACCCTAATTTTTAAAATATTCCTTACAGATTCACTCTTTCTGCTTACCTGAATATTGAGTAGCAATTTTCTTTATGTTAAAGAAGTTTTAACAAAGTACAGTTGAATATATTGTATATGATGTTAAGCATATTTTACTACGCATCTATATTGTTAATTTACGAATTATTTTAAATTATTAAAAAAATGTTGGAACGAAAACAGAAAATGTTAAATTATGCATGCAGGTTTTACAAAATAGTTGCTCTAAAATAATATTCTGAATGATGGAGCCGGTAACTATTTAGATATATACGATACCGCTGTTGCTTCTTTAATTTATATGTATTGGAATCACACATTTTTTACCATACCATATAATAATAAAATAAAAATATTCTACATTATTAGATACTACGAGTATATGATCGATACTTATATGATGTTAACTTTTTAATTCACAATTGATTATAAATGCGTTTAACCACAACCGAATTCAAAATATAATAATGAATCGTTCGATTATTGTGATAAATCTGCAGCCGAGTCGAGTTAAATGTACAAACACATTGCGGATGAAATATTTAAGAAATTGTGTAAATTTCGTGTAGAAACGCTGATTGACATTATACAGTAAGAATTGTGAACGTTACTTGTTTGGGAAAATTTCGATCAGCAACATCCAAGGCATACATGAAATGCCGCAAGCGCCGATGAAGTAAATGCAACTCAGTAGTGTTAACGAAACGCTCGGTAACGGCTCGATGATGTTATCCTTGGTCGCTATGATGTACACCCCGAGCGACATCAGCATAACGATGTTTACCGACAACGTCGTAAACGTCAAAACCCTTTTGCCCACCCGGTGCACGCTTACGGTCGCTATAATACTTCCCAATCCGGTGAGGGCCGTAAGGATCACCTGAAAACCGTTAATATTCTATGATTAACTGTCGATAAACGACCGCGCGTGTACCGGTGTAACAGACATATCATACCCCCGGAAAATATTACCGGGGGGGGAAAGATTTTCTAGTATTTATCCTAGGATATTCTTACCGGGGGGTAAAACTTTCTTAGGATAATATCGTATTCACCGAAAAGGGTATAATTAACCTAGGATGAACTTACCGGGGATAAAGATAAGCTAGGATAATTGTACCGGAGGTAAAATATGCCAAGGAAAATTTCCCCCCCCTGATAATATTTTCAGGGGGGTATGATTTGACTGGAACACCTGTAACGATTGCGCGCCGTCAGCACGTCGTCACTTTACACACGTCGTGCATGCGCGGTTACCAATAATTCGTTTTGATTGTCAACGATATAGATGTTCGTCATTATTTTCGTGATAAACGGTCTGGTGTGGAAAAGGCTGACCACGTTGGACACGAAAAACAGCGCCATCATCAATTTCATCGGCCTGTACACCGACGGCTCTTTGAACTCGGCCAGTTTCGCCAGCAGACCTTTTTTTTTCTCCACGTGACCCTTGCTGCCGCGGGTCCCGGACACTTCATTATAATGAATGAGCTCCAGGAACTCGTGTCGCACCATTTCCGGTTCCACCCAGCCTCGTAACCAGCACATGGCCTTCTCGGCCTTATCGTTTTTGCCCTTAGCCACCAACCAGACAGGAGACTCCGGTATCTGGGAACAAGAAAGATAACGTAACGCGATTTCGATCCGTCGCCGAGCCGCGGCCGCGTGCGTACAATAACGATGAGGCATATGCACACGATCGGGCAGATTGCGCTCAGCATGGCGACGGTCCTCCAGCCGAAAAACGAACCCAACACGTACGTGAGCAACGTTCCGACTCGGGTTGCCGTACTTCCCAGTGAGCTCAACGACCCTCTGAGCCTCGGCTCCGATATCTCTCCCACGTATGAAGACGTCGATCCCGGGCCGAATCCCGTACTGAATCCCATCAGCAATGTTGACGCGCACAGGAACGTCGAAGACTCCGCCGAGTACAGTAACGCCCATCCGACAATGCTGGGCACGTTGGCGATTATCATGCAACGTTTTTTCCCGAGCTTTCCTTGCAGAATTCCCGAAAGGAAACATCCGAACGGGTGTACCATAAACAGCAAGCTACCTGCAATCGGACAATACACGGAAATATTATCATCGCTATGTTGACGGCTGCAATACGATTGAGCCCTTTTTACACGGAAAAAGAAAAATGAAAAACAACAACAAAAACTTAACACTATTGTGCTCCATGAAACGTAGGGGTGTCCTTTTAACAATTTTCGAATACGCCATATGAAAATATAATGGTATAATATGCATATGTTAACATTTATTTTTAGTAAATTTTCACTAAAAATAAGATAAAAGACATTGTTGAGTGTCGTCAGCTTAATTGTTTTCGTGTTGAAGATAAGTGCTAAGGTGTTTCAAATAATAACTCAATTTTAAATTAATTACTATTTATTAAAAAATAATTCTAAGTTTAAAGCATTTATTCGTCAACCTAAATCAGCAGTTCTTACATTTTTTTTTCGCGTACCACATGAGTATATTATCAATCAGCCACGTACCATTAATGATTAAAAATAGAACCATACAAACTTGACATAGTTAAATATATTTATCTTAAATAAAAAGGCAGTAAAATACTAAAATAAAATTATTATTTATTTATTATTACAAATTCATTAGTGTTTTTGAATTAATATATGAGATAAATATTGAATTTTTAATTTCTGTTCTACCACCATGCGGCCTTTCGCTTACCACCATGTAGTCTTTCGCGTACCATTAGTGGTACGCGTACCACAGTTTGAGAACCGCTAACCTAAATAATTTTGAATCCAATACATTAATTTATTAAGTTTAAAACTGAAGTGAAGTTGTTTGCTAATACGAGTATCGGACTATAACACATATCCATTGATATATTCGAGACTAACTTGTATATCCCGTTTTTGTGTGAAACTGTGGTTTTCCCTTTTTCCAAAAAAATAATATGTTTAACCTGACATGATCTGTTTTAAGTAATTTTTCATATTTTTATTACATTATTATATATTATTAGTTCTATATTTATTACACCGGTCCGTTAAGAAGCATGCGGTTCTATGTTAATTACCTATCGAATACTTCAGTGGTTGGCCTCGTGACTTCTGCGAATCGCATAACTATTTCTATATTATAAGACGATAGAACATCGTGTGATTTGTATTTACGTATTTGTATTATCTTACTGTATTTTAGTCATTGCAAGCGAACTACTGGTGCTTATGTATTATGATAATAGTCTAATTCTCTTTACACTATTTATGTGATCCCTTCGTGTAATGGTAATCGTAAAGGCTTACATTTATATATGTCTGTAACAACAGCATGTACAAAGCTCAATACCAGTTTCAAATAAGCTATAAAATAACAGAGTGATTGAAATACAATAAATTACTTTGCACGATACATATGCTACAAAAAAGTTTTTATATTATTTTTTTGACATCAAAATCAAGTGATGTTTACTTACGAGTAGATATACGGCTTACGATTACAAAATTATGTTACAAGTTAGTAGACTTGAATATATTAATATCATTAGCTGATTGTTGTAGACAATTAGGTTTTGAAAAAAGTGTACTTAATGCTTGTAGAGAAATTTTCCAAATAGTTGCAAAATGATATTCTGTAGTTTTAATTTAGGCCAATATTTAAATTATGATAATGGTGATAGTAATAATATTTATATAAACTTTGAAAAGAACTAAAAAACCGTTTGGAATTTACTATGCAAGCTTAACAAAATTAGAACAAAATTAAATATCTGTACAAGAATATTTTAAATTAGTGGACCACGATTTCTTGTCACAAAATTATAATTCGTAGTTCTTTCTTTGTAAAAATTAGCAATTTTATTGTTTTTATGAATATATATCTATATTTATTACAAAAAATATTATTATTAAAAAAACATGAAAATTCTAGTTTTTCTATATGTAACATCACCAATTGGATTGAGTTGTTGTAAATTGTTAAAAGAAAACATTCATATTTCATGGAGCACAATCTTGTTGCGTTTTTTTTCGCAGATAAAACGGGCGCAATCGTGTTGCAGTAATATTTAATAAATCGGTATAGTATTAGCCGCATATTTCGTAGAGACAAAAAGAGCACATTTTTATTATTCTACAAAAATACTGTTGCCTAAAAGAGCAAAGTGAATATCATCATATTATTACATTACTGGCGCCACCCAAACAGCACAATAATCATAATCTCTATATAATATATTATTAGGGTGATCATACGTCCCTTTTTTTTATCATTATGTCCCATTGTCCCGACAAACTTTGAACGGGACGCTTTTTGTCCCGTATTAATCCCGTTACTTCCATAAAAATTGTAAACCGAGAGTAAAAGAAAAAAAAATAAGACATGTCATATACGAGTGGTATATATTTTACGGGTAGAATAAGAAAATCGGGTAATGTACACATCATCCGGGTAATTTTTACATTATCTACCCTTGAGTGGATAAAGTATTTTCATAAAATAAAATACGACAAAGTATGAACTGTATATAATATTAATAAAATACGATAAAACATAAATTGTACCTACATGATGATTAATCGTGTGCATTGATATTGTATAATAATTTTAAACTACATACGGTGCTATTGGTTTTCGAGTTCACTTGTTTGGTTTATTAATGTTTGATCATTTAGTTTTTTAAAAAAAAAACTTGTCATAAAAAGAGAAATTATTTGAAAATTATAATAAATAAATAAATGAAAATAAAGAAAATTCGGTAAATTTAACGGAATCAAAATATTATAACATACTATCTGAAATAAGAAATGTGAATAAAAATAAATAAATCATAATGAAACTTTTATAAATATTTTACAAGTGTTGGTTACAAAAAAAATCTTTTTGTGAAATAGCTTATGCACAATTTTTTTTCGATGGTCAAATTTCTAAAAAATGTTTGTGTGACAATAATCATTTAACAAATAAATGTACGATTAAATGTAAATCTAGGGAGATATTTTGCAACTCAAAATGATTCAAAGTGTTCCAATAAATAACTTTATTTAATTTTTTAAAATTTTTTATTATAAAATAATAACTTAATAATACATAGTTTAGGTACTTAATAATTTTTTTTTTCGAATAACTATAGCTTATATTGCTAACTTATAGTATACTGGATAATAAACATATTATACTACTTCTATGAATAAGGTGTACTTTACCCGGGTAATGTGTAAACTACCCATTTTCAAACTTTACCCGTAACATATATATATATATGCATTGGCGCAACGAGACATTTAAACTAGGGGGTGCTTAAGCTCAAAGTTTTTTTGTGTTTTGATAAACCATAACTTGGTTAAAAATAAAAAAAAATGAATGTTCCAAGTCACCTTGAGTTTCGGGAGACATGAAATAGTAAGATATTTTTAAATGTTTTTGAGCGTTTAACCTGCAATACGTTTTACTTGGAATACAAATAGGATTTTTACAAACAGCTTTGTATATATGATAACCTAAAGAAGTCAATAGGTAACCTAAATATTATATAAAATATAAATTAAACACATTCTCTTTTGTGTCTCAAACAGTATAAGTTTGATGAATTAAATTTGATCTACAAAAAAAGTACTTTTATGATAACAGTTTGTAACATCAATTTCTGTTTAATGATAAGAAATATCATAAAATATGATAAAAGGTTTTTGATTGGAAATGAAACAACATAAAATATCATGAAAAGATAAACGATATATAACAAAACTCTCGAAGTTCTATCAAATTCAACCAAGAAAAGTCATAGTGTTCCAAGTCACCACTCAAGTTCCATTTCACCCGTGTTGGCGGTACTGATTAAAATATACCATACAGGTATATTAAGCACAGACTATTTAAAATAACTTGGCCGCTCTGGCATCCTTATCTCTATTGAATTAAAATCAACACATCCAATTCGACATTATAAATAACAAAATGTTATACTACAAAAATTACTATTATGTTATAATTGTAATTCGATAAATATTCAACTCTTTTTTTACAGTTTTTAAACGATTTTTTAGGGAGTGCTGATTTTGACTTAGGGGGTGCAAAGTACCCAAATCCCCCCCCCCCCCTCTAGTTGTGCCAATGTATATATGTACTACGAATTCATGTGCGAAACTTCTAAAGAAATCGATATTAAATACGAATAGTTAACCAATATACAGTACTATTTATAATCAACGATATTCGGTAAAATAAGTATATTAGGTATATTAATCGGAAAATCGAACATAGTCGTGCAATAACGTATGTATGGTACATTGCAACGATCTTGTGTTATTAATGTTATAGCCACTGTGTATTAGTTCTTTTTATTTAAATTGTTGTGAGTCATTATTGTTATCACTTGTATTGTTTTTTTAAAATTCCTAAAAAGAAATATACGTTCACTGTACCTTTGCAGATTAATTAATGCATTAATAGAAAGAATATTTTCAATCACAAATATTTTATAGACGGACGGAAAAAATCGTTTTCTCGTACCAACTGTCAAAGCAATAATAATTCTTAAAAATATTCCTGTAATGATTTTTATGATTTTTTTGTTAACACAACCAAAACTATAATGCAATCAGTTCATCAAAAAAAATATAATGTCAAAGAATGTAATGAAGAAAATTATGAACAATCGACATCAACTCAATAAAAATAAAGAATATTTTAAGTAATTTTTTTCAATCTCACAGCAAAAAAAGAATGCAAATCAATGTTTAATTAAAATATCAAACTAATTAAAAATTATTTTTATTGCATATAATATAGAAGTTAAAAAAAATGTTGTCTTTTTTTTTAGAGAACATATTCGTCCCGTTTTTTTTTTTCATAAATATGGTCACCCTATGTATTATTATACTTCATATTTAGAAACTCTGAGTTCTGACATGATGACTGACTAAGTATAATTGCAGTAACTATCCCATTACTGTATTTGATGATTATATGTTATCAAATCTAATGAAACGGATATAACTGATAATTAAATCAGAACAGACCTAAGCTAATGGTTGATAATGTATTAAGGTACCAAATGAAATTTGATAAAATAATAAACACGAGAGATTGGGATTACAATTCTTAAATTGTCTAGGAAAATATTTTGCTTTATCAATAATTCTGTATTCATCAAATGTGCTCTTTTTGTTTACAATGATTATTTTAATTGACATAATATGCTGTTAATTTAATTACTGTATTTTTTGTGCTTTTTTTTGTTATTACTGATCTGTGCTCTTTTTGGCTTATTTTCTGAAAAATGTGCTCTTTTGGGTGACGGCCATTTATACACCTGCTGAAAAAAACTTTTTCAACGTTATTTGTTGTTTTATTATCTACAGAATAGATACGTGATTAGGTTTCAATATTTTCGACTGTTTGAAACATTTATGCAATATAAGATTTTGATACGTTTTTACACAGCCTAGTAGTATTGACTTGATTTAATATTATATGATAAAAACTGAACGAATCGGCTTACCATACCACGAGGCCTCAGTTATCGTTATTGAGAAATCACTGTTCGAATTTTGATATAAATCACGAATGACCAATGCGGGCATTGATAGATTCATTCCCATTCCAATAAACAGAAAACTTTGCGCTATGGTGGCAAACAACTGTAATAATTCACGTAATTAATACATATACATAATATATTCATTGATGTGCAAAATATTTAGTTTACTTACTTGTGCCAGCGTCGACTTAAGTCCATATTTTTGGGGGCGTTGTTCATCTTTGTTCGCGTTTTTATTAGACATTGATAACAATGAAATCCAACAAACATGTATTTTAAATTAAATGCAAAAAAATAAATCTACTGAAAATCAATTGTTAATAACTCATGTTATTTTCAAAGACATTCTATTAGTAAGAATATTATTGATGTGTACTATAACAGAACAACTATGATTTGTTTAGTGCAAAGAATGTTATATATTACATTTACGTTATACATGAACCTTATATCTGTACTCACGAGTAGATAAAAGTTAGTTGCAATAAATTAATAATTTTCTATTCAGTTAAATTTTTTTATAAATTGCTGTGTTTGCGAATTGACGAGAGTAAACAATGTCATTATCAGTTACTACCAAACCCGCTATTAGAAATAAAACAGAACAGTTTCGCGTGCGCACGGCAATGCCACAGAAACGCAACTGTTTTCTTCGACATTGAGTCGTTCACCACTTATGTTCGTACACTCAACCGATTTGTTATCATTATAACATTATTTGTTCATGTTTTGATTACGGATTTATGTTTAACGAGATAATCATAATACATCTTCATTGGTTCATACGTTTTCCGAATCTTTACTGGTTGAACAATCGTATCGACATTGTCAACATAAACGTATAGATAAAATACTTGTGTTTGGCAAATTGAATATTTATTGTAATGATTATAAAATACCCACGCACAAGTGCGCGAGTTCTCGTTCGTTATATAATATTATATATAACTATTATAATCATTTTTTTTTTTTTTAACGATAATTTAACTGCAGTTGAAAAATACTACAATACGGGATAATGTTATGAAATATTCACTTTTTTTGATTTCAAATTATTTTATAGAACGTTATCAATTCTCAGAACACGTAATTTTGTAAATACTATTATCAAATATACCTAATTTAATAATTGATCTACTTACACTAAAAAGTATAACTATATAGGTATTTATTGTCACAAAATAATTTTCCAAAGAACTTTTTTAAAATAATGAAAAACAGTCACAAAATACAATAATGATATTAATAAATTGGTTCAAAAATATACAGAAAATAATTTAAATAATTTTTAATATAAACTTCAATTAAATAATAAAAGCTAATTTTAGTTATTTTTCTTTAAATATATTTTTTTCTGGATTTAATAGTTGCAACTTTTTGTATCAGTTCTTCCCACTTCATTTCCTAAACCAAATCAGATTATATACATAAAATTGATAAATTAAACATTTTTTTTTTTTGTATTCATGACGATCTTAAATAACTGTTTACACATTTTAAAACAGAAAACGATCTCTTGCCACTTGTATTTGAAGTAGGTTAAAATTAGTTTAAAATTAGGTTAAAATTATTTCGATATTAGGAAACGATGTCTATAAAGACGATGTTTTCAGTGTTCTCAGTAGTAATGTAAAATTATTTTTGGCTTCTGACAGAAAATTTTTAAAATAGTTTTGAACTGTGCTAACTTTTCTACAAAATCTGTTTCTATGTCTAAATTTTACAATTCAATAATTAAAAAAAACAACAACTGAAAATAAAATGGGAATCATAGAAAATATTATAAACGACAATAACATAATAAATAATAAAATAAATGAAGTCATATTCAAAAGTTTCACATTTTATTGAACACCCAACATTTTTTTTAATCATATTGAAAAATGTTTGCTTAAATAATTATTATATATAATATTTATTTTTTTTTAGGAAAATTTTATTTATGCCACCCCATTAAATTTTCCGCTCTGGAGCACCTATTCGGCTCTTTGTTTTGACAGGAGGGGGGGAATTTGAGTTCAAGACGGCAGAGCAAATGCAGTAAAAAGTGGTGGAATGCGCGAATGAGTTGCGTTCTCTCGATGAATAGAGTATAGGTGCGTACTTAGTATATTTTTTTAATTTAAGATATCTATCTATCTATCTATTTATCGAAATTGGTCTTCAGAAATATTCAGTTAGGAGACAATATTTATAAATTATAACTGTGGGGATTATTTAATGAAGGTCCATCGTATTTTCTTTTCTTTCTTCTTCAGATCTACATTAGATTAGTATGTGCTTAGCTTCATAATATAATAATATAATATATTTTCCGTTAGAAGTTTCCAAAGAAATAGATGACAACATAAATCTAAAAAAAAAAAGGATTAGGCTATGATGGAGTTAGTTCTAAAATACTCAAAGAGCTACTAAAAAATGCTATCATTAATTTTATTTATTTATTTCGTATGGCTATCAAGTATCTTACGCACATATGCAATGCTAGCACATAGAATATGTTCCTAAACAGTGGAAACTGACATAAGTGATAATATTGCTCAAACCAGGAAGACCACCCGAATATATTACATCAGCGGTTCCCAAACTTTTTTTTTCTGTGGTGCCTTTTTTTGGACCCAATCAATCCACGGTACCCGGGCATTGAATAACATTAAAGACAGAACAAAAAAAATCTATTGATAGCCGATTTTATTAATTTTAATAAAATTTAACTTAGTTATAAATTAATGCACTTTTAAACTTAAAAAATAGATAAGTAAACATTATTGTTATGATTATAATTATTATACAAAAATATTATAAGGTTAAAATAAGAATATCCGATAATACAATAGAAAATATTACATTATTTGCTATAAAGTTTTTACGAAAACAATAAGGTAAAATCAATCTTATACATTTTAAACTATTTATTATGAACGGTAGACCGCGGTGCCCTTAGAAAGTGATCGTGGTGCCTCTAAGGCACCGCGGTGCACAGTTTAGGAACCACTGTGTTACATAATAACGACCGATAATCACTCCTATCAAGTTTGTTTAAGCTCTTAGAGAAACTTCTACTCAAACGTCTTAAACCAATTATAGAGGAAAAACATATTATACCGGAACATCAATTTGGATTCCGCAATAAGCATTTGAAAATCTATCACGTTCATCGCACCACTAATGTGGATAAGCAAGTTCTTAAAGAAAAAAATATCTCTGTGGAGTGTTCCTTATGTATCCTAGGCTTTTAACAAAGTACAAGGAATATCTCATAAAATTACGTGAACGTTTGTTACATAATTCTTGTACCTATTCTACACAAGAGATATATCAAAAGACGGCAACCCAACGATAGCAATATTTTCCGACGATACAGTAACTGATAGATTACAAGAATCAATTGACAACATTTTTGATTGGACTAGATGTTAGAAAATTAATAGGCTTTTACTCTTCATTGAATTGGAAACACCATGTCCGGCAGAAAAAATTGAAAATGAAAGAAAAAATTCAAAAACTCTTCTGGTTAGTCAGACCCCACTCCAAGTCAACTGTAAAAAAATAAACGTCTACTATACGTAGTCATTATAAAACCAATCTGAACTTATGGCATTCCTCTGTGGGGTTGTGCTAGTAAGTTTAACATTGATGTAATACAACGCTGTCAAAACATCGCCCTTCGAATCATCACTGCAGCTTACAAGTTTAAAAGAAACGATGCAATTCGCCGAGGTATAATATCATATGTTACCCATAGTGTCAATCGAAATACAGAGGTTTGCTTGCAAACACGAGACAAGGTTAGATCATCATGTTAATACAATGGCCATTCAACTATTAGACGATTCCAAGGATACTATACGTCTTAAACGTCTGAAACCATATGACTTAGTTTAAGTATTTAAATTAAGATAGGAGTCACTTCATTGGGAGTGACCTCATCAACGTGTATAGTATTTATTATGTAAATGTATATAATTGTTAAACATATTTATAAAGACCCTTGGGACGTTTAAATAATAAAGCCTCAGGGAATTAAAAAAAAATAACAATATTTAGTATATTAGTTATTCATGTTATAGTATATACTTTAATAACACCCGATGATACACAATAACATGTGTAATAAAATAATGCTTCAAATGTACACGAGAAAAAAAAAATGTACGAAAAATAATCAATTATTGTCAATAATGTAAAGCATGACTTGGAGACCTATAGTTCTATAAGAAGTTTTATTTAAATAAAGATAAGAATAACATTTATGTAACATATCGGTTGTACATGCTATTTTATTTTGTCACCTCTGTAAACTTCTCATTATATTATAATTAAATAATTGCATTGTAATTATGTCCATATATTATGATTATGGTAATTATGTAATGTTCATCGGGTGAGTGTCACGTAGTCATATAAAATTATAATAAAATATATTTATTGATTATTAATGATAATAAATTATTGCTACGTACCAGAATGAAAAGCTTCGTCCTCCATAGCTAGTATGAAACTTAAAGACTCTGATTATTTCGTGGTTTTATTCGTTTCCATCCAAGTCGTAATCATACTTTCCATATCCTAATTGGCACGTTTCACAGAACATTATGAACTGTGGCGAGCATTTCCGTGAACTATTTTTACTTCAGACCACACACTACATACAGAGGTGGAACTAGGAATTTTAACGCTCGGGGAAAATGTTAATATTACCCCCTATCATAGACCAATAATCAGATAATCTTCTCGAGAATTTTTTTTCTAATCATTAATAAACAATCATACTTATTGAGTTTTAATCTAATAACAATATTTAGCAAAGTTAAAAATATCAAATTAGTTGTTAATAATTACGAAAATTACACCCTCCAAAATTTTACGCCCGGAGATGAATCCCAGTTTTCCACCCCCCTAGTTCCGCCCCTAAGTACATATATTTGTAATAACAGCATTCACGAATTCTCCACCGTCATCGGAGTGGAGTATATTTGGTGCTCCAAAAAGAGTAAAAATATCGAGTAAGCAGTATGCAACTTTTTCAGCCCGTTTAAATCTAAGTGCTCGTAAACTAACAAATTTAGTCAAATGGTCTTGATAAGCCATTAAAAATGTGTAATTGTTATCGGATTTGCCTCCATATCAGTTATGTCTACCTAGCAGTGCTAATTAATTTTGGTGTGTAAAATAGGTTAGATCTTTTTTGAACATATTGTGTTTATTTTTAACATGACTCACATAATTTTAAATTAACATAATTGTATTTACTATTAACAGCATAAGCAATATGATTTTTACCTCCATGATCTGTTGCAATATGTGCTTCATGAATAATTTCATATAAATCGTTATAACGAACATAATAAAGCATTTGTTCGGAGGCACCATTCATGGAGCAATCAGTTTTTTCTTCTCCACCGATATTAACGATATCAAACTGTTTAAGTCACCGATAATGAAGTGATTTTTTAACAATGACAGATTTTGATTTTTGAACTTCATTCAATAATTCTTCATATTTTTCATTAGTTATGTAGAAAGATTTTTTTTTCATTTTTCATCACGAAAACACCATTTAAAAGTTCGTAAAACATTATTTTAAGACCAGATTTTTTTTGAGTGCAGTGAATGGAGATTGCTTTTTCCTCGTTAAACACTGTTGTTTGGCAAAAAAGGCTAGAAATATTCATCTACAACCAGTGATGTTCCCAAATATAAAACAAATACATTTACACTTTATAATATTTAATTTAAATTTAACTTTTGCAGAAAAATTAAATTTTTATATTTTAAAATAGAGCACTAATTAGTAACTAAAATTTAAGTACACGTGGCTTCGCAATTTTCAAAAAAACTACGAGAAAATTACTGTCTATAACAGTATCAATTTTTTTTCTATTAATCGAAAATAACTAGTATTTTTCAGAACTGGTATAAACCGGTAAGAATCCTTTTTTTTACAAAACAGGTACCCTAAAAATATTAATTTAATGTCCTAAACCAAAACCAAAAAATCCAATAGGTTCCAGTCCCTGGTTTGTGAAAACAAAATGTTTTGTAATAATTACAACATATTTTATGTTTGGATTACTATTTGTACCTTTGGATTATCTCTTTTATTGAAGATCATCATCAAATGGTAGTCTACAAAGAAAATTGGTCTATTCCATCACGTTTTTCATTGGGAGTTCTTCAATATACATTTATATATTCTTATAAATTTAATTTCTATAAAATGTAATTTAAATTTATTGTTTTATATTTTTATTACAATAAATTAAAAATAATGTTTAGTCATATAAAAAAAAAAAAAAAACACAGAATTCCGGATAATAGTTTGATTCAATTGTTTTTTATTATTCTTATATTAATGTTTACGAACGATTACAACAGTTATTTAATTTATGTAATTGGGCTCATTAAGAACTTGAATAAATTTATAATCTTTACTAGTAATGTAAATTCTAAAGAAATAATTGACTTATAAATATAATATATATAATACTAATATATATAATTACTATTAAACCTCAACGATTTTCTAGTTTAGTTTAAATGAGTTCAGTTTCTAATATAATTTTGTTTTACAATGACAATAAATAAAACCCAAAGATAGACTTTACTATGGTGTAGATATGGAAAATTGTATGTAGTATTTTCTAGAGTTGGAAGACCTGAACAGTTATACGTTTATACACCACAAAATAAAACTTTTAATGTGGTATACCAAGAGGTTTAGACTTAAATAATTTTATAAATGAGTACCCAAGTATAGAATCGTTTATAAATTTTATTAATACTATAACTATTATTTTTTACTCGTAATTCAGCTATTACTACCATTTAGCACTTGATCAAATTAAGTAAATTAAAATAATTAAGAATTTAATTTAGAAAAAGCAAAAACTTCACACAGGTGAAATCGGGTAATTCAACTAGTATAATATAATATAACAAGGTTCCTCCTGTTTCACTTGTTAATAATATTTAAGGATATTAAAAAGTAAATAATAATGATGTAAAAAATATAAATAACTATGATGAACAGTCCAGTTATTGAACACCCTCCAGTAATTGAACAAAGTCTACTTATGTTTTAATATGAAAAAAACTAGATATCTTATTTAATAACTAATTTTTGTTTTCAATATTAAATATAATGGTCATACTGTATAACCATAGTTTGATAATTAACACGTGATAACAAACAAGTTATAACAGTTTAAAATCACGATAATCGAATTTTCATCTGTTTGGATCAAATTTTTCGAAGTAAGTTACCTAGTATGAAATACTTTTTGTGGAAATTAAACCAATTATAAAATACTCATTATATGTTACTATTATGTATTTTATTATATTAAACACCATATTTTGTATGATTTTCATGCTTAAAATTGAAAAAAGTGCTTATCGTAGCTACTTATTTAGGTGTTCAATTACTAGTAACTACAATTCAGCAAAATCTATTAATTGAACTCTTGTTCAATCACTGGTACAGCTTGAACATAACTTTATCCAATGATTGAACAGGTATATTTTATCATGTTACCTAGATATTTACCTAATATAATATAATATATTTATAAATCCTATCTATACTGGCAATATTTAAGCTTGGATTTACAAAAAATATTATACAGAATCGTGGGAGAAACATTTGTTTTGGCCAAAACCTGACACCCAGAAGAAAAAAAACAAAAGTAAAATAAAGTTACCTTTTGCTGTTACAGCAATTAAGTGGAGGGAATATCACGCAAATAAAGAGCAGGAAAAACTAAAAAAAGAAGAAAAACTTACACTGAAACGAAAATGTAGAGATGAAATAAAAAAATAAAAATTTCTTAAAGTTGCTAAAAAAACCACAACTAAGCAAAAAAACAAAGAACAAGAACGTCAGAAACCAAGAACTTTAAAATATACAAAAAAAAATTAAATTGGGTATAATTACGGAGTCTGAAAATGATGCCACATGTAGGTATTGTAAAGAACCTTACACTTCATCGAAAAGTGGTGAACCTTAGATCAAGTGTTGTGGTTGTGCTGAATGGGCTTATGAACTCTGTGCTGATTTTGAAAACACTGTTGCTTACATTTGTGATTTCTGCCGTTAATTTTAATTATTTTACTTATTTTTACTTATTTTTAAATACTCAATATTATATAACTGTTATATCTTTATAGTAGTAATATTATTACCTACCCAGGTAGTTACTAAGATATTTATTTTAATTGTTTTAATTTAACCCTGTTACCAAGTTGGTTTTAATTAACATATTATGTTATGTTTGTTTAAAATATTTATTCTAATCCTGTTACTGAGTTTGTAATTAGGTATATACATATTATATATATATAATATGTGTAAATTAAAGATTTATGTTAATTTATAATAAAGATACTATTTATTATTCATGTATTTTATTAAATAAAAATTGTTTTAACAAATATTATTAGGTGTTCAAACACTAGGTTTGAAGTGTTCAAAAACTAGCGCGTTGTGTTCAATCACTAGGATTCCACTTATTTTTTTAAACTAACTAATATGTTTAAAAGTAATTTGATTTTATGTGGTTTTCTTAAAATTAATTTAAAAAGAAACAGATGTACCAATCTTTAAGTTTGAACTATAAAATTATAATATTGAAAACTAATTTATGAATACATTTTAATAGCAAATAAATTCTTAACTGTTCAATGACGGGTCTGTTCATTCTATTTGAAAACAGGCTAGGCCCGGGTCTTCTAGGCCTAATCTCTGGGCACGCAACTGGTCGGTGAAACACTTAGACATGACGCCTTACGTCAAAATGCATACCGGTGCCTTTTTAACGACCCATAATACGATAATATTTAGAAAAAATGTTTGTTCATGGACAGAAATACGGAAAGATTATATAATATGATCAATTTTTACATAATTTGCTATCGAATAAATAAATAAATAAAAAATTACACATTATAACAAAATATAATGAATAGGTAATAGATACATATAAATTTACATATAAAATATCTCCTACACTCTATTAATCAAAATGAAGATTGCAGAAATGGTTGGAATTTAATAATAAATGGAAATGTGTGTACAATAGAACATAGGTAACATGAATAAATACATTTTATTATACATCAACACTTTTCTCGGTTATCTCCTGGTATAACTTTTTATAACTGTAGAAAAATCAATTTTTGCAGTTTTTTCATTTACTGTAGAAAAAATCGATGATGAGACCAAACGTTCGTTAGTCATGAAGTAAATCACAAGTATGTTTCTATATGTTTTAATTTGGAGAAACTCCGTTCACCACTAGCTACATTTACTAGTTATGTCATTAATAATATCAAACTAATCCAAACATTTTGAAATATGTCTTGGAGTTCAAAGTCAAAAACGTGTGCAGGAATATTTAGAAGTTATATTATGTCCAAACAAGAAATTAACAACTGCTTAATGTTCTGAATCTCTGTGGATAATTCGACACTATCAATATCAGGGTCAGATTCATTTTTTAGGTGATTATGTAGATCCGTAAAATATTTCAGTGATTCCTTTTCATTTTCTGCTCCATTTTTTAAACCGTACAAAAAATTTAAGAAATAAACATAGTTCAAAACAATCTTTCAGTAATAACGTTCATTAATGTGCCTCGGCTGTGGGTTTGCGACTAGGGTCTATCATATTGCACGCCATGTAAACCCGATAGCTACTGTTGTGCAAACCCATAAAAATGTAATTTTTAATTTTAATTTTATATTTTATATTCTTAAGTTTGACATTATATACAACCACGGTTACATGATTTTGATACTTAAGTTTTGTTAATTACATGCATTACATTAAAATTATAACAAACCAGATATAATCATTAAATTTATTTATAAATAAATTTAATGATTATATATTATATTATATATAATATTATTTAATAAATTATATGTTCAGTAATTTAGTAATATATGGCATATTTAAAGTATGCTAAATTTAAATAAAACGAAAATACATAACATTTCTAATATTAAAATGAAAAATGATAGTTAATCGCGGTTTCGATAAATTATAACAATACGATTAAAACAAAATAATAGTTTCAAAACGCACTTATAGATCTACTCGTGTAACCAAACATTTTGAAATATAAAAATGTACATATATTATTTATGTACAATTATTGTATCTATTTGTTAGCCGAGTTTCGAAATTAATTGTCCGACATAATTATTAAATAAATAACCAAATAACTATAACAAATAACAAATAGCTAATAAATAAAAATGTTTACTATAAAAGTGAAAACATTTGTTTTATCTTTTTGAACTTGATTCAAAATGTTTTTCTATTTCTAATAATGTTTTATTTTCTGTTTCTGGTAAATAATAATAAAAATATATAAATCCGATAAAACTAATAAAACTAAATAGAAACATAGTATACTCCAATGTTAAAGCACTTTCAATAGATATATATGATTTTATTAATACCAATAAAATTACGCCTGATATTCCTGTACATAAGCCAGTAGCGATTCCTCGAATTCTGTAAGAGAAAAAAATATTTTTAAATTAAAGAAATTTTTTTAAATGTAATTCATGATCAGACCAATATTGAGTCACTGTGGTGTATTTATAAAATAATTATTCAATAAATTAGTATCATACATAATAAAATCTAAACATATATTATATAATATGGGTAAATATAATTAATATCGATAAAATAAAAATGTTATTAAATTTAAAATACCATGGTATTTACTTGATCGGATAAATATTAAATATTGTTATTATTATATAAGTTTATATTTTCAGTGATCCTGAAATGTGATGAGATGAGAGGTAATAAATGTATAAGAGTTTATATGAAAATGAACGTTGAAGGGAAAAGAAAAAGAAGAAAACCAAAACAGAGATGGTTGGATACGTTTAAGAATGATATGTGGGGATGTAGAAAATCGAGGTGAGTGGAGAATTAGGACAAGGGTAGCCGACCCCAAATAGTTGGGAGAAATGAAGAAGAGAAGAAGAAGAAGAAGAAGAAGAAGAAGAAGAAGAAGAAGAAGATATTTTCAGTGATTTTACTAATACAAAATAAATAAAATAAAATAAATTATATAACATAAATGTCAAGTTATGACTTTCTCCCGATCTTGCTTAAGTATTTAACAATTATGAATCTTTACTCAGAAAAACTGATGTTATCAAAGATCTCGGTGTACTCTTTGATCCGAAACTAACATTTAAACAACACATTCACTACATTAAAAATAAAGCCCTCAAACTACTTGAATTCATTCAGCACACTTGTGTAGACTTTAAGGATAAAAATATATTTATTTTAATATTTTGCTCCTTAGTGCACTCAATTCTAGATTACGGATCTGTTGTCTAATCTACGTATAATATAGGTTTAAAAACTATGCTAGATAAAGTCCAAAATAAATCTTACGGTTTTTAGTTTATACATTTAATATAGCTAGAAGTCTCTATTCTTCTTACTTACTATTTTACTTACTAGTCTCAGTCTCAAATATCTAAACTGTTGGAGAATCAGACTTGATTTATATTTCATTTATAAATTATTAAATAGCCAAATTGATTGCCCTGATGGTTTACATCAATTAACATTCTAAGTTTTTCTAACAAAAACAAGATCGAATAATCTTATTTATTTAAAAACTCAACCTACAAATTTTGCTACCAACACTCCAGTATCTAGAATTATGTTCATTTTAAATACCTACACAATTAACTCTTTCTAATCTACCACTTAATTATTATAAAAATTATGTATTATCTATTAATATATCATAGTTTTACATATTAATTGATATAACTATGTTCTATATTATTTTTTGTATTAATTCTTATTTTATCTTTTTTGGTGTGTTTACAATTATGTTGCTTACGAATTTTATTATTGCTAGTCTTATATTATATTTAAATATAATTGGGCCTAAACCCGTTTAATTTTCAAATAAATAAATAAATAATTAAAAAATAAGAAAAAATTACCTATATGGGAAGACTTCACTGAGTAATATCCAAGGGATATAATATATGCCACAACTCCCAGAAAAGTAAATACTACTGATTATTGTAAAAGGAATCCACGGAGATGACGTGACATAATTGTGTTTCAGGGTTTTTATGTACACGCCTAACATAAATATCAAAGTAGTATTTACTGAAATCGTCAATAACGTCAAATATCTTTTTCCCAGACAATTAATAGTCAACATTAATACCATACTTCCGAGACCTTGCAGAACAGTGAAAACTATCTAGAAAGGACATATTTTTTTAGTTACAGTTCCAGTATGGATTCGCATTGAATAAACATGACGAAGTGTTCGTACCATATATGTATTCGGATAGATCGCAAAACCAACATTTACGATAATTTGCATAGTAAATGGCGTAAAGCAGGATATTAGGGAAACTATTAAATAAATGATCACTAGTATCAACGGTCGATAAGCTGACGGGTTCTTGAACTGAGCAATTTCTGCGAACAAACCGCCGCCTTTGATTTCGGTATCAACTGTGGACTCTTGATCATTCGTTGGCTTGTTATGGCGTATAAGTTCGAGAAATTCATATTTTACCGTTTCGGGTTCCATCCATCCTCTTAACCAACACAAAGCTTTTTCGGCTTTATCATTTTTTCCATGAGCTATCAACCAAATCGGTGACTCTGGAATCTAGAAAAAGAAAAAGGCATAAATATATACCAACGATAACACGCGTTTCTGAAGTCTAACAAATGCGAGTATAATAAATTAATACAAACCAAAGAAATAAGGCATGTACGTATTATTAGGAAACATACGCTTGCCAAAGCAATACTCCTCCAGTGAAATAAAGATTCCAAAACAAAAATCAACGATACTCCAATCATTATTGATACACCCGTCAACGAAGCCAGCCTTCCTCTAAGTCTCGGCTCTGTTATCTCTCCGGTATACGAGTATTTCGCAATAGAGCTGAAGCCAATCCCGAAACCTACCATTGAATTCGATAAACAGAGGACTGTCGAAGAGTGCGATAGGTACAGTAAGATCCATCCGATGAAACTCGGTAAATTAGCGATAATCATACAGCGCTTTCTCCCCAACTGTTTTTGCAGGGTTCCCGATAAAAGGGCACCGAACAGATGAGTAAAATGTAACAAGCTTACTGTAATCAAATACGAATATTTACATAGAAAAATTACATTGAGTGTATAAAGGATTATTAGTATACGTTGTATTAAATATCTATAACGATATAAAAATATCTATAATATGTATAACGACCTTTTTAATAGAAATAAAATGTTTTGATATTTTTTAATTTTTTTTTTATGTTTTGATGATTTCTATTTTCTCCCAAAAATAAACAATATAAACTATTTTATATGTATATAATATATAATTATTTCACACCGATGGTTAAATTAAATATTAATCATACATACTCGTAGTAAAAAGCAATGTCGTACCTAGTGATCAGTGATCGGTGCCAAGAACCAATCTACCTAGTATGAATATAATATGAATAATATATGAATTCGTACTAAATCGGTATAGTTTATTTAAAAATCAAATTTATTCAAATGCACAACAAATAATTTACCTTTGAATAATTGTCAATGAAAAATAATAAAGTACCTACACAACTTCTGCGTTCATGAACTATGATGTGAACTATACCATAGATAGATTAAAAATAAAATTGCACAACTCGTTCAAGTCGATATTCGTTTATGTAATTTAAGTGCGATTCCTATTGATTTTACATTTTTTTCTTGTCTACTGACCGCGTATAATTTATCCGTGGGTCGCCGTTAAATGGTCACCAAATTTTGGTGACCCTTGGTCTATGTCATGTAATTTTTGTATAGAGTACTGGGATTAGTAAGTACTTTTCTTAATAAAAAACATTAAAATGAAATAAATTAAACAATTTATCAGGGCGACCAACCATAAAAATTAATAACATGATTTCTTATTTAACGTGTGTTATTTTTTTGTTTTAAGTTTAATTTTCGTTAAAGTTATTTCGTTTTAGGTATTGCAATAATTTATGAGTCATACGATGCTTGATTCGATGATTGCCTTACCTATTACAACCAAATTATAAGTTTGGAGTAATCAAATAATTAATATGTTATCGTAAAAAATTCACTGACCATACCATGAGGCTTCAATTAGTGAAATAGAAAAACTGCTGCTAGAATTTTGAAACAAATCTGTAAGCACAATGCTGGGTGTCACCATTGCCATACCCCATTCAATCGAAATACAATTTTGTACTACAACCGCCAACGTCTATTATATTGATAGTACATTCTGTTATTAAATATATATTTATATCAAACGATCATACAAATATAAAACACTTACTTGTGCCAGTGTCGACTTCAAACCATATTTTTCACGGGAATTCGAACTGGAATGGTTGTCACTAATAGGCATTGTACAATAATTTAAAATTTTAACTGATCAATAAAAAACTTTGTTTCTTAACATCACTTGGTTTATTGCTGATCTAAATCTGTGGCTCTCGTGGACCGGAGTGTATGAAGTAATTATAAGTCCAAGTGTACACTAGATTTTGTTCTCTGTAACACATCTATATAGATATAGTTATACAACGAATAAAATATTTACTTATTAATTACTTTTATCAATTTTAATATAAATACAAGTAAATAAGAATAGTTAATCATCATATTAATTTGAATTTTACTTATCAAATGTTTTTCAATTTTACTTGCTGTTGTGAAGAATCAAAGCATTCTATATATAACTATTCTTATCTATTTATTATAAAATTGATAAAAATAATTAATATCAATAAGAACAGAAAATAAATAGTTTATTCTTGATTTCAAAAATATTAACCATCGATTTTAACGTGTTCACTCAAATCGATAACGTACCAGGTAATGTAATTTTTTTTAATAGGTACATAAACAATAGTAATTATTTGCTTATACTAGTTGACCATCATGATTCATTTTCTATTAGAAAATACATTTCTAAGACAGAAATAACAAATCGTAACAAAAAATAAAATAAAAATTTGATAGTTTTATACAAATATATTTACTGATAGAAAAACAATTTAATTTTCTAGTTTTTACCGATTTTTCATATTAATTATACTCTACTAATGTAGATAACTAATGACTTAAAATATATTAGAATAATTACTATTGATAATTATTTTTCTAACTCGTTAATATTTTTATTTAAAATCGGAAAAATCATTTTGTAAGAAAATCATTTTTTGAATGAGCTTATTCATTTTCTAACGATATATTTTCATCAATCAAAAATAAATTAAAATTTTGAGGAAAACTATTTGTTCTTATATTTTGTATTTGTTCACTGGGTAATGGTATATTATTAGTTCTACAAATCAGAGGCTGGAAACTTGATGAGTTTTACGGTTCTAGTTCCGGTTCGGTTCATAGAAAAAAGTATATCGGTTTCGGTTTTGAGACCGGTTCTTGAAAAAACTGAAATTTCAATTTCGGTGTCATTTCGGTGTCAAAAAAAATTATAAAATTTATGTTTTGGTTTTTAAATTAACAAAAATGTATGTTTCGATTTCTTTTCAGTTCTTAAAAAAATTTGTTTCAAGTTTTGGTATAATACATGTCTAATATGCCATATACTCGTAGTACTAAAATTTTAAACCTAGAATTTTTTGTATAATATAAAAACAACTTTGTAACTAGTTATTTTCTAAATAAGAATTTGTTATACCATATGAAAAATAACCTTGTACTTTGTATTTTTCTGTTAATTAAATTAATTATTAAGAAACACATATTGTACACGCGCGGACGCAATCTAATAATATAATGTAATTAATATAAATTGTAACAAATAATAATTGTAAACAATTGTAATAGATTAAAGACGCATAATAGATTAAGGAGTGCACTAAAAGGTCACCTATGAAAATACAAAAAGGCTCCGAATCGGCACCAAATTCAGACGTATCCATTCAATGCGGTAAAATACGATTGAGAACGTTATTTTTGGTAACATGTTTGAGAACGCTCGAGGTTTTTTTTTCCGACATTGCCAAATATAATCGATCGATAATATGAGCACAATAATCTGCTGTTGTTTATCGGATAAATAGTTAATAGTGACTTAGATACTTAGATACCAGATATGAGGAGAGAATGACGGTTTAGGCTTTGCAGTCGTCGCACAAACTATTTGTCTATTCGTATTAGATATTTTTATAAGTTCTAAATATTTTTAATTTTTTATTCATATAATATATTACATATTATTAGGCACTTATTTGTATACGATTATAATTATTAATTTATGACTTTTTTCAAGAATATTTATTGTACGTATACTGAATTTTTCAAAAACCAAATAAATGATATGGCAAACTATGGCAACGTTGCACATAAATTCGTTCTCAATCGTATCATTTTTTTGGTATTTTTAGTGTCAGCGGTAAGTTCTTTGTTAATTTTAAGTGTTCTCAATCGTTCGGCCAAAAAGGTATAACGTTCTAAATCGTTCGATAGCCATTTAATGTGGAGGCTCTGCTTATATCGGTCATCGTCATAATTTTAACTCTGTTGATTTTTCTAAGTGATAAATAAGTTACCAACAATACCGTAAAAAGTATTTTTCACAAGTATATTCATTGAACTTGCTAGTCTTTACATAGCATTTAACATGGTACCGTTGAGTAACCGGTGGCACACTACACTTGTGTAAGAAAAATGTTGCTATGTTTTGATTCTTTAAAAAATATAATAAAATAATGTTAATTGGCATCAATTATAGTGGTCAATACCAATTTTTAACCAGATATCCTAGCTATTAGGATTAGTAGTAAGAAAAGAATTAAATAAGTTAAAAATTTAATCATCGCTGTTACATAACAGACAAGAACCATACAACAAGACCCTGTTTCAAATAACCTTTTTAGTTTTTTATAGTTTTTTATAGTTTTTTATAGTTTATACACTGATTGTAGTGTATAATTTTCGAATTATTTCTTGTAAGGTGTACCAGTATTCAATATTTAAATCTCTGAAATATACACGAATCTTTTTTTTTATAACCACATATTTCATTTGTTTAAGATTAAACTAGCTTTCATGGATATCAGTAGATAGTACATAGGAAAATCTGTTTCATTTTCCAATTTATACTGATCACTTTACCTCATAGATATACAATAATTGTAAATACACGCTTTTTTAGATTATCTAATAATAGTGCACACAGCTGAAAATCTTATAATATTTATTGATGACTTATTATTAAATTCAATGTACTAAAAACATTTTTATAAATGATTTTTAAAATTATTTATAGTATGAATTTATTTTTGATTTGTTATAACTACCCATAATAATGTAAAATAGGATATAAATAGGACACATGTTAACAGTCACACGTAACAACACTAACAATGACAGAAATGTGTTAACCCAAGCGTGCTGTACTTTAAACATCTATAACCATAATCATGATATATCTAGATATTTATAAGCATATATTTAGAATTTCTCGTTATTGTGGTAATTAGAAAACCTATAAGTATATATTACGCAATAAATAAAATAATTTTTACGTAGATAACAGTTTTAGGATTCGATAACGCTGAACGACCATTCTCGACCACCTATACGGTATCGAACATTTTCTATAGTATTTCGATAATATTCGTTTAATATGAGTTACAGAATCACTCTATAGATAATAATTCGATATAAAACAGCCATTTCGTTATTTTAATGAACCGAAATTTGTTGATAAGAGGTCTTAACGAGTTACAGAATCGCACTATTGGTAAGATTACGTTTTTTAAATAAATTTTAATAAGTGTTCCAGGGATGTTCCGGTTTTAAAAATTAATTTAAATAAGGGTTTCGGTGAAATTCCAGTTCCCAATATTTAAAGGATTCCGGTACTTTTCGGTACAGTTCCAGTACCTGCTACAAATATTCAAAGCTTCTTCATACATTTTTCAAAACATGTATAATTAATTAATCCATCACATTCGTTGAGATAATCATTTGAATAGTTTCACATATTTCAAAGCATCATAATTAACGATTTTATAAATACCATATTTTCTTCCATTTCGATAACACCTTGTAAATAATTACTAACATTTTTGATCATAATTAGTGTGTTAGAAAATATTACCAAGTCAAATACAAATATAAAATATATTTGATGTAAAAGACTTTTAACGGTAACCAAACAATTTATTTTATCGTTTATGAAGTAAAATAAATATTGGATTCGACATTTTTAAAAGCTAAAGTTTCAAAAATGTTTGTTGTCCATCTAGTGAGACAGATCTTTTGTTATTTTTATGTTATTTTGTTTACGTCGCGTTAACATAGAACATAGCATTAAATATTATTATGTAACTAATGATAGTAAAAATCATAAAAAAAATTTTAAAATATGAAGGTTTAACTTTTTTTTACTCAATTATTAGAGTCTGGGGTATTTTAGCAATACAATGGGGTGGCCTGTAAATATTTTACCCAAAACTTGACTGGACAATTAAATGAACAATTAGATGAATTTATATCTATCTATATTTATATCATAAATAAATCTACTCAAACAGTGGTTCTTTAAAAAATATAAACCCCAAAATCTCTTGTACACACTCATTTTAACACCACTAATAATGCATGACAAACTTTACGTTTCTATTTCCATCAAATGAAGCTGATATAGATCCAAGGACAGACCCATTATTTATACTATGGTATGGATAGGCAATCTTCTATAATACACAGATACAAAAAATATAAAACAATAATAATATTATTTAAATACCAAAATAATAGTAAGTTAAAAACATTTGGAATAAAATTATAATTTTTCATTAATAATTAAAATAGATTGTCATTTAGGTCGATTAGGTTGAAAATTATATTTTTTATTCAAAACAATATGTATAAGATTTTAAATTTACAGTTAATACAAATGATTCGAAGAGGCAACTCTCTTAACCTAATCAAACCTGACAGTAGAATCTCAGATTATTTTGAATATTAATAATTCTATTTTACTGTTAAAATATTTTATAAATTGTATTTTTATTTAAGTAAATCTCTACACTAGATCTTTTTTAGTAGTCTGGTGAATATTTATTAGATAATTCATGTAATATTAATGTAATGTGTATTTCGATGAATTCGTAGTTTGGAGTGCCATGTTTTGTAAAAACTTTAGTTTCACAATTCTATTTTCAATGGGTAAATATGTTTTGTTATGTACTATTGACTACCAGTGATCTGGTTTAAAGACTGAATAGCTTGTAAGCTTGATGTTTGAAGATTAATTTGGTGTTGAAATAAGTCAAAAAACTGCAAGGCATTAATATATGGATCTTGTAATTCCATGTATGATGACAAGAAAATATAATATATTTAGTGCTAAAGCTATCATCCATTTGGTTTTTACGTGAAATGTTCTTCAATTTCTAATAGTGTTTGATTTTCTGTTTCTGGTAAGTATAAATAAAAATAAATCAAACCAAAAATTCCGACAAGCCCATAAAGAATCATGGTGTACTCCAAAGTTAAAACATTTTCAACAAATAAATACATTGCTGTAATTATGAATATAATTATGTTTGACAATCCTCCACACACGCCAGTAGCAATTCCTCGGCAACTAAAAAAAAAAATAAAACAAAAAAATACAAATTCTTAAAAAGTTGTATAACACCAAACCAATGTTGAATATCGATGGAACAAAACTATCAAGTTATAAGTGCGGTGTTTAATAAAACGAGACTTTTGAAGACAAACGATTTGTATGAATGCAATGAATACACCAATACTAAAAATATAAATAATTGAAATTGCAATGTATAAAACTGAAATATAAGAGTAAGATTGAGATTAAGAACGTAATAATCAATAGCATTTATAATTGGAAATAGAAAAAATTGAATAATTTATAACTTTTAATGTGTTTTTAATCGTAAGGAATTGCATTCTTATAATTGTATTATAATTCAAAACATTTACTTGTTTGGGAAAACTTCGCTGGTCAATAGATAAGGTATGCTTAGAACACCACAAGACCCAGAAAAGTAGATTATACACAAAATTGTTAAAGGAATCCATGGAGTTGAGCTGACGAAATTATTTTTTAGAACTAAAGTGTACACGCCAAACAGTAATAACATGATGCTGTTTATCGACAGTGTCAATAACGTCAAAAATCTCTTTCCCAAACGATTTACCACCACCATCAATACCACACTACCGATGCCTTGCAGTGCAGCGAATATAATCTGAAAACATTCGTTTTAGTTATAATAATTTAACTGATATTTTCAGAACTGACATGGATTTCATACCAAGTACAACCCTTGATTTGTTGGCACACCGACTTCTGTTAAAATTTTACCAATATACGGTCTGCCAGGAATAATGCAAACTATGAATGCGACGAAAAAATAAATCATTAATAGCTTAAACGGTCGATAGATCGACGGGTCCTTGAAATAAGCTAATTTTTTTAACAATCCGCCTTCGCTATCGGCATCAAATTGAGTTTTGGATCGTTCATTGTAGCGAATGAGTTCGAGAAATTCATGTTTTACCGTTTCGGGTTCAACCCATCCTCTTAACCAGCAAATAGCTTTTTCTGCTTCATCGTTTTTCCCTTTCGCCATCAACCAAATCGGAGACTCCGGAATCTATAACAAAAAAAAAAAAAAAAAAAAAAAATAAATAAATAAAAATAATGATTGCTAAAAAAAAATAGTGAATAACAAAAATATGTATTTCTAAAGTCCATTAAATAAGAATACAATATAATAACATAATGGTACGAACGGCAGCGATAAGGCATATGCAAATTATTGGGCAACATGCGTTCACCAGAGCAACAGTCCTCCAGTGCAACATGGATCCCAGAGCAAAAGTCAACAATGATCCGGTCATGACTGCCATGCTTAACAATGAAGCCATAATCCCTCTTAGTCTCGGCTCGGTCATCTCTCCGATATAAGAATATGTCGGACCGAAGTTAAATCCTACATTGAATCCCATTATTATAATAGATACGCATAGAATTGTTGCAGATTGTGCGTAATACAATAGTATCCATCCGATGACACCGGGGATGTTTGTCAGTATCATGCACAGTTTTTTACCAATCCTTTCTTGAAATATTCCCGATACGAAGTTCCCAAACGGTTGACTTATAAATAACGAACTCGCTGACAAAAAAATAATATATCAGTTACAGTGTACATTTTTGTGTTTTGCAAATACCCACAGATAAAAATATGTTTCAGTACCGTTGAAAAAAGTATACTACATTTAATTCACACATTTTTATAACCTCATTATCATCGCTACTCTATCGATTCAAAACATAATATAACTAATATTTTCGGAAATCAATCGTTTACTTTAAGTCAACTTCTAAATTGTAAATCGTTCAACTATATACTTTCTTTTACTTTATTTGTTAAGATTTTCTTACAATCTGTAAATAAAAGCATTTGAAAAATTGAAGTTCATTTGATGTACATAGGGAGAAATTAATACGAATATTATGATTTGAAGAAACACTAGCATTGCTGCATAATTTAATTTTATGTTGTTCACTTTATTAGATTGATTTTTTTTTTCATATACATATATATATATATATTTTAATTAAGAATAAATTGTAATAAAGTTCACGTTAAGACGACGTTGTACGATAAGGGTTGGATAGTTTTTTAATCTTTTGTAACGTGTCTTAGGGAGTTCCGTGACTGTGGGTAGTCGACTGAAAGTCTTCATGTGGCGATTTTTAAGTAATGAACCCTAGGGTTCCAATAAATTAAAGGCTTCGTAATAGATTTAATTCTGAGGATCTTGTTATTGAGACGCATAGATTACAGCAATATAACCTAATAATATTATTAGGTGTGTGATAGACATACAGTTTAAGACACACCCGTTTAAGACGCTCTCCAAAGAACCAGTTAAAAATAACGTCTTAAGCGGGAAATCGTACGCGGGAACAAAATAATGTTGTCAAAATCAAGGGACTCGTAAAATGAGCGTATTAGCCAGAAAATCGTCTTAAGTGAGAGCGTCTTAAACGGGTTCTACTGTAATTCATTTTTTAATTATAAAACTAGTGCTTATGCAAGTTAGAAACTTGGGATGCATAGTGAAACTATATTTGTTTAACATATATATATATTGTATACATTTACTATTGTTATATGGCCATAAAAGGAAAATACCATACTTTAAATTTACATAAATTAATAAATTATTTAAAATTTTTATTAACAACAGTCCATTGAATAAATTAAAATTTATCATTGATAAACATTTGATGGACAGTTTTCCAGAGTTTAGCAGTCTTTTTAGATTATTTCTTACACTTCTTGTTAGTACGGCAAGTGCTGAATGAGTAATGAGTTCTATAAAAAGAATAAAAAAAAATATCGCTATGCCACCTTAAGTGAAAAAACCTTAAATGAATTCCGTATATTTTTATCGAAAGATCGGTGGCAAGTAAAATAAATCTAGATACAACTATTAAAATATTTGCTGTAGCCAGAAGACAATTTACAATTACTTGAATTACCGAATTACATTAGTAAGATCTTATGTGTTTAACAATATATATTTTTTTTTATTTAAATTTAATAATAATTTTCTTAAGGTTTTTTAAAAGTAATATATCAAGTTTGGACGATTTAAATAAATGTATATATATATTTTTTTTTGGTTCTATATCTATCTAGTTTAACAGTATTTTATGAGGAAAGTTACGAGTTAGTATTTACGGCGATTCATAATTCTTGGACCATTTATATCGTATGCCACCTGGGCTTTTTTCTTTAAATCCACCACTGGTAAAAACCATGAATAAGAAAATTATATTTTTAGATGCCTGATAAATTAATAGATTACCGTCACATCGCGTTAAGTATTTATCTTATGCACAAGCTCATACCTACTTCAAAAGTATATTTTTCTGAATGTGATTTTAAATTAGAATTATGTAGTTGGCTTTGATTAACCATACTAAATGCAGAGTTGATAACTGATTATGCAAAGTCGATGATTTTTAAATTAAGTTTTGTTTAATATCAAATTAAACTTGTCAAACTTTATTGCTTGATAGCAATAATATATCATGGAAAAAAATTAATTTCATTTTATCCCTGTTGATTGAAGGCAAATCAATGCATTAAGACACAAAATCATACTAATTAAAGAAATTATTTGACTTACCATACCACGCGGCCTCAGCTTGTGTTATTGAAAAATTTATATTAGAGCTTTGAAATAGATCTTTAATGACAATGGTGGATATTGATAATTTCATACCCACTTCTATTGAAAGAAAACCCAGTGCCAAAGTTGCCAATATCTATACATTGTGTGTGGCATATTTTTTTTAATTAGATATATTTTTATTTTAAACAATTGCGGAAATATGAAATACTTACTTGTGCCAGTGTCGACTTCGGACCGTATTTTTTGCGAGAACTTCCGCTGAGATGTATATCATTATTAGGCATTGTATGATGATATTTATGTATTTATTTGTATGTATTTATATCAAAAGTATAATTCGAGGAATACCGATTTCATAAAAAAAAAATGTCTACTTATTTTCACGTTTTAAAATAAAGTCTACTTTTGCGATCACTAAATAATCCATTATAACCTACCGTGATTTATCACTGATTTTTATGTTGTATATTCTAGAATGATATGTTCGATGTGTTTTCAATTTATAATAATTATAGTCATACATTTGTTATACGTAATTACATGACCGCTGTTCAAGTTGTAAAGCACTGTATACACGTATTATGTAATGTATGTTATAATATATGTACCTATAATATATATATATATATATACTCGTTACTAAATTACCTTTGTAGCGGCTTCTTATTAAAATTAATCATTCAATTTTATTATGATACATTTTTATTAACAGATAAATATAATAGAGATAACCGACGATTGGCTGTATTATTTTAGATAAGTTTTCACTCATTTGCTGACTCTTTTAACATTATTGTTCATGGTATCGGATTAAACAAATTAGTTCTGACTTATTATTAATAGGTAAATCAGAAGATAAATCAACTCATAAATCAGAGTTTAAAAAGCTTCAGAAAAAGTAGAAATAATAATGATACTATTCGTTATTTAAATCGATGTGAATAAATATGGGTAAAAATCCAGTGGTACGGAGCAGTTACACATTATACTATATAACATATAAAGTATAAATTATGAATAATAATAAAAAAAATAAATTATTAATAATAATGATGTTAATAATTATTATTAATATTAATAATAATAATGATGGTATAATGATATACAATATTAACTTAAATGTTAAACCTGTTTATTTAGATTACAATATGAAATTAACATTTTAAATAAGTTCAAGAAAAAAAGTCAATGATGAGGTTATTGCTGCAAAAAACCTATGCTTTCGAAAAGGTAGAGTAAATGAGATAATTTGTGCTGTATGATGGGATTTAAAAAAGAGAAAGTGAACGACTGATGTGAAAAAGGAACATTAGAAGGTATATAATGTCCTACAAAAGAAAAATTAATCTATTAATGAATTTATACATAATATAAATATTTGATAATTCACAACGTAATAATAGTGTTTGCATTTTTAAGTTTGATCTAATTGGATTTTAATTATGGTTTTCTCTAAGTATATTAATTTTATATGAAATCGATTTTAGGAAACAATTCTGGGCACATTCAATACTATCAATATATGATTAAGTACATGAACAGCATATAATTGTAACATACTCCATTATTTACCTAACAAATGCATCGTAAAGTAATATGAATAAACGTTGACTTTTAAATTCAGATCAATGGCATTTTACAAATCCTAATAATTTTAGAGCTTTACGAAGAGGAGCATACGTAAATTGCGCTCAAACGATCATTTTTTTTATAAAATGCGCCAAAAATTTTATCTATGTTAAAAAGTTATAATGTAAACTGCGCCCGATTTATTAACTTATCAAATTTTGACTTATTAAAGTTTCTATGTACACCGTTTTCATTTAGCACTGTCTTGGAATAGAAGTACCCAACAAATTGGTTTAAGTAATGACTATATAAATAAAAAAAATGATATTAAAAGATTTTTTAGTTCAATGTTACGGTTTACCATTTCTAAGTCCAGGAGTGTATCTGAATATTTTGTCAATTATCTAATGAAATTAAAGCCTAACGATGAAAGAGTGACACGATTTGCGGATTTTGAAAATCCTTTACAGACTAATGATAATGAGATTGAAGAAACTATTTAATTTGAACTTATTGATTTAAAAGCAAATAATATACTGAAAGATTTATATAAAGAAATCACAGATAAAACACAAATTTAATATTGTTTTTTAAACCATTCCTGATGATTTTACAAAAATAAAAGAATTATCAACGTATATAATTACATTATTTGGTTTTCGAGTATTCGAAAAATTGAACTCGAAGCGAGTCCAAATAATTGAAATTAACTTGAGTCTACTCGAAATAAAAAAAACGTCCAACTTTTTTTTTTTTTAGTTAAAATTTTTGTTTTTATTTATATCTATAGAAATTTTTAATTTTATATAATAGTCACGGACTGATTAGAATACTTCCGTGGACCCCGGGTTGGAAACAGTATGGCCCAGTATAAATGATAAGTATTTTTATCAATATATCAAATTACGTTAAAATTTAGTATTATATAGGTAGTCGAACACATCATCATTTTAAGTTGGCTTAAATGTCTTAGTGCAATAATACACGGTAAGGACAGAAGTACAATTTGACGTCAGAGTTCAACTATCACACACATATATCGAGTGATATATTTTCTATCTTAGGACGAGCAACTTTAGATCTAAGCAATATCAAATGTTTGTGTATCATATCCGCTTGTCATTCGATCTACCACTGGTTAACTCTAGGATCCAAATAACATGTATGTGATTTTAATAACTTTTTATACTATAAAAATGTATTATTTTATTATTTTACTATATTTTTATAAATTTATTTATGGCTGATTGCATGAAGGGCGATAATTTATCAGTGCTTTAATTAACAAGCTATTGAACAGATTACGTTTCATAAAAATATTGTTAAATAATAAGATTATAACTGCTTACGTGGTTGGGGGTTGCATACAAATATTGTTCTTAACACGTACAACCATAGATAATAAATAATTATATGAAAATATATTAATATCTGTATCATATATATGTACATCAATCGTCTATCATTATTATTATCACGTTGTTGGGTTAGGATTACATAATCGCGATTCGCGGACAGACCGATGACGGACGACGGGCGGCGGATAGTTCAGTGGGCGGCATCGACACCACTGGGGCCGACGGTGTACACCTTGAGAATGGCATTGGTAAAGGCGTACCGGACGGCCGGATCGTGATACTGGACGACGCGTTCCTCCAACACCAACGACTGGACGAACAGGACCGGCGGACCGTCCCTGCGGCTTATGTCGCCGGTGACCAGCGCCACGCATCCGGTGGACGTGAGCTGCACGTTCACCGACCGCACGAGGAACTCGCATTCAGCGAACCGCTGGTACACGATGTTCTCGTGGATCTGACGGTGGCCCACGGCGGGCCTCAGGTCACGCGCCTCCGCGGGCCCTTGGCCGTCCACGTGCGTGTACTGCGCGCCTTCCGTGAAAAAGCGCCACGCCTCGTGCGGGGCCCCGACCAGCGTCAGGTAATATCCGTACACGAAGTGCCGCGCGGCGTGCACGACGTCGTCGTAATGCTGGTGGCCGTGGTACACCGGTGCCGGTCCCGCTACCGCCGTCCGAGGGACGGTCTCTGCGCGTTCGTCGACCGACATGTCGGATATCAAGATCTTCGCTTGGTGCACCACCGCGAGAAAATCGTTTCTCGTTCGTTTGATAATAATAATGTACAATACCGTACGGCCGGGACAGCGATCAATGGCAACAACACAAATGTGTTAATAATAGCGCCCAGATATTGTTATAATAATTTATTGTTTGTTGTTAGGTGTACAGTGCGTTGCGTTGCCCGGGATTATCAACAGTCGCATTTCTAGGAGCTTGCGTAATTGCGTTTTTTCTCCGGTACCAATAAACGCGCGGGGCCGTAGCCAAACAGCCTGTTCAGGCAGGGTTTAACGGATTTCCTTTTTTAAATAAAATTGAATGATTTTAAACGTCTGTTTCATTTGAAATTAGAAAGTTTGCAAGTCGAAAAAAACCTATTCGTAATTGAACATCCTCTCCATCCTGAATGTTTTGCCGGCCATGGTCTTGTACACGTGGACAAGTAATCCGTACTCTATAATCACACGGAATGCGCACTCAAAACGTGTTTTTCGGCGGCTAGGGAAAAATATTTCTAGGTGACAAATCTTACTTACGGCTATCTATCTCGTAACATGGGCGCTTCCATACTAAGAACTGTGGTTTAGCATTTTTTTTTCATTATTTTACGCGGTAACAACAGAATGTACATATAATAAATATTAAGATTTTTGAGAATTTATAATAATATTTCAAATAATTGTTGATTGCTAATAGTTGTATATTCACGCTTAGTACAAGTTATGGATATTCGGTAAGATCCAAAATCGTATATTTATTTCTGTTTTTGATTTATTTTGTGTTTCAACTAATAGTCGCTTTTAAAGTGTTCGTGAATTTCAATTACGGTGCACCGTTGTGTACTCGTCAATTTCATAATAAATTCGTACTGATCGAGTTGATCAAAATAGTATTGATCATTATCATCATAGTGTCCACCGCGGTAGTGAAACACGAATTTAACGATAAACAAGATAAACAAAATCATACACATTTCAAAATCTATAATAAAAAAATGTCGTTTTAAAGGTAGAATAAAAATATAAAAATAAGTATCAATTTTAAAACACAAATTTGCGCCACTGGTATAGGCACAGTTAGCCATAACCTTGTTACGCCACTGGCTGTAACTCAAAAACTATTCAACGTACGCACATGAAATTTGGAAATAGTAGTTCCTCTAAAGTTGGTTACACACTATGCGTTTTCGACGCAGCGTTATACATAGTTCGTTTTAGACGCAGCGTTCGAATACCAAAAATCAAACACGCATCAATATATAGTTATGTTCACACCAGGGAAAAAAACCATGCGTCCGAACGCTAGGAAACACGCAGGTTTAATTTTGAATGTTTTGGACACGGCAACATCTAAAATTAAACATTGTATTTTCCATGTTGTATTTATAATGGACGTTTGCGACGTAGCGTTTTGCAGCGTTTCGGTTTATAATCCGTTATAATCAGTTTATTTGGTTACCAGAAAAAGTAACTTTATATTGACTTTCCTGAGGAGGCCTTTTAAGATTTGGTGGGTGCATCCACCATCAACGATTAGTTACTATTTTTTTTCTTTCCTTGCGTTGTTACAGTCTTTTATACAATGCATAAATTAAGCAACCGGCTTCCATATCATCTAATGTATTTATATATAATCCGTTTAACGCCATTTTAAAACAAATTAAATAACATGAGTAACAAAAACGTTGTACGATGTATACATAAGTACGTTTAAATACCAAATGACAGTATTTTTGACAATGAAGTTAGGTTACAACATTTCCCGTGTGTACGCTCCTGATAATATTTGTTTTAAAAACAAGTTGTTGAAACGCCTACGCTAGCGTCTAAAACGCGTAGTGTATAACCAACTTAATACTTTCACTGTGTAATAAGAAAGGATTTTTCGAAAATCCCAAATTTAAGGGTCGAAACAGTTTTGGATTGGATGTATAAATTTTTTATTTTTTTGGTTACCTAGGAAATATTTGACTTGTTTAATATGTTGATTTTAATAATCACTGATTAAGAATTATGTAAATTATTAAACTGTATAAATCAATAATTTTCGATTTATAACATTTATGCTTTTTTCAACCTAACATTTTTGGGTAAGGGATTTGTGCCAATTTTCTAATCTAAAATAATAAATTATCCCCCGGGGGAGAACGGGTAATTCAACTATATAAAAAATAATGTTTGTTTATGTGTCCTTTGTACCTTCTTAAACTACTCGACATGTTCGACGGTTTGTGTTCAATGGACTCCGAAACCACAGAACCAATTTCGATGATTTGGCATAGAGATAGATTAGACATTGGAAAAGGACATAGCATACCTTTTGTTACAAAAAAAGTAAAGGGAAGCATCAATGGACCTGATAAGGTCCGAAGTGCAGTTTTTGTTTGGTTGTTGCTACAACAATTGAAAGCATCTTCTCCTCCAAAAACGACTTTCTCCTCTTCTTTTTAATCTTTATACAAGATGTTAATTTACAAGAACTTTACTGTATGTTGAAGTGTAGATGTATTACACATGGAACACAATCCAACTGAATTTTTAAATTCACTTGATTCACCAGAAATTCCGCCGTACGTTCTAACATTGAAAATTGACGTTCACATCATTATTTTATGGAACATCAATCTACCACCCCTCTGCAATGATGCTAGGCTTTCAGTGAAAAATTTGATGAACCTCATAATCAAAGCCATCATTTTAAACGGAAGATTTAAAGACGAAAATGTACAATTACCACGCATCCCAATGACTCCAACAGATAAGCCATTGGAATTCAAACTTTTGCAGTTTCCAGTACAACTCGCTTTTGCAATGATCGTTAACAAAGCACAAGTACAATCAAAACAAATGTGTGGACTGAATTTTGAGAATTCATGCTTCTCACATGGACGTGGCCTGCTCACGCGTCAGAAAACCTTCTGATTAATTTATGTACGCACCACAGAACGAAAAAAAAATATTGTGTAATCCAAATACATTTCAATAAATAGCAAATATTTGAAACCTCGAATTATCAGACTTTTCTCGATAAAATGAATAAATAAAAAAAATTTTTTTATTTATTTAGAAAAAATACAATCTGAACATTATATGTACAATAAGAATTTTTGTTGACATTTTTTTTTTTCAATATAGCTTGATTTAATCTGTGAAGAGGCTCTTATAATGTTCAACTTAAAAAATAAGTTGAACATTATTTTTAGGATAGATTAAATATCATTAAATAATGATACAGCAAAGCGCGATAGACATGGCTGTATTTAATATTTCCCTATTACAATACATAACAAATTATTATTTCAACCGTTATTTCGGGTGATTTATACTTAAAAAGGCATAGGTTCAACGGTAACACTCAAAAGGAGTTGAACACTCACAATTTTTTCAACGGACAACGTCAGGAATTACTCATTCTTTGATCATTGCTACTTCTCAAAATTATATGAATTTGAAATTTGACATGGTGGTCTCTCCAATATTCAATACATGCAATAAAAAGGGATTTTAAAATATATTGGAACCGACAAATATGGTAATTCAGAGGTAATTCAGCGTACCACCAATACTACTATACCGATTCATTTGAACTTACGTTTTATTTGTTTTATAACCAACAGTTACACCAAGTTTGGCTTTAAATAGTCTAAGACAGAGGTTCCCAAACTTCTTATAGTACGACACATTTTGGAAATTATTTCAATTTTGACGACCCAAAATAATATCATTGACCTTTTTTTTTTTTTGCTGTTTTCATTATTTTAAATCGAAGAAAAGTATTTTATTTATAAAAAAAAAGTTTATAATATATAATTTAATCAGTAAGTATATAATTTTAATGTAAAGGATGTAATTGTTTCCTATTTTTTATAACTGGATTGATATCCACTTTTTTATTTCGATTGCAAAGAACTTGTTGTAAGCTCATCATCAATTCATTTTCTTTTTTTAACCGCTGACTCAGATATTATCTCTGTTTCTTCAGTTTTCGCAGAACTTTGAGTCATTGACTTTTTATTTAACCATTTGTCCATAGTAACTGTACAAAAGCAGAAAAAAAACGAATTTATTGGTTATTTGAAAAATAGTAAGATTTAAACTGCGTTCATGTATCGTATTCAGTGTACCGTTTGTTACTGAAAATAATCAATTTATTTGAACGTAATGCAGGTACTTATTTGTTTTAAATATATTGCTATATTTTCAATAATCATTAATCCGATTGCGTTGTATTGAAACAGTCGAGCATAGACATATAAAAAAATATTATTATGTCTATTAGTCGCAGTAAATTTTTAATTGTCACAGACGCCAATAACAGTTATAATAAAACTAACTAAATAATTTAACATCAACCATAAATAATAGAAATACATGAAAAATATAATGTGACCCACTAAATATATAATCGCAACCGACAGTTTGGGAACCTCTGGTCTAAGGTAATAATTTATTAAAACCTATGTCATGGCCAAGAATGTTCCGTGCGAAGCCGGGTAATTAAGCTAGTAGTATATACTGAACATCATTGTATTTCTGACTTTATGTTTATATATTATCCCTTTCATGCCTTATCCCATGAATAATATTCGTGGTTTCGAATGGGCCGAACTCGATTGAAAGTGATTCATCATAATGTCTCACATTATAAAATTATCAAAATTATAATAATATGACTCCATGGAAACGAACATTCTTGTCTTCTGTATTAAAATATTTTATTTATTTCATCTAAATAGTGGTTTATATACTTATATACTTCATTCGGTATAAACGTTCACTTATTCAATTTTTTTTTTTTTTTTTATTAAAAAACATTTACAATCTGTACAATAAATATCATACGAGTATAATATATAAATATATATAAATGATATATAAATATATAATATTGAAATTAAGGATTAATAATACATATTTTATTTAATATTTATGCTTTAGAGTTTAAATGTGTTATACTAGTAATTTAAGCGTACACATATGTTTTATGCGAAACAAAACCATTCAGTAAAAATGCATAATAATAGTTCCATTTTTTATTTTAAGAAAAATACTATGATTGTGATGGAACGTTATTATTTTTTCGTGAAAACAAATGGACAAATTTTAACATAAATAATAAAATTATAACACATTCTTTTAGTAGTACTCCGAAGAGTGTACAGATATAGTGTACTACATACAATTACAAACAAATTAATTAAATATTCAGCCAACAACTCATTGAATATGAGAACACGAGTATGTAATGATATTTTTGGTCCCGCCTCGTCGTCGGATTGATTCAAAATCTGTAGGCGAGAAAAAAACTGCAACCAAAACGGTTTGCAGCCTATAATAACGTGATCGATTAGCGATGACAGGCCAACTTGAGCCGTACGAGACCATTGCACACGCAGCAGTCCATTTACGTACCACCGGACTCAGCAAACCAATATCTAAATGATGGGTTTCAATTTATTCGGTTCGGACATGGACACCTTCAAGTGACCCTTGTCGTTAGCCTGAAACGTGTACAACAGCATCGAACTCTTGTTGTTGCACCCAACCCTGTACGCGCAAATACAAGTTGTCTTCAGGTCGGTCTGTTCAATCTTGTCGCCGTCATTGGAATAGTCGCAGTACCCTTGCAACAAGCTCACGTCCACGGACCCGTTGGTGATCACCTTCTTCTGGTACTGTTCGCACGCTTCCGAACACATCTTCCGGCCTCTTTCCGAGAACTGTATGCTCGACGCAATGTCCGCTTGCAACGTGATCAGTATCTCGCAAACGTTTATCGACTTACTCGTCGGAAACAATGGACCTGCAGTGATCATGTGGACAAAATCATATATATATTAGTAACCGATAAATAAGGGCTACGATAAAATACGATAATTCTGCAGAATAGGAAACGAGTAATTTCAATCGTGGGTGACGTGTGCGAGCCTCGAGCAATGACGGCAATATACCCAAGACAGAAATCACGTACTGTTTTTTGTCGCGCATCTTATATTTTTTACTGCTTTTGCGTAGCATTACAAATGTCACGATACCACATTTTAATCGTGAGAAACAAACAACTACATAATGATACGGGCCTACCATACCTAGCTGCATGGATAACGTAATTTTAAAAATGTCCACGAAAAACTTCAAAAATCTGATGGAGCATTCCATTATAAAATTGGCAGAAGATCCATCAACCTAAGGTTAAAAACACGGCTACCACAAGATATTTTACTTGAACCCAAAGAAGAAACCTCAGATTCAGACATGAATCTAGACTTATAAGCTCACCAAAAATGTATAAATATAATTGTATACTAATTGTAAATTGATAACTTAAATGATATTGTAAAACTACTTTGCATATTGATACAATTAAATGAATAAAAAAAAAACCTTTTATTTATTTTAACAAAAATAAATTGCTGGACTATGTACGTTACCCAACACATCCACAGGATCACGGAACAACCCGATTCCGCTGGAAAGATATTGCGTCGTGATCTCCGGATCATCATTTCTGCTTTCGGCGGGTTTGTCAGTACTGTGCCCATCGTTGCATCGTTGTACATTATACGAGTAGGTTGTTGGCAATCGAACCGTCGGTTCGACGATAACTACCATAGAAATAATTGTACCTCGGATCCACCAATCTTGTAAAATTATTATTATCATTAATACTTACGTAATGGTCGGCACCAGGCGACCGAACACAGTTGAAACATCAGAACCGTCACGACAATGAGAAAAACTTGAAACATCTTATAGATCGTGATGATTGCGAATAGTTTTTCCGACAGTCAAATGTAAGATTTAGATATAATAGATTTTTTTAATGGTCGACTTTTATGCTGTTTATTTAATTTGTACTGTAATATTTTTTCTATTATTTAGCTTGTATTCTGGCCAGTATATTTTATCAAGCAGCATTAATTTGTTGAATTATTCCTAACTTGGCACCTTATGATATCACGAATTGGGAACCGAAAGGAAAGACTTAAAATTATCAAATGAGGAACACGATGATGTTTATTATTCATATAATGGTGATTACAAGTAAACATCGATATTTTTAACCACAGCGTTGACCATTGGTTGTAACCACTACGTTTAGTATGCACGACCTAACGCTTTGTAATAATATAATGACTCGTATATTATTCAAATAAATACACGCAGTGACGATATGGTTTTTCGGATCCATTTATATGGCCTTTTCCGAATAATGAGTTGTTTATTTTTGACTGCGATTACGTTAAACGTATTTTTTCTACACGGTCTTCACAAAAACTACAGATTCCTTGTTTCTGACGGGAAAGTCGCTAAACACTTGTCGAAATATAACGATTGAACAGATCGACGACCTAACGACAACTTGCATTTGCGCGTACGGAATTAGGTGCAACAACAAGACTTTGATGGTGTTGTACACGTTTCAGGCTAACCATAACGGTCACCTGAATACGTCCATGTCCGAGCCGAATAAATCGCAACCCATTACTTCAATAACCACATTGGGTTGCTGTCGATTAGCACGCGAAGGGGATTACTGTACTCGGCTTAACTTGCCACCGTTGACGATCGACAATAACATTTTTTTTTAAAGAATTTTGTATTTCCTCTTTTAGGTCTGATGCACGCATATGCTTATTATGCCAATAAATTGTACAGATTGCATATTATCTTGATATAAAAAAAAAAAAAAAAAAAAGATCTGATGCAATATTTCGCCATCACTCGTCGGTTCTGTATTCGCGTTGTACAAATAGATGCATAAAGAAAAAATTATTATTTTCGCGTGCCCCGTGTATAAAAAGTATATCTTTAAAAAAAAAAAAAAGGCGATATTGAGTACACCCGTTCACCGATAATCGCCTCGCACGCGGGTTACATCTTTTACACGGTTTTGAAAAATCTTCGAGAAAATAATGAAAAATTCGTTATTCACTTTCAAATGAACGTGAAATGGTTTGACGAGTTGGCTGTAAAAATGTCAACAAAAATCAAGTCTCAAGATACACGTACGATCAATATAGCTCGATGACAAAACTTTCAACAAGATTTCGCCCATTACTTTTTAATTTTTTCAGACAATTAGCGGCGACATGACTGCACAAGTTGGTCACATATCGTTGCTCACGTCTTGCATTGCCGTACGTCCATCTTGAATTGTCTGCTGCACACAATAACGTTGCCGCAGCGTCATCGGACACGAGAATCCGGTTCGTAGTACATCGTAGTTGTCGACCGATTGATGCACACGTCCGATTTTTTGTCGCAAAACGTCAGAAATTGTCGACGTTGACATCGGACTATTCAACGGTGAGTTGAAAAATGATCAAGAAACACGGAACATCGCTGATGAGAACCACCACGATCGGACACCAGTCCCTGAATTAATATCCTCCGTGTGGTTTTCCCGTATTTTGACGGAAAAAACAACGAGTAGATGAATTATCTATGTCATATATTTTTTATACATCATGTATGCGAAAATTGCGTTTTTTTTTATGTTTATAATAAACCTCCACCGTTGTTGATCAAATGTCAACCGAAATGAAATTTCATCGAAATTACGTTTCATCACGACTACGCTGACCACTGACCATCTGAGGTACGGTTATCGCAACAAAAACGCGTGCGTGCGCATTCAACCCGTGGCCCGATGGACGAGTGTGGGATTTTTAAACGCGCGGTACCGCGTTCGCATTCCAAGTCACTCGCAGCTGAATTGATTATCGCAGGTCCCCGAGTCCGCTTTTGCACGAGCCGCATAAAGTTTTTACACCGGTACGTTTGATCCCGCGTAATACAACGACTTACAGCTGTTACTCGAATACTCGACGAACATTCGCCGGTATCGTTGAACCGGGCACATACCGGAGAATTTAAGCGTAACGTAACTGTAACGCTCAAGTGTGTACGGTGTATCAGTGGTGGGTTTTGTCACTCACCAAGGGATGAGCTAATGGAGGTCCAAGAATTCAGTAAGTTGTTCTTTAAATCTATATAAAATTTTAAATTACAGAACATGTTTTTGAGTCCCTCGTAAGTAAGTAATTTTTTTCACAATAGTAATACTTTTTAAATAGTTACATTATTGGTATCAATTTTAATCTGAAACCATTTTTAAAATATAGGTATACGCATATAATTAACAACAAAAATGAGCTATTTATTTATAAAAAAAATATATTATATAGGTGCCACATTCATCAATGACAATTTTTTTTAACACAAATGTAAATTTATGTCAGACATTGCATACGATGTTACACGATAATAAACTGTGAATAACTAATAGATAGACCGGCGTACAACCGACACAGAATAGCTCAAAACCCTAAACGTCTAACCCTAAACAAACTAGTCGTTTGTAACAAGTAACACTCGAGCGAACACGTACTTTGTTATATTACATTTCAATGCTCCAGTGTGCACCCGGCTTTATCTCGGCAAAAAACAGACGTGTACATCGAGTCTAGATTTCGTATTCTTTTATAAACGGAATTTATAAACTTTTTACCGCTCAAACTGTACATATATATGAATTATACGAACTGTTAACATATGTGTTTTTTATGTTGGTATTAAATTAAAACTATTAGTAAAATCTTTGTTTATTAAAATATCAACTGACCGTTCTTCCTTCGTACGCACATATTTAGTAGTGTACTCGAATAAAACCCGTAAGCGTCTCCTAGGGTTAATACGCAGTCAATATATAAAGAAACAAACAAATAGTTAATAATAGAAACAAATAAATTCCACCAAGCCAATATTTGTACATTTTAGAGATCGGTTTTTGAAACATCATCATCTGAATCTGAATTAATATAACATTTTGAAAGCTCTCTAATATTTCTTTCGTTATTAACACTATTATGAATCAACTCTCCCTCCTCACGATGGCCACGTAAATGAAAATTTTGACGACTATCGAGACAAGTTTTTTCGTTTTTCTTACATTTTCTTTTGAACATGATTAAATCCAAGCTAAGCAAATGTACAAATAGTTCCTATGAAATAAGTGTTTTTAATATTATTGTCGTTTTAATCTACAAGAATACGCAATCGCTTAGTAATAATATCAAAAATACGTAGGTAAGGTTTAATTTGTACATCGCGTAGTGCTTTCAAGTGTACACAAATAATGAAAACGATTAACAAGACGAAAGAGAAAACATTTAAATCGCTGTGGTGATTATAGCCAACGAAAATTTTTCACCGATTCATAAGGTTTTTTATTACGAATGGCGTACTTCAGATAATGTTGCCTGAGGATCTAAACACATTAATTTACTACCCACATTTATGTTTTCGGGCAACTCCGTACACATTTAATAATCATCTTTATAAAGAAAAACTGAAGACAAATTAATATTTTAAGTTGTAATACAATCCTACAATGTAATTCGTTTTATAATGACATCATATCAGAAAAGAAAAACATAACATATATATATACGTTTATATATAATAATATACATTGTATATATGTATATCATTTTAACATGAATTACTTTTCATTTTAAATTGAACTTGAATAACACGAAACTGAAAAAGAAACATCCATGGTGAAATCTCAGAGAATAAATATAAATATGAAAGTGAAATAAAAAATAAAAAAAGTAATTTATACATATTATGTTATTATAAGCACACAAAAGATTTCTTAAACATCGACATTCATTTTCTAATGATACAATACGAAAAACTAAATCGTTAAAATAATTTTTATTATTTAAATTTACGGGTTGTATAATAATGATGGGAAATTGTTCGCATGTCTACCATAAAACAACATGTTGTGATATTCAAATTTGAAGACTACTGACCATTTACGATCGAGGAAATATGAGAAGTACTTATAATTTCCTACCTTACGAAACTAAAAAATAAATCATATTATTATTACACAATTCGTAACGTAATTACATCTCGCACATTTTCATCGCGGATTATTCATAACGTTTTTAAATTTTGACTATGTATTAAACTTTCATCTGACAAACATGTTTATTACACAATTTATTTTATTAAAATTCCTTTAAGTTTGTGGTTTGCCCAAAAAGTTATTTTCGCTTTTCTCTCTAAACATCCACAGTTCTTCATTATATACTAGGTTGATTTGGTCACAATATCAATTGTATTGGTATGCAATTTAAAGCAAGACATTCGATAGAAAAAATACTGTTTTTATTAAAAATAATATTACGTTTAGACAGAAAATTGTATTGATTAATTAATTGACAATATGTTGATTCGAAGTGGATGATATACAATAGTAATCGGCATATACTGAGCATTATATTAGGAAACAAATGTAATGTCTTATCTTATAAAAAGTACAAAAATAAAAATTAAACACAACGTGGACGAATAAAATACAATATAAAAATAGACAGTACGTTCGAGAGTATATAATATAATTATTGTGTACGTCTGTGTATCAGTGCTATTTTTTATTCGCGTCGGCATATATAAATATATCGTTGTATCATATTATTTATTAAATCAATGAATTATAAAATAAGTTCTTAACATTATAAAATTTTTTTTTTTGTTTTTTTCGTTTGCTCTCTTACGAACTAGATGGAATTATAATATAATGTCTTTGGATTGACATAAAATAGTGAAAATAAAAATAAATATATTGTAATATTATCGTCTCGATTACAAAAAAAAAAAAAAAAGGAAAAAAAAGTATCATTTCTTATGGAATAGTAATAAATATAATAATAAAATTAAGTTCGACGCCGGGTTTTTGACCCAGTATTCTCGGTGTAACTCGGCGGCGAACATGGAGATGCTGAGGAAGTCGAATTGTATGTCAATCGGTCCGTGACTCAATTGCCGGCTTTTTTCGCGATTTCACGCACCACTTCTCTGTAAATAATCGGATCCAGGTTCTTGCCCAGCATGTACAGTACCCACCAGTCACCGACCGACACTTTGTTCGTCACCGCTTTGGCTACGTCGTCGGTTATCAACCTGTAGTGGCGGTACCGCAACGCGTTTTTCCTCGCCTTCAAGTTGTACATGATCAAAATCCTAAAAATCCAATACGTGATTGATTAATAACAACGATCACCGGCCGTCAAAGGGATAGGATTGAAGAGTTATGAAAAACATTAAACAATATGATATAAGATAATGTTTAATCAGCTATTGTATACAGCTCACACATGATACGTAAAAAAAAATTATGTGTTTAAACAAAAATACGATTATTTGGTAGACGTATATCTTATCATAACTAAAGTGAAATTGAAATTATGTTAACGTTGATATCATCCACCGTGTGTTAGGTGTAATTTAGCTTATATTTTTTTTTTTTTATTAACTTATTTAATTTGCTCGCATAACCTATTTTTATACTAGGTTATAACATACATTACATGAACATTATTATTCTGTGAGTCGCAAAACAGTCACTCAACGACATGATCTATTTCGCTACGTCCATGCAGTAAACATGAAATGTACCGTAGTAGCGCGACAATGTGACAATAATGACTATGGACAATTATTTTTACCGTATTTCGTCAACTCCGTACGGTTTCAGTACGACTGTTCAATAATTATTCAAGTACATTTAATCGCAATAGACGTGTGAATATGTTTTAATTTTCGTAAAAACAAAATCTACGGGAAGTGCTCATTATACCGTATATTGTATTCAGAATAAATTCAGGAGACACGTACATTATAAAAGCGGTGGAAACAACACCAGTGTAAATCTTGATTTTTTTTTTCATTGAATATTTAAATAAAATGTTTAAATAATAAGTACAAGTGATAGATGAAAATATATCGGGCCGATTATAGTTGTGGTTTTCAAGATTATAGTTATTCTAGAGAATTTCCATTGAAGGCACTTATTCAACAAAGGATATGGAAATCGATTAGTTGTAATAGTTTTTCAAAGAGTGCATATAACGAAAAGTAATTACAAATTAACTAGAGCGCGAATTTATATGCATTTGCCTACTTATTTTGGTTGGTCGTATGATATGTTAAGTTAGCACAACATTTGTTTTATGGCAAAATAATTTAAACTATCAATTTTTTGAAAGCATATTTTTGCATATTTTGATATTTCCCCATTTATTTTTAATTTAAGGGCTTATTTTACGTTTTTAATTGCACATTTTATCTTTTAGTGCATATTTCGATGTTTTTTTTTTTTGTTTTATTTATTTTGTTGATATTTTTGAAATATTTACTAGGTATTGCAATATAAAAGGTAAATCTGATTATAAAAAATATAGAAAAATAATATCAAAAAGTGAAGACTATGATATACTAAAATATTAAAAATTTTAAATAGTGAAAGTGAATCAAATCAAACCGGCGAAGATTAATCTCTAAATTAAATGATCCTAAGGACTGTCCCGAAGTTTCCTTTAATAATTCAATAATCCTCCTCTCAAGGGAAGCTAAATACCTGGGCCTACTACTCGACAGAAGACTTATCTGGGGTCCCCATCTCAAAAGTAAAAGGAAACAACTTAACTCTCGCCTACACATTATCAGACTCCTTCTCAAATCTAATATGAACTTGTCATACCGTTTGCTTTTATACAAAAGTCTTCTCCAACCAATATGGTCATACGGAATTGCCCTTTAGGGTACTGATAAACTCTCAAATCTCAGAACAATTCAAGCATTCCAATCAGTTTGCCTCCGCATACTCACCAAAGCCCTTGGTTTGTCACAAATTCCACTCTACATGAAGACCTCAAAGTTTCATCCATTAACAGAGAGCAGCCATTTACTACCAAAGACTCCACTCCAAAATGCAAGGCCACCCAAACCATAGCTCAACTATAGTCAAAGTCTCTTCCAGACAACCCTGCACGGCGCCTATACCGAAGTTGGTCCAGAGATCTTCTCAAGAGTTAAACATTAATTTAAGACTCACGTAAAGGTAACTCTACTGTGAGCCTCCCTTTTTACTGTCCCATTCCTGTTATTCCTCCCTCTAATTTACTCATTGTATAAATAGTATAGATTTAAATATTCAATAAACGTTATTTAAAAAAAAAAAAAAAAAAATTAAATGATATATTTTTTAAATACACACCTATTACTTTTGTAGGTGTGGAAAGATAATTTTCAAGATATAAAAATTTGTTTACTAACAACCGCCAATCAATGGTTTTTGAAAACATAGCTAAAATAATTGTCATACAATGCAATTGTATGACATGTAATACATATGTAATATGTATTTAGGAAAGAACATTTAATTTAAAATTTTTTTTTGACATTAATTGATTTCTTTTTTTTATGTACAAAACTACCTACAAAATGATATTGATTAGTAAATTCCTTTAAAATGAAGAAGAAAAAAATATTTACAGTAGTGTTCCATAATTTTAAATGTAAATTGTTTTATGTAATATTTTAATTAAATATTAAAAAATAATTCTTTTTCTTTTTTCTAAATATCAAGGTTAATCCAATATTAGTTCCTGGAACACATAATGAAAATCGAACAAAAATATGAAGGACTTCAACTAGTAATTTGAGAAAAAAATTAAAGGGAAATAGAAATATTGGGAATAAATGGGTTTCATAGCTGAAAAACTTCCGTTATTGGTTTTGCGTAACATCAAGCGAATTATTTCGAACATCGTTAGACAAATAAACAATACTTATTACGATTTCCAACATCCGAAACAGATAGAAACTCCAAGAAGAATGATAAAAGGTAGTTGTGTATATGATATATAAGTTACAGTACTATTTCAAATGCATCGCAAGAGTATTAGGAGCTGGTAGCTCAATTAGGATTGCGTAACAATTTTCCAGATGGAAACGAAATATTTTATAAAAGAGATATTGGTCACTGTTCACAGAACGAGAGGAATGCAGAGATCATTAGGAATCGTGCTTTCGGAGAAGTGGAATGGAGTTTAAATCGATTTCCATGAAAAAAAAAACAATCCCAAAATAACTGTTCAATCGCAAAGGCCAAATAACGTAATCGTTTGCAATTATCAGCTTTCGGGGAGGACGGACAGATGTTGTACAACATTTTAACCACGTGGCAGCTACATTATAATGTGTAGAAAAGTTCGGCCATGTTAAGGGCGAATCGCACGACGACGGTTATGTGACATACACATGATGAAACATTCAACGTACCTGTGGCCGACCATCAGGACCAGCGCGAGCAACAGCATCACGTACCAGAACCATATGAATATGTACGTCTTCTCATTGACGATGTTCAGCGGCAATAGGCACAGCGAATCGTGTTTCTCCACGGTGCCCGAAGGACCGAACTTGTGGAACGTGCACTTGGTCACCCTGGGGAATATGTACACCATAGGGTCGACGCGGTCGTCCTGGTGCTCGGACGACATACCGATCACCCGGAGACCGTACGTGATGAACTCTCCGTCGAAGAATCGGTTCATAAAGTATATCTGCACCACTATGTTGGCCAGGCACATGAACTCGCACGTCCAATACTTGGCCGCGTACCACGTGTGTTTCTGCGAAATAATATTAGTTGTATATACATTTTTTTTTTTAATTTTTTGGTCTCTATCCTAATACGGTATGCGCAGGATGTTCGTTTGTCTGAACAACGTTTTATCCTTAATGATATAGACGATCCAGTGCAATATCGATTGTATTACATATACTTAACACGCGTACACTTCAACGCTGCTAAAAATACATTACATGGTTAACATATTATTATGGTGATCGGATAACGTGCGTACGGTTGTGCGTACTACTATTCGTAGTAACCAAATTTATTTAAATATAATATCTATAATAATCCTCATAGCTATATAATATAGGTATAGCTGTAGGGATCATTCAACGTCAATAACACTTCGGAGGCAATTTCGTAAGCGGTCACCGCAAAATTATTACGAATGTAACGCAAATTGGAATATTATATCATACGGTACGCGTACAGGAAATTGACGTGTAGCAATGAATGTGTTCATGTGAAATGAAATAAAAATCAATATACGTATCGCGAAACATTGTACACGTAATATTATATTTCGATATTACTACCGATATATGTGTATTTTTTCCTTAATACGTTTTATAATTTTTAATCTTATTATACTTATTAATTTTATCACACCTAAGATAGTACCAGCTCAAGAACATTACCTTTCAGAAAAGATGCTACACTTGATACTTTTGAGCAAGTTTAGAGGGAGAAAAAGTGTTTACAGAATAAAAAAGAAAAAGAAATAAATATCATTGTAAAACCATTACATTCCTCGCTCTGCTCAGAATCTAAAATAAATAAGAATTCCAATTCGCTCTTCTCAAAAATGTATATTCACATCGATCAACTGGTATATAGTTTGATATATTTCACATTACAATCTAAAGGATAAAAAGATATATTATCTAGAAACTGTTATACAGCTCAATATGTACATAATATATAAATCGAGACCGCAGTGATGGACAGGGTACGCATTCTTATTTTGTTCTGACGCACCTATACTTATATTCACTATACCTTATTTCCTTGGACGTGGTCTACTATATAAATGCATTTACATGGTACTCAATAATGTATATTAATAATAAATTATTCGGCGACAACTGCGGACTGCTTTAGTTTCGTTCGCATTTAAGTTAGAATATAATATAAATAGATATTATATATAGAAATATAGAAATAGAAATTTAAATTAGAATAGAGAGTTAAAATATCACCGTATGCAGTATATATATATTAATCGATCAATTGATATACTTATGTTATTAAGTTTCTATGCGATTATATTATAACGTAAGAACATAATATTAATGCGTAATATTTATTGTAAACGGGCTAATAATACCCTTTGATAAGTTTAGTAAAGTAAAATCTTAACAAAATATCAGAATTATAATTAAAAAGTTGGAAAAAATAAAAAACAATGTTAAGAAAGAAAACAAAGTGATGGTAGTTTGTGACATTGACAGTAATACCATTTCAGAATCGTTTGACAAGACATTTGTATTACTGCAACTATTGACTTACGAGTGCGTGGAAAATGTTGTTAGCGTTCTATTGAACATTTACTCTACATTCGGTACACCTCAACACTCCATGAAGCCATTATAACAATACAGTGTTTTTTTCTGCAGTAGGTATAAGGTTTTTTTTTTTAGATTTTAGTTTACATTGCTCTGCTGCACGCATCCGTTCATCGAACATACTCTGAGCAATGCGTTTCGTTTTCATTGAAACCACTAAAATCGGTCACTAAAATGTCCGAGCACTGCACACAATGCCGACTACCCCACTTTGTCCGTAACATGTACAGTAAACGGTTCTCATAGTTCGGAGGACTTAACATTGTACTCGATTTCGTTGTATTATTAACAAGGAGAGACGAGTCCGATACGTTTTCATAAAAATACCGTCGCAGATGAACGCGGCGATAGGTACTTGTCTGACGAGTCCGTTTTGTTTCCCATAGACGAGCACGATTCCCCGTCTATTTTATAACGTAAGAACGAGCTTTATTTATGTGAATTATAAAATGTCTAGATTGTAATATAAGCCTCTAAATTCTTTCCATTTTTTTTTCTCTCATACAAGTGTTTATTTATATTAAAAACCATGAACGGTTTATAAGGAATCTTCGATTGGCTTACAGATCATAACTTAACATATGGTGATAAAAAAACTGTTTTATTACGATGAAAATAAATTTTACTTACAATTGTTACAGAATAACTTTTGATAAGTTAAGAAAAAAATAAAATGATTATTTTCATTATTTTATCAATATGGATAAATTAATGACATAATATAAATATTATTGACAAAATGTGATTGCCTTTACGTCATTATTTCTATTCGTAAGATTAATATTAAAAATTCATTGATAATAAAATAATGATTTAAATTGATTTATGAATAATGATCATTAAACAGGCTTTTAAGTTGGATGGTAAAATATTAAAGGCCAAATATCATTTAGAAGAAGAAGAAGAAGATTATTAAACACGTCCTTCGTTTATAGTTGTATAATCATATCTATATATAAAAATGGAGCCGAAAATGTATAACATTTCATGAATTGAGAATAGCTGGGCCGATTTGGCTCAAATTTTTTTTTAATTGTTCGTAATTCTCAGGGGAAGGTTTTTAAGGAAAAAATTTTTGATATTAAATGACGGGAATTGCATAAATATTAAACAACAATATCTCGAAACAAGTGCCAAAACAAACAAGAATGTTAGTTCGAAGGATTAATATGCATATCGGTTGATGATTAAACGAGATCAAGACAAAATTATTCTACGATATCATGAGCTTCGTCAACAATTCATGGTCGAAATGTATGTAAAGACAGAGAGCGAACGATTTTGATACTTGCGATTTAATCAAAAAAAGCTGCGTGCTGAAGATTCTCAAAACAATTATAGATATCGGTGATGGGAAAGTTACTACAGATGAAACGGATACATACAATTATCGACCAATTTCTGCACAATCATTGATACGCAAAATGCTCCTATTGACCAGATATTTCCCAATGTACACAGACAATACACAAATCATGAGTAGTTGGCAAAAAGAGGTTAGGTAGAGGTCTATATTTATAAAAATGGAGCCAAAAATGTATAACATTTCATCAATTGAGAACGGCTGGGCCGATTTGGCTCAAATTTTTTTTTTGATGTACACAATTTACAGAGACAATACAAAAATCATGAGTGGCTGGCAGAAAGAACAAATTTAGCAGCGAAAAATTGTGGACGTCAACGAATTGAATCTTAAAATACAACATTTGTTACCAAGAGACTTGGTGTCATACAAATCTATTGATACGATTTGCGATGCTACTGAAGCTGTAAATTATCCAACAGAGTTTTTAAACTCATTGGATTTACCAGGCAAGCCATTGCATAATTTACAAATGAAGGTTTGACATTCGGTTATTTTGGTTCATAATTTGAATCCACCACGGTTATGCAACGGCACGCGATTAGTCATTAAAAAATTAATGAAAAAAATGTTATCAAAGCCATCATTTTAAATGGCAAATTCCGAGATGAAAATATATTATTACCGCGAATCCCTATTTTACCCACAGATGTGCCAATACAATTTAAACACCTTCAATTTCCAATTAGATTGTCATTTGCAATGAGTATCAATAAGTCTCAAGGCCAAACGATGTCTGTCTGTAGCTTAGATTTGAGCACATCATGTTTTTCACACGGAAATTATACGTGGCGTGCTCTCGAACCATCCAGTTTGTGTTGGCGAAAGATGGGATAACAAATAATATTGTACATTCTGTTGCATTAAGGGATTGATATTGTTTTTTACTATTATTATTATAATTAGCGATATATATCATTTTTAAGGATCAATTTTAATAAATTATTAAAAAAATAAATGTTTTTTCATTTTTATATTCCGTCACCGTTCACAGCACTCCATACCTCTTCCACTTATATACCACATCCTAGCACACTTATATTAAATTAGTTATTTTTTTTAGCAAAATATTCTCTAGAATTAATTTATATGACAACACAAGGTTTGTCGGATCAGCTAGTTTAGTTATAATATATAATTGTTAATCCCGCGTCAAACGTAATTATTAACGAAAACCAAAGTCTCGTATATTTCATTAACACCGAGTAGACTTGCGACATGTTAGTTACTTCGTCTCCAAAACGTAATAATCGAAAAACCTATACAATCCATTTCCGTTGTGTTGGCTGAAAACTCCGTATAGACCACACCACACGCCTAGGTTGTTACGGTCGAAAGTACTACGTGGATAAGGGAATAATAAATGTATATGCATTGGTGTAACTATGGGGTTGCGGATTGTACGTCCAAGTTTTAAGTATGCCCCCGAGGTGTTGTTGTAAACTAAAAGAGTCGATAGCGATGAAGTCACTGCAGTGAACTATTTGTGTTCCTCCAAAATTACTGGTTTGTTCGTGCTTATGGTTATGTTGTCGGTGTTGATTAGGCTTAGTGTTCAGCTCTTGAACGTACGATTATCATATATTTATTTTCTACACAATAAATATTACATGCACATTGTGTACGAGAAAGACGGTCGTATTTTTCTACGGCGAAGTGGTCTTAATAATACAAGATCGTTAGTAAGTCTAATTTGAAACCATAGAAATTTTAATACCCGCGGTGTATACGAGTATGTACATGCACTACGTTTTCGTACGTTCGTACATTTCCACGGACATCAGTATAACGATTACGTCGTCAGTAATTAGTGTGTCACGATGGTGATTTGTGCCGAACATTTTGTACGAGTAAACCACACCCTGTATAATTGACAAATATGTATTCACTAATGCTTTTGTTGTTTTGAAGGTTTGATTTACACACATCTAGTGTGAAACAACAAAAAAACGTAAAATATGCACGAATACGCGTAATACGCATGAATGATTCAGTGCTATGTAAAGCGAAACGTACGTCGGTGTTCTCCAAATAATTGTCGATTGTTTATTGAAATCACAGACAACTCGTTTGGGTCCGGGGTCAAAGTTTTCGAAACGACACTAACCATAGACCTTATGTAAATACCGTAACCGAATAGTGCAACAACAATATCGCGATAACAATAACACTCAATATGCACATTGTAGCAACGGGATTTGACCGGAAAAACGTAGTACCTTTATTTTTATTCGAATTTTAACATTCAGAAAAGCATAACACATACGGTTCGGATAACTGATCGAAATGCAAAATATTAATAACGTATTCTATAATCATTATTGTCATAGTCGACGGTCCGCGTAGAACATTGTAATACGTTCGACGGTATTTCGAATAAAACGGAGCACTCGAAAAACAAATCGTCCAATGGACTAAAAGTTGACAAGAACGTTGTCCGTGAGGTTAGTTGCACACGTGTTTCACGGATTTTTAAAACCAGAACGGCTCGTATAAAGAGCGGTACATCATCCTTTATTCCGACGATGCGTCCGCCGTAATACACTATTCCGTATTCAAAGCCTTGTTGAACTGGAAAAGAAATATTTGGAATATTCTAGACGATAAAACAGACCCTGTCATTATGAGAAAGAAAGAAAAAAACCGTTTCACCGACTCGGAGACGCGTGAACATTACGTTTCAGTCCTAGTTGTTTCGTTCGAACAAAAACCTATGTGTGTTTATTAATATAAACACCGCGAGCCGCCCGTATCATCTACATTTTCACCGCAGGCATTCGTACACAATACATCGTCCATTGTTCGACAAATCAAACAGCCGATTAGAGTAATGCTAACACGGATTACAATAAAACGCTGCGTGGTCAATAAAACGAAATTAAACTCATCGTAATTATTTTTCGTGCACCATTTGACTGTTGATCTAATTATTTGGTTATTATTGGGGAACGGATTTATATGCAAATGCTTACATAGAATCGGATTAGTTTTTTTGAGATCTTATGAGAATCGTCTCCCCGATTTAGACTATTTAGTAACATTTATATTGTTTCCCATAGTTTGCATATTTCATTGGTGATTGTAGTCTTATAGTGCATATTTTTATTTACAGCGCATATATTTTTTTACCTTATATTTTTTTCACAACCACATGATATGAAATAAAGACCGGTCGTTATTGCCAAAAATAATATGACATAATCGTATGCACCACATATTATAAATATTTTTTTAATATAGATGTAGAAATATAGAAATTCATACGATAGATTTGAACATTTTAACTTGACGGAATTATGGAAACCGATTAGTCAGTGTCGTGCACGAATGCACGACACTGACTGATTTTTACGTGTACAACTGTCCCAGTTTTTATGTCTAGTGATTTTTTTTTTTATTATTCGTTCGTAACTTTAAAATGCCTAAAGTAAAAACACCAATTAAGAGTTGTTTCAAACCGAAGGATTAATTTTGTATTGCAATATTTGTGAAATTTTCACATAATTTAAAATAAAATATTTTCGATTTAATCACAAATGCATATTGAAGAATAGCTGTACACCTTGTAGCATATTTCAAACATTTCTTGTGCACATAAATCCGTTTCCTAGTTAAATTTTTGTTATACATTCATTACGGACATGTATACACGAACACATAGAGTTTATTTTACGTGCGCCAAAAATAATATTCACGTTTTCATTTCAACACGTTTTCGTGGTTTTCGACCGTGGGGCACAGAACATCACGTCGCACATCACCGATCCGCGTACGCTTACCCGACCGGGCGGAAAGATGGGACCGTGACACTAAACATTACCCAGTTATACCGTTTGTGACCGTCGGTCAACGGCGTCGAACTCTTTACCGAGGTCTTTGAATCGAAGTTCGGCTGCTCCACCGTACAAAAACTTCGTCACAAAATCGAAGCCAAACGTCAATACACTTTTCCCTACAATATAATAATATAATACTTGTAACCTGTTCCGCGAACGCAGGGGCGTAAAAAAAAACAGTACATGTGGCTCGCGCGGAAAGGCCATTTCAGTCTTGGGCGAAGTGCAGCTCTCGCCTGCATAGGCGCAATTAGGCTAAAAATCTGAGGGGGGGGCTACAGCCCTACTACCAAAACTGAAAATAACCTGTAGGTAGATTACCTATACTCTTATATACCATGTTAATATATTTTAGATATTGACCCTAGTCGGATTCACTGCAATGCGTCTTTTTTTGTATGTGACACTATTGTGAGTTAAGTTTGCTGTACGCAGTATGCCATGTATAACATGGAATATTTTTGGGGGAAATAAGCCCCCTCCCTAGTTGCGCCTATGCTCGCCTGTAGCTCGTGACACACGTCGCCCTCGACCGAAACAGCTTACTTTCCGTCCTTGCCACGCAATATACCGTTTCGGGTAAAAAACCATCGTAGGGGCCGACATTCAGATGTTGTGATCTTTTTTCACCACGTTTTCCGTCCGACTAAACGTTTAGGACTTCGGCATCACCGCCACCGACGCACAGCGGACGTGCAACGAAATTTTACTGACTACGTATTGCACACTCGAACCACGCGATCCAGGACCGCTAGCGTGTACACGAATGCGAGCCGAACGTACCCGCAAACCGACATTGACGATTGTTCGGACGGCGTGTCGAACGTCCAAAGAGTGGCTCGCACCGATCCATCGAGAATCGGGTTTTTTACCGACCGAACTCCACGCGGACTTAGTGTACGCGGCGGTGCAGCTGTTGGCGAACGGATCGCGAGTGTGACGAAACCTTCGCGATGGGTTCGACTCGCAGGTGTACGCGCGGGGCTTAAAAAAGAATCGAACGGTCCCTTATCGTGCGCAGATTGCCCACCCGCGCGCTCATATCGTCTTATCGTGTGCGTGACCAATGCAACGGTCCCGCGGATGCCGATGATCGTTTCCGGTCAGCAAGCGCGTACGAGACACAGGAATCCGAGCGTCGGACATTCCGTCGTACACACATAACGCACCAAAGGGGTTACATTCGAATCACGGGATCCGTAAAAAAAATGGGGGTGGGGTGGTGCTTGAAAAAAGAAAACCGAGAAAACAGTTATCGCGGTGAAATACTCATACATTGTGAACCACGTGATGACAATAATATGAAACGTGTGAAACACAAAAGTAAAACTCATGAAAATAAAAACATTTGTACGCGCAGTGAATTCGTGGCCGTTTAATATTAATATGGTGTAAAAGATTTTGGCGGGTGATCCAATGAAATCGGTAATCCGAGTGGAAAAAATTTCCCGCCAATACCGCGCCAGTGTGCGTGCACGTGAACCGCACCGGTGCGACGCGAGGAGGTTTTCGACACGACTGCGTGGAAGGCTTCGCCGGTCGCGTTTCGGTATGGTTTATTATTTTACACGTGCTCGAACGGTGTTCTCTAAGACGACGACGGAAAAATATGCATTTATGCGTTTATCGGAACGTTCGTACGAAAACCTAAAGCCGTACGTGAATCGTGCAACATACGAACATTTCACGGCGGTGATGTGGGGAGGGGAAGGGTATTACAGTCAAAGATAGTTGAGAAGAAATAGGTGTTGCGCGTCGTTGTTCGTAAATGTTCGTATTCGAGTGGATGGTGTCGCGCGCGCGCGTTCCCGGTTCCAGTCAAAGCCGTTGGGTTCGGAAGAGGGTGTGCGATCGCCCCTCCACCGCTGGGATATTTATACGCATGCCAAGGTGTTGTATGCGTGGGAAACGGTCGTGGCGTATATTGGTTGGATGGGGGTGGAGTAGGAAAGGAGGAGGAGGGTCGATCCCCTTCCTTAATTTCGAACGGGCTTGGGTTGGGTACACGCATCTCCGCGGTCAGGGCTACGGAGACTTCGCCACGACATCGAACCGCTTGATTAAATATACAACACCGTCTGGACGAGTGTTCAACGGCTACGGAAATAGTATTAACGCTGCAAACCATTCGTAATAACGTTATTATTTTCCCCGTTGTTGTCCGAATTACTATGGACCGCGTTGAACGACATTATAAATCTCTTCAAATCGCTGTGTTATTGCTGCATATGCGTGTTGTTCAATACGTTCAAACGAAAACGATTTTACGTATGGAAACACATTTTATCAATCGTAAACGCATCGCAACATGGCGCGTACGCGGTTCACGAAATCCCGTACATCATTATAAACCGCGACCAAACGAATACCGGATAGAGATTAAGGACAGCAACGGTTCACAGTTGTGTAAAAACGGGCGAAAGCAAAATGCACGTAAACACGTAACAGTGCAGTATACTCACTTTGATGTGCGTCAGCATGTAGTGGACGAGTATCTTTTTTTGGTTTTCCCTCTCCTGCTCGGCCCCCAGCCCGAAATGCAAGCCCATCACCAGCGTGGACATGAGCCCGCCCTCCTGCATGTCCCACAGCCACTTGGGGAAGTAGCACATCATGGCCTGGAAGAACAGAGCGAAGCACACCCACTGGTAGTACGTGTAGTACTTGGCGGGTCCGCCGCCGTGTTCGGGACCGACGCCGGGGTGGGCGACGCTGACGCCCTGTTCGCGGCGAAACGCGTCCGGCATGGTGAACGTGGACGTGATCCAGCAGTACGTGTTCACCGGCCGGGTGGGCAGACCCTCGACGATGCACTGGATCGGGTTGCCCACGTACTGCGTGGCCGTCACCATGATCGAGCAGGCGAGCAACACGACCGTGGTGAACGTGACGTGCACGCGAAACACGGTGCCGTCGACGGTCACCGGCCGCCGCTTGATGAACTCCTTGAGGCCGCCCAACAACTTCAACATGTCTGCGGTGACGAGTTCGATGACGACGACGACAACAACAACAACAACAACAACAACGGCGACGACGACGACGACGACGACAACAACAACGACGACGCACTCGTCGTTGTCATGGCACGCCGCGGAAACGCTTGGCGACCGAACGTCCCTGGTGGCGCGCGGCTAACGGCGGCACGTGGTCGTCGGGTCGAAAAGAGTGCGCGCCCGGGGTGATGGGGCTGGTAGGCAAGTGAAATCGGAAACTGTAACGGACGTAAAGACGGACCGGAACGAACGCGTTTCCGTGTCGCGGCGTAAACAAACGCGCGGGCACCGAAAAAAAAACTATCTCACTACAATGGCACGAGGAACGCGGCAGTACCACTACACCGGTGTTGCCGCTGCCGCTTTACACACAGTACTACCGATGCCGCCGCCGCCGCCGCCGCTGACTACCGTACGCGTCGGCACCCTCCCCCTTTTGCGCGCGCGGGACGTAACAGGGCTCATCGCACGCGCGCGTGTGCGCGCCCGTGTCCAGTACTGCCAACAATCACGTACATAACAACAATAACAATGACAACAATAACAACAATGACTTCTCGAACTGTTAATGCACCGGACACGACGCTGCTGCTGTAACTGCTGCGCGCGCACCGGACGGCCGCGGTTTTCGTGTCCGTCGGTTTCCGGCTCTCACTTTCGCCGACTTTCCGGTACGCGTGTCGAACGAACCGTTCCGTTCGCGCCGGAGTGATGGAAAATGAGAATAAACCTTCCCTCCCTCCAATGCGGCAGATGGATGCAGTCACCAGTAGGACGGCGCGGGACCATGTTGCAACGTAACGTTTTACGCGCGCGGGAAAACGAGGCGGCGAAATGAGAACCACTGGAACGTCGTCGTCACGAAAAAGGGGTCGGTCGCGGACGCGGCGGCGGCACCGGCTACGATATGACGGTCGTCGTCTCTGCCTACCCCCGAAACCGTATGGCCGTTGTTTACCGATTAGACCACCGCAACAACGAACAGTGAAAGCGGGTGGTGGAAGGGGACGAAAGATATGAACAAATTATCGTCCGTCTAAATCTTGTATTTTTCTCCTCTTTCGATCCTCCGGCCGACCGAGGAATTCCTGACCGGGAAAATCTGTTCTACCCGACACGCGCAATGTGTACACGCGTGCGACTTTCACTCGGCGTTGGCCAGGTTAGGTGTGGGAATGCTGGAGTGCGAGAGCGTGGGTGCGTGTTTGTGAACAGAATACGGATAATAACGCTACGAAACAGCGAAATCTCGACTATAGCGTCGCACCCGGTGGTGTTCACTTATAGTGTGTACGTGTACAACTACGCGTTACGTGTGTATGACCAAGAGAGCCACGACGATATTAATCATAGGCTTCGTAGCTCGTCGGATCTCCGCACGGGTGACTGTGGGCGAAACGTCTTCGGCGGTGGCGGCGGTGGTATCAACCGAGCGTACCCGGTGCACACATGTGTACGTATATGTTTGATAACGATTAAATTACACCGGTAGGCGAGTGTTAGTGTGTTACGAAATTACAACCTCTTAAGGAATCTCCATCGTCTACGTTGTTGTTTTAGGTTCACGGCAATATATATATATATATATATATATATGTGTGTAGGGGTGCGGAATCCGTCTGAAAAACATTTGGTTTATTACCCGGTCCCTACAGACGGACGGCTACACGAAAATCAACCGGGCGAGTTTTGGTTTCGATCGTCGAATAATGTTGTGGGATGGTAAAAAAAAAACTCGTCCGGGTCACCCTTCGTGTTTCTAACGTCGAGACGTCGGGCACGCGCGTCAAAAGAATACCGTCTCAAAAAACGTCGTCTGTCTAATCGCGTGTACCTCGTGTTCATTTAATTTATGCAACGCGGCGAGTTGTAAAATACCCATTTTATGATCCGTACGCAACACAATATTAGTGCGATCGAAAGACTAACGTTGTAAATACTTTCAGGTCGACGACGATGGTGCGCGCTGGGCATAGGTACAACTATGGAGCGCGATAGGGCTTTAGCACCCCCGAGTTCAAATCTAGCACTCCTGTTTTTTTTTCTAATTTATATAATCCGTAATAATTACAGTTAAATACCATATTATTTTTGTTTTCAGCAATTTCAGCACCCTCAATATTCGGGCTCTAGTTGAGCCCATAGGCCTCCGGCGTTATCGGAACGCCCGCTACGGCGTACAAGAAAACCACCTCACGCACGGCGCGAACGGAAATCGATCTGCTCCTCGTACTGCATCGATCGATGTCCGTCGAACAACAACGCGATACGCAAACAAATACTCCGCGGTCAGTGTCATTGCGCCGGGTGGTCCCAGTCGTCAGTCGTACGACCCGCGGCCGCAGGAATCCCGAACAATGTGCCGCCCCGTTATTATTGTTATTTTACGTGTACATTCGTATATGTTTTTTTCCCCTTTTTTTTTCTCTCCTCTTCTATATTAATCCGTTGCGTACACACGTGCACGCGGTGTATGCCTCTCCTCTACGACTGTGAACACAGCGGCGGCCGTGAACTCGCGCCCGCGGACCCGTCTCCTTTTGTCTTGTGTCGGTCATCGAATCTGGATGGGTTACTACTTTAAGTGCCCCCGAAAACCGGTTTCCTCGGCAATCATATCGTTCCGTACGTGTAAATGTATTGTGAGCGCGTACGTCTGTGTGTGCACCAGAAATTCAATTTTTTTTTTTATTGTGGAATCCGAATTAAAAAAAAAAAAAAAAAAAAACAGTTGGACTTTAAGATGTACACACACACACAATACATATAAAACCCAGCACCGCGTAGCGTATATTTATATCCTTCGAAACATTTCTCCACACCCATGATAATAGGTCCTAGTCCGTATATATATATAATAAAACGGTAGATATTATTATATTATACCGAAGATAAGGTCGGGTTTTTTGCCCCTCGTGTACAAGTTTGTAACGACCGAGGAGGCAGATACCTTTTCATCTACCGCATAACAATAACGTGTGACGAGTGTCCGTGTCGAGTACGTATGGAAAAAATGACCGCAAGGATTTTCGCCGTTCAAAACATACATCCTGTTATTTCGTATACATATATTCGGTGACTTAAATGACATTGACGAAGGTTAAATAACACGAATAGATCAAGTATATATACTACCTATCCGTATATAATGTATGTAATTATTGGCTTATGCGCGTGCGCATGGTTTATATTCTTCGAACAGCCCATGGAAAACTCTTCTTACATAGAACAGTGCGCATTTGTTTACTAACTAAAACACAATAGAGTACAGACGACAAATAGTTAATTTCTACAGACCTGGTTTTTCACAATATGTTCGGTAAACAATGATATATAAACAATAATTATGAATTAGGATACCTACATAATTTCATTTTATGAAAAATATTTTCTTTTTTTTCTAACAAAAAATAAATAAATAAAAAAAATATGTAAATCTACATTAAAGTGACTTACGACGTTTAACCGAAGATTATTATAATTTGACACATTCCACAACAGAAATTAATTAAATTTGATTCAGAAATTGAAAACTTGTCTTGATACATCTAGAAATATGATGAAAAAAACAATTATAGCTGATACTTTACCGACAAGAAACGTTTTGAATGTGGTGAAACATAAACTCTTCATAGTCAGTTTAAAAACATACATTATTTAAATTAGATATCGAAATTTAATTGAAAAAAAAATCTATTGGTTATATTTTGAAAAACAGTATAGATAAGTACCAGATACCTATACGAAATGGCAGTAAAGAAGGTTTCTTCTGTTATAATTATTCATTGTATTATAAACTAAAAATTTTACATTTAATATTTTTTTTAAAAATTCGACATTTCTGATTCACCGTCTTTCGAAATAATTCAATCACGTTATCGGTGTATCGCATTGTATATTATTAATTTTTATTCTTTCTTATTATTTTCGTTTAAAACTGAAAAATATAAGTGTAACAAATAAATCAATTAGTTATTAGTGTTATGACTAGGGCTGTAAATTTAATGTATTAAAGAATCTTAAAAAACGCATTAAAAAAATCAAAATAATGCAATAAAATATGCACTTAAAACGCAATAAACGCAATAAAATATGCACTTAAAATGCAAAAAAATGCAATATAAAATGCCAAAAATTATAGTATAAAATGAATTTAAAATAGTTTTTAATTTCATTTTTATATTTATATTAATATTAGAAACAGGATATTATAGCTTAGTTCATTACATTACATGCATAAAAGCGTTTATTTAATAAAAAAAATATTAATAAAAATGTTGATTGATATTTTCTATACTTAATGATTCACCTGAAACATTTTTAACATTTTTATTTTTTTTTTTTTAGTATGTATTTTGTTAAAATAATAAAACAAACTTAAATACATTTATTTTCTGATACCTTATTCATCTTAAGTTTTTAAAATTTGATTAAAAATATCGAAAAATGAACTAAAAATACACAAAAATTACCTAAAAAATTAAAAGCGCCAAAAAATGCAAAAAAAATTCAAAATAAATGTTTCATAAATGGATTCGTAGTTATATAATTCAAATTATGTATTTAGAAAGCTACTTTTTACAATCAACAAAAAAAAATTCACTTTCCTACAAATTCACAGCTCTAGTTATGACTTATGGCGATACTCATTTTCACATTTAATGTGATCAAAGCTACGATTATATTTCAACACCTATTTTTAATTCAATAACCGTTAGCTATATTAATATCCTGCTTAAACTTAATTCACAAACGTGATTTCCAGCACGTAGACATGATCGCTAAACACTTTTTAAACACTTTTTATTAGTACTTCCTGAAAATGCAGTGTATTCGACTGACTAACATGGTATTATCATATATAATGTACACATACATTAAAAAAACAATTAAAACATATAAAAAAATTTATCTTTAAGTATGATATTTATAAACTTATATAAATAATATTAAAATCGGTATAATGTTATACTTTATTTACTATTATTTACACGATATTTAAAAATCGATCAGTCAGCCAAAATGTGTATAACTATGTTTGCTCAAATGCATATTTTCAATGTAAATGTGAACAAAACAAATGTAATAATAGATATTTAACATTTGTTCATAAAATGATTCATTAATTACTTACTTATTAATTATAAGTTTAAGATTTTTTTTTTTTTTTTAGTGTTGTACAGCTAAAGTGTTGCGACAACAATTTTTACAACGAATCTTACCGATATCCGCTTGTTTCCTGCTGGATGAAAGGTAGAACAAAGAATATTAACTTGAACGATCCAAATTAGTACTACGGTGTTGTTTTCGAATATTAGACATGACAATGTTGACAATAGGTGATCGTCGATTATCACCATGGCCTCGGGTTACGGCCGGTTTACTAAAGCAGCTTGCGGTGTCACGCGTCAGACAGTCATCGTTTCAGACGAAGTCTGCCCGAGTAGGTTTTACTACTTGAGTGACAAAAGACAGACTATCGTCCAATAGCGATAATTATCTAAATGATTTTTATAACTACATGATTAAGACCAGCTTTTCCGTTAAACAAACAAAATCACTGGGAACGTATTTTAGCGTAAGAGTGTTCAGTATCAGACCCCACATAATTCGTTGTCTTTGTTTTGTTCTTGTTCAAGAAAACGCAAAAATACTATCACCGTCAAGTCGATATTATATTGAACTCTATTTTTTATTTTTATTAAAAAGTTTAAATGGCATAACAAATATTTAAACTTAAAAACATTGACGTTATTATTACTTAATTAATGTGAAATATGTTAGAATTTGATGGATAAAAACGAGCATCAAAACTGTTTGAAAAATTGAACAGAACATATCTGTATCAATAGAATTTTGTAGCTGTAAATTTAAATCTAATCAATTTTATTGATAATTTTTTGTTAGTGCATTGTACAGTATGTATAGTATAAATGTTATTATACATTTATGATACAAGTAATAAGTATTCATACTCAGGGTCGGATTTAGGGCTGTGGGAGCCCCAAGATTCACATAAGATTGAAATATAAGAATTATTAGTTGATCTACATGCTTTAAAACTTAAACTTTAAAATTATAATACTGATGGGTTATTCCTTCATCACGCTATTAATTTCTTATCACTTCAATTTTGCTTATTAAACATAATTAATACAAATTTATAATAAAATGTTAATACAATTAATAAGTAAATACAAGTAACCTTTAAAGTCATTTCTTTTCATTAATACAACACACACGAAATAATTCTATTTTTGAAATTCAAATAACTACTATGATTAACGACCCATCCACACAACACTGTAGTTGAGTAATTCTATTTATAAATGAGTAGTAGTGGTAAGAAATTACCAATCCAAATCTAGTGATTCTTTTAATCACACATTAATAACACCACTTTTCAAGCTTTAAAAAAAAAATAGAATATTTTTTTGCGAATTACTAGAAAAAAGAAAAAAAAGTTAATTATTTTGTGGGAGCCTCTTATTAATTGAATCTTATGGGAGCCCCGGGGCCTGGGCCCCATGGACCACTCCCTAAATGCAGCCCTGTTCATATTCGTGATTTATACGAGTACATGTACTTGAAAAATTTTTATTAGTTTATTTACTAGTATTCATATGTTTTTTTCTTATTGTTCTCATAATTACTATACGTTTTTAATTGCAGAATGGAATATTCAACATGAAATTTTATTAATTAGTAAATCTAATGGATGTTATTATATCAAGGTTGGGATTACAGTTCTCCAAATCGTAAACCGCTTAGTCGTACTTTGCGCAACCACGCATTAACATTGAAGATTATACACATTATAATGCTACATTATTATACTATACGGTTTACGTCCATTCTTTTGGTTCCGTTGTGACGATATATTAGTATTCATCATATTTTCGTTTCAGCGTTGGGACAATCGTCGGTTATAGGCCGATTATTCCGGTTCCCTCGTACACTTTAACATATCACCCATGCGGACAACACGTGATATGCCTCATGTTCACATTTCAGCACATTCGGTGACGTGATACAGAATTCCAGCTGGAGATTATTATTCTGAATGGATTCAAGAAGATAAGCATAATTGCGGGTCAATCGTACTGAACGTTTACAAAACGGCCCACGAGATCCGTGTGATCACATTTATATCTTCTACGCGGATTTAATATGTTTTTTTTTTAATAATAAGAGCCTTAACGACTAAGACTATTAGCTTACAATGTTTACCATATTAATATTACATTATACATTGTGTACAATTACAAAATGTTTGTGCTTAGATAATTAATAAGATACAAATAAGAGAGAGCAAAACGTAATACTCGTATAAATAAGATAAAATTAGATAAGGTTGTACAGTTTGGTTATTTTTATTTTTTTATTTTGAACGCTATGATTTTGTTTTTTTATTTTCTTGATCAGGTCATAATGCTTCATATATGTGATCCGATTTAGGGCAGTTCTAGAGTCAGCATAATTGCGACAGTATAGGATGATATGCTTAACTGTTAATACTTCCCCACGGGTTCTATATTGGTCTAGTTCTTCGCGTCTCACGAAGAAACCAGTGGTGAGCCAAGTAAGTCCTATTCTTAGTCTGTTGATTACGACTTCGAGGCGTCTTTTAGTCGGGAGGGTTGTCCAAGGATTAATAGTAAGTTTAATTGAGTTTGTGACAACGATCAACGGTGTTGACACTGTTGCAGTATCAGAGATTATATGGCTCGCTTGGTGTCACTCAGAGAGCAAATTTGAGTTTAATTGGCTTCAGGAGTTTATGGCTCTTTTGGCTAATAGGTTCTATGTTTTTGTTATAGATATTATGCGCATGGACATGCGGTGTATTACCCATATTGTACTAGTACGAACGTGCGATTGATCAAAAACCACGCACATTTGTTGCATAATGTATCATTGTAATATGTACAATTCGATTTTTCTACTAGACTATTCGAGTACATTTTCCAACCGAATATGCGATTTAAATTAAATCAATACTTGTCGGACATTTTAAAAAATCTCATACTATATTCGAATATATCGTTCGTTGCTTACAATGTCTTCTCGGGGTCGTAACAACAATCGCGTTTTTTGAAATATCCAATTGATAAAGAGCGATGTTACTAGAAATATTTTTCAAAATAATCTACAGTTCATTAATCATCAATACGCGCTTTCAACCGAGTATACGGTACACAAACAACCGATTTAACTTTTTTCATATCATACGATTAGTGATGGTTTTTCCTATCTTATTTGCGATTTATACCTTATACGTCTCCCAAATCATCATTTAATATAACTGCAAGTACAATAAAGTTTGTTTAATGTATCAAATGATTCTTACGAGGGAATTATTTATCTTCTTTCCTCGTTCAATTGAAATTCGAATAAATGCTGGTTAAGGATCATCTCTTCCGGTGCGTCGTCTTGTGCTTTCAACCACAACTTTCAGTTTTTCTAATTTAATTCGTTGGATAGCGATATGCAGTGTCGACCCACAAACATTGAAGGACTTTCTTTTTACTGTGTTGAAGTCTCTGGGATGTACGGGTCGACCGGGTGGGAAGATTTGATGGGGTGTGATACGCGCAAGGTAGTACTTTGAGAACGTGCGATCGTACCGTGTTCATCGATCTAGCGGTTAGTTTGCAGTGTTCATAGTTTGATTGTCACATGATAGATGGCGTTGCTCGTTCACAAATCAAAATTTAACTATCAGCCTGTACTTTCTCCTGCACTTGGGATGGCCATTCGTATTATTTTTACCTTATCGCTGTTTTTACGATTGGTGCACAATTATAATTACAAAACTAAATATTTTACTCAAAAATGTGCGTGAAAAAAAATTAAAAAAGACATAAAAATTGTTTTGGAACGTTTTGTTTTGAAAAAAATGTTATTCATGATTTATGAATCACGACACCTTTGTAAGCTTATTTGTCTATTAATTTGACCTCAAAATGTTAACGATCTGAGCTGTAACAGAGCTGTTTATTTGATTTTTAAGACAATCAAATATCAACGATAAATAAAATCTGATCATAAAATCGAACAACACATATGTAAATAATGATGTATAAGCGACATTTACACAATTCTAATTATTTAATTTGTTTATTTAATAAAAGATTCAATTTAGCGTCATCTTATTTTTATCTAATCAAAAATTAATTGTTTGTATTAACTCATGTGAAAATACGTATAGGGCTAACTCAAATAATTTGTGAAAATATTAAAAATTTAAAATTTTTGAACCAACTTTTCGACAAAAATCGTTGCGATTGAATTATTGAAAAAAACGATGAAACATGTTTTTTTGTTGATTCGAAAGCGATTATTAGTACTTGCCAGATTTCAGTCATCATTTTCCGCATCAAACACATGTATTTACAATAAAATCCTAGTCCCAATTACTATTATTACAATTATTACGAATGAATGGTGGTCGTCGGTTATGTGGTCTTTCCCGTTGCGAACGAATCACGACAGCTGCTGCCACCCGGAACGGATCTCCTGTGCCTGTTGATTTCCTGTGCGCCACGCCCCGCATGCCTACTTTAGTTGGCCCGCCCGACTGCAGGAAATCGGCCTCGACCCTGTCCGTCGTGCACGACAATGAACACGAACGTTCGGACGACGACGGATACGAGATAAACACTTATTATGTTGTTATTAATATTATTTTTTTCGTACCATTACCGTGCGTCGTCTATGTATCCGTTTCGTAATTATTATTACGGTCCCCGACGCGGTCTATCGTCATCCGTCGCCATCGGCTCGTGCCACTGAACCGCGTTTTCGACGGTCCGCTGCACCCGGTCATTTCACGACGATGCCGAAATCGAAAGCACTCGTGCAGTACCTCCGAAAATTTTCCCCCGAGCTCAGCTGTCGTCCCTTCATCAATCCGCAGCACCGCGTTCGACCACTGTATCCCCTACAGCTGGGCATTTTTTCCCCCGATGCTTTGGGCATTCAATAAATTTCACTTCAACTCTCCGACGGGGGTATTCACTTAAGACGTTTACTCGACCACGGGGGGGGGGGGGGGATACTCGATCTTAATGTGTTCATGTGCAGTCTAAGCGGATCAACTGATAGCAGCGTTTTTATAACGTTTTGTGCATTTTTACGGCCCCAAAACGTTGCTGGGAAAATAAATAAATATATTGCCATTTAAACAGTCGTTTCGATCACAACGTAAGATATATATGCAATAGTATGGTATGTTATGTTTACTTTGTCAGCTCATTATAGTAAACGACTATTACGACTAGCTCTCCCTCGCGAGGCTTACCGTGCGGAACATCACTTGACACTTGGCGCACGAACCGCTGTCAAATTTTTGATGTTTCTCCCGCCCTCCTCACTTTTTTTTCCGTCTCATACACGACGCTATTTATTGTTGTCGTGACGTTTTAAAAATAGTTACTACAAACAGACTACATTTGGTTTTCCTTCGTAGCTGCCAACACAGACTATTATTATATAGCGGATTGCCACGTGGATATATTTTTGTTTTCGTTCGTGTAGTCCACGTGTCCTCCTTATAACAGTGATAGGAAAACTTCGACAACAGTTATACATTTCCAAGCAGCGATTTCTAAAATTCATTTTTTTATATATCTTTTGGTGAGGTAATGAAGTAAACCCGTCTGTAATTGCATGGAAGACATTATGCAAGACGGCTTATCAAGGCGAGATGTTGAGCATTCTCGTACTTTTAGATACATTTAATAAAAAACTATTTTTATAGGTGCACCGTATTGGTGTATAGGTTCACGATTCTACTTATATACCGTTATCGAGCAGGAAGAGGGTCGTATCACATATGCGTGCATGTTCATTGTGCATTTACTTGTCAAATCAGTGGCGGATTTAACGTTTTGGCGCCCCTAGGCTTAATCACTCTACCCCCCCCCCCCCCCCCCCCATTTAAAGAACTAACAATATTTGATCTGAACCCTTCTCTTCAAATTTTATTCAGTTTTTTTATCAAAAAAAAAGTATTAAATATTAAATCTTTAAAATAGAAAACTTCTAAAAATAAAATATTTCATGTCTATTATTTTACTTCAGATACCACTATTACCAGTACAAATAAACAATGCTTATCAGTAGCGTATACAAGGGGGGTGTTTGGTAGATATGACACCCCTCTTTGAGTCGTATTATATATTACATTATTATAGGCATATAGGTAAATCGATAATACATTATGAAATATAAAATGATGCACAATACTAATTACATATATACAGGTTAACATTATCGCGATTGCGACAATACGTGACAAAAATTATTCGTTTACGTTTTCGTGCAACACAAAACGTTTAATAATAATAGGTATCGTAGCATCGAATACTGATATTCGAATAGCCAAATATTCGAATAATTTATGGTAAAGCTATCCGAATTCGAATATACATTATATCTCTATAACAGACATTATGTATACATATTAATTAATTAAAATAAAAGTTTTAGTTTGTACGTATTGTATATAATATTTAATTATAATTAACACCCCCCTTCAGAAAATCCTAGCTACGCCACTGATGCTTATACAGTCACATAACGGAAATATAAATAGCCAGATATGAAAGTACCTATATTCGGATAGTCGGATGTTCCCAATAAGTACATAGGTACTAATAAGTTATTAATAATAACTAGTAACTTATTACTTAGTAACTTATTATAACTGTAATTATTTTATTACAAATGAAATATTTTCAAATTGTAATAATAATTGTAATATTCTTGCTATAGCCTATAGGTACGCATCATACAATGTACATATTAATATATTATTATAACTTTTTAAAAATATTTTTATTTGTATTTATATGAAAAATATAAAAAAAAATATATTAAAATAAATATACCTAATAAGTCAATAATAACACTTAATTCTATAAAAAAAAAAGCCGCCCTAGGCTATAAGCCTTTTAGCCTGGCCCCTAATCCGTCACTGTGTCACGTACGTGTATTAAGTTATAATGAAAATACATTTATTTTAATTTTAAACATTATATAATATGTACACATGATTCTATTATATGTTTTCGTGTGTTCGTGATTTTGCGATTTGTCGTCGAAATAATGTGCGTTAAACATTCGAGATAATAATTTAACGAGAAGCATAATATTTTTAGATTTTGAAATATTCCACTACAAATAATGCATCATGGTGCATCGTGTTCCGCATTTGCACAAGACATTGATATAACGAAAATCATGTCTGAAACAATGGTTCATGCAGTATTCATAGAGATTATTTTAAAAACGGTTGCTGACTTTGAATTCGTAATTTCTTTTACCATACCCTAATATAGTCTTCAGAGCTTTCACATTGTGTATTTTCAAAGTAAATCCTCATTAATAACGATAGCTGTTTAATTACGCCTCATAGATAATAAATAACCAAATTACTTATTTCATTTTCTGAAAATTGGCTTGTTTTTATTAATATAATTATTTATTGTCGCATGCATTTTTATGTGTAAGGACAAAATTCAAAAAAAAATATTTTTTCTTATCTATTTCTTACTCTTTTTTCAGTTACATTAAGTTGCTTCCGATAGGAAACGACAATCCTTCTTGTCGTAACTCTCAAAGACGTCTGACCTAAATTTAACTTATCGGGTAGCTTTGAATAAAATTAAATTTCACTAAGCAATATGCTCGTTTTAAAATCTATTTATGGAATGTTAATCATTTAATGAACGAAAATAAAACATGTTAAAAAGAGAAGATATTTATTTACATAAGCATAGTAATTAATTAATAGTGTACATGTGTGGAGTAACATGCAACTATGTGCAAAACTATAAAACCATATTTTTGTTTGATATTCTTCTCCAATAAACTTTTTTTTACCAATTGCGAGGAAAAAAATTTGTTAAGGGGATTGGAAGCGGCAATTTTCTTTCTCTTTCTAACACAAGTGCAGCATAGCAATTTAGACGTTTTCTAGTTCCAACGTACTGATTGATCTATTGGTGCGACAAGGAATCTAAAAACAAATTTGCATTCATCGTCAAGTCTTTAGATCAACTTTCCCACATTTTTGATTTTTTCCCCAAAATCCCATAAATTAGCTTTAAACAAATTAGAAACCTAAAAATCATCAAAAGTTAATTTTTCGATATTCTTAACACTAAATTCGTTCGTTCGCGTTCGCGGCCGTAATGTAAACGCACCTTTAAGTAGACTTGACGAAGAATGCAAATCTGTTTCTAGATTCATTATCGCATCAATAAATCGATCGGTACGTTGGAACTAGAAAACGTCTAAATTGCTATGCTACACGTATGCTAAGCCGGTCCCACACGATTCGTGTACTCGGCGAATAATCGTCAATCGTGATGCTTTACATGTCGTGTAGGAGGTGTTTAATCGTCAAGTAAGACGATGTCTAGATTGATGTCTATACGTTTAAAAAAATATAGTAATTTTGAATTTTTTAAACTTATGTTCCTTAAGTATTAAATTTTAATAAAAATTAATATTTTTGTGTGGTATTTAATCAATTATTGTAATTTCAATGTAGTGAAAATATACGATAGGAATTTAAACAGTTATTATAACGAAATTGAAGAGCAAAAAGACAAAAATCTATACAAAAATAATCTCTATGGTAAACGATCATTGTTGTTAGGGTTTAAAAAATAATAACGAATTACGTTATCCAAAAATATAAGTTTTGTGAATATTCTTTATTTTACTGAAATTATATAACATTGTGAGGTGAAAAAATATATAATTAAGAAGACGCTACACCCGCTTATGTTGTCTCCGTCTAAACTTAGATATTAGCGTTCAGTAGTTCAAATGTAGTGATGTTAACTTTTATATTAGAGAAAGCTGACTTACTATTAAACTTTAAGGTAAACACATGGTCTATGTTTTGTTGGTTGGTTATCTCCAATAATTTAATTTTGAAGCGATTTATAAGTATGTAAAATATTTCAATTAAAAGCTACCTATTTTTTTACCTCACAACGTTACATAATTTCAATAAAACAAAGGATATTCGCAAAACTTATATTCTTAGATAACGTAATTTGTTATTAATTGTTAAAACCTAACAAAAGTGATCGTTTATCGTTGAGGTTATTTATTGTATATATTTTTAATAATATTACAAAGGCTCTTGTATGTTTAAAATGGTCACTTGTTTCTTTTTTTTTTTTAGTACAAAAATGTATAAATATATGAGCCCAATCTACGAAAAAATCATACCTTGGTTTAAAATCTATAAGATTTAGGGGTACAGTTTCTTTCATAAATGTTTGTATCAAAGTTAACTGTACCTCTATTCTTAGATAAATTTTCTTTATCTATATCAGTGGTTTCATTAGATTTAGATAATGGCAACATCAACTTGTGTAGACTATAATCACTACCATCTCTTTTGTTTATTCGATAGAATACTCCCCGATCTCCAGCATGTTTTTCGGAAACCTTCGTTAATTCACTTCTTATTTCATTTATGGACATGCTTTGTACCTAAATTAAATTAAAAAAGTTAACGGCAATGATTATAGAAATGTAAATAATTTATTTAATCATTCTAATCCTCATAATAAATATTAATAACTATAGTTGTATTGACGAAGTTATAATTAAGAAGAATTATCACAAAACCAATATAATGTATTCGTCAACCATGAGTGTTTGATAAACGCTATTTATAAATAATAGAGCATCTCTATATAGAGAGCTCTTTATAGAGCGCACTGCAGTTGTTTACCATACAACATTGTAAAATGGTAACATGGTGCTATATTGCATTAAAATTCTATACTATACAATATTTTCAATAGAATTAAAATAATTTAAAATTTGTTAAAAAAAATAAATATATACAATAATATTGTCAATAAAATTAAAATAATTTAAGATTTGGTAAAAAAATAAATATATCTAGTAAAAATATTATTCAAACGTCCAGAGTTCAACTGTTACTTGTACTTAGCAACGATACATGCAAGTGCATTAGGGTACTGGGATAGATAATCTCACTGAACTACGTACATTTTGATAGTCATAGGTTGTTACTGTGAAATCCTGTATAGAAAACAGTCAGTAATGACTGTTATAAGAATGTATCCACTATTGGGAAAAACTAATAAAATAATATCTATGCATGTCTCTGCAAAAACTAAGCTTTGTTGATTCATTAAAAACAACAACTATAAAATAACAGATGAACAAAACAGTAGGCTCTCAATAACCCGACAGATTTCAGACCAGAGGACACTGGATTAATGGAGTTTCACATAAAAGCGCATTTTTATATATGAAAAATCATAATTTCTTTCATTAAAACTTTTACAAGTTAAATAATACAAATTAATATTATTTACATGATTTTAACGACAATACACCGTTTTTTTCGCATTTTTTATATTGTCAGTGTATAGAGCTCGGTGCGTCCATATTAATGTTATAAAATAAAATACATTTGAATATAATTGTTTATAATTAAAAATCTTTTACTGCGCGACACTCATGTTTTGTGCTCTATTCATTTTAATGTACTTTAACAAAACGCGCAGTAAAATTACGGCGCGGTAATATAACGCTAGTGTGTTGCCAGCCTAATAGTTAGTTTTTAATCTGACAACGTTGTACACAATATTTTTTTTTTTTAACGTGCTCAACCGGGTCGTCAAAAAGGTCGGCCGAAACGACCGTGCTCAATCGGGTATCACCGACCGAAAGTCTACTGTACTCGGTATCTGTTCTACTTGAATGTGTTTATCAAATAACGGTCTACTTAGATGCTAATAATATCTTAGCATCGAATATTCGAGTTCGTAATAGGAATCTCAGACTTTATAAAACTAGCGTAGGTACTTATTTGTAACACATACTTCATCTACGATTCTCTGAAAACGATTTGTTTCATCACATCTTAGCTCTATGAATTCATCATTATTTTCACAAAAACTCATCGACGATGGTTTTAAGTGCGGAGTACAAACTATTAACAGAAAATTATTTCGATAAATACATTATACATTCAATACTAATCTTATTGAATTTAAAATAAAAATACTAGATTTAAACTGTTCTTCAGCTGTAAATTTGCTATGTTTCGAGGCCGTACTGGTTGATTGACATAATTTTTCATTCTCCAGAATGTGCTTACTACGTTTGTTCAACAATGATTCCGAGTAACCATTGAGATGTGTTACTGTACTTCGTGTTGTCATACTATCAGTAGTATTTTTAAAACCCTCAACTTGATTAGAGTTATTTGATTGTTGGCTCATTTCCCTAGAGGATACTTTATCAACTGTTAACTCGTTATCCTTACCGATTTCGTTTATTTCTTCTGATAGCTTATCGCTGATAGATTTCACCGATTTTTTTAGTAAACTGATACGTGATATGGCAATTTCAATTTCTCGATTCGTCTTTGTTTTACTTTGGCTTATAAGAATTTTACTTACAGATTTATTTGATATTTTTTCAACTATATTTTCATTCAATTTCAAAGTCAGCGATGAATCATTCGTATTATGATGAGCTGTACTGTCTGTTATTTTTTCGTCATTTTCATGGACTCTATTGATTGCATTGTTGTTTTCTTGAACATTTGCTTCAGGTTGATTTTTATTTATTTCTGATATTTTTTTCTTTGAATTATTTTTGTTCTCAATTTCATCCTTTTCTTCTGGTGTATTTTTATACTTAATTTCCGATGTGTTTTGAAATGATCTTTTTAAATTTCTATCTAAAAATTCACTCTCAGTACTTTTCTTCGTCACTTTATTTTCGTTAGCCAAATCTACAATCTTATTTTCATTTTTGTCATCGGATTTCAAATCTCCAATTTGGGATATCTCTGAAACCTTATTATCCCTATGAATTATTGATTTTGACTGGCTTAACTTGTCATCATTTATTTTGGTTTCAAAGGACTTTTTACTGACATTTGAATCAATTTTATAATTTGTTGGATATTCGTGAACTTTGGTAATTTTTTCCGAACTTAACTCATCCTCTTCAGTTTTCATTATCTCATCCGTTTTGGATTTTCTTAATTTATCTTTTTTAGAATTTGTTAGTATATCTTTTTTAGATTTTTTAAACAACTTCTTTTTAGATTTAATTATATCATCATCCTTTTTGGGTTTTGTTAAATCGTTCTTTTTAGAATTTCTTAACAGATTCTTTTTGGATTTAACTAACTCATTATTTTTTGGTTTCTTTAACTTATCCTTTTTAGATTTTGTTAACTTATTCTCTATTGATTCTATAGACACACCTTTTTTAGATTTTGATAAAATATTCTTTTTTGATTTTGATTTCGGGTCAACCTTTTTGAATTTTGTTTTTTTATCCTCTTTGGATTCTGTTAACCCTTCAGTCTTAAATTTTGTTAACTTAATTGGTTTAGATTTTTTGCTATTTTTCTTTTCTTTTGCAGCTATAGTTTTAATTTCATTGCTAGTGTTATTATTTTGTTGGTTTTCAAAATCATTGTTATTTTGACAAGTATCAGTTATATCATTTTTCAACCATAGAGATAGCATTTTAGCTATAAATTTTTTAATTTCTTCTAAGAAATAAGAAGTGCGTAAGAAGTCCGCAATATTTTCCTCAGATTTGAGTTCCTCTTCCGGATTTATTTGGCTTATAATATTTAAAATCTTTGTCGTCAAATTGTTTTTTTTTAAAATTTGGTCACTACACAGAACTTTAATAAAATAGTTAAATATCAATTTTGATAGTGTTTTTACGAAATCTCTTTTCCATCGACTTGAATTACATTTAGGATTTAAATTACGAAAGAAACGACATAACATCCCTTGAGTGTTTCTACTATTATACCATTTCCTAGAATATACGTAGTGCAATTCATATTATTTAACGTGAAGATGTATTAACATTAAAATATATCTACTCACGAATCAGAAAAATTCGCTTTTAAAATCAATATTTTCGTTAACATAATTTTCGTGCTTTGAGTCAAACTGTTTCCTGCGTTTAGTAAAAATTGAGTCACAAATCTAAAAATAAATATTTCAACCATAAAATAACTCGCATTATTATTATTTAACATAGTTAAAATTACCATTGTCCGTCGCGGACACCTGACTCGAGTGTTGTGGACCATTCATAGGACCACTGGTCAGAGTTTAATGTCGATAGTATGATTGCACTTACCGTTGCCACATCGTGCTCATAACTTCGATGGACTCTGTCGGCGGGATAACATACTTCGGCCGCATGTTCTTGCATCGTTTCTCGATGAACTTCAAACCCCGTAACCCCGTCCACCTGTACCCCCTGGGCGTGGAGAGCATTTGCATGTGTTCAGATCGCGTCAGGCAGTCACGGTTGACCGTGGGCCGATGACACAACACTCTTGGCTGAGGTTCGTCGCACCTTCGACTGACAGGTTTCTCGGCACACTGATCCTTTTTCGACACTTCTTTCCAGGTTGGCGCGGTTTTCATTATTACTGCTAAAGTTTTCGTCGGTACCACAGCTAAAAGACGTACGAAGGAACGATTGATTGCCGCAGATTCTCGCTGTAGGGCAACAGTGGAAAAATGTGGAGTTCGACACTTTTTACGGGGCTTGAAAATCGTTTGAAGAGGAAAAAATTTTTTGCATCGAATTTTGAACTTATCGAATAAAAGGTGTTGTCTGCACCTCTGCTGTAACGGTTTTCGTGTGTTTACACAGAATGGCTACATGCTCATGATTACCTATATTTCTGTCTAATTGGCCAGCATATTGCCTATGTTTTACTATATACATTGAGTATTATATAATTTATATCTGCTTGGTGTTACTATGTAATAAAATAATATTAAATTATAATGTGTGGGAATTATTTACTACACTCGTTGAGTGGAGGGTTGCAGTCAACAGTGAATAAATCTCATCCATATTAAGCTCTTTTAAAAAAATATAAATTAAATTCAGTATTTGCGACATAATGGACAATAAAAAAAACCTTCCACAATATTCTTTTAATATTTTCTGACAAAAGTGATTTAATTATTTATTGTTTAGCCATATAATATAAATTAACTTGGGCTAAAGTTTAAAGTTTCAATAAGTTAAATATAATTTAAAATATATAAAATATATAAATATAATTGTTTGTTATTAGCGTTTTCAGTTGTATTTTTCAGTTTTTCAGAAGAATACATTTTTGCTAATTCATTATATTTATTAGATACCATTTTTTGAAATCGTGTTCACAGATATAGAAAAAACATTTTGGTGTCATTAAATAAATCATAAATTTTTAAACTCTTCGAAAAACTACTAAGTCCATTCTAAAATATCGATTATAATGAATAGTTAGTGTTTAAACGATAGAACCTTCTTTGACTTCCTTTAAAATAATATTAATACCAAGGTCTAACAATGTATTTGTTCACAGTTCACGTACGTGATCGAATCAGTTAAACACGACTATCAGTTGTAACTGAACGCCAAACATCCATTCTTTTGTGAGAATCTCTTAAAAACGTAGCACAAGACTTTAGCAATCCAAACAACGACACAGAAGCAGTTGAAATAGAGGTGGCTTCTAAAATAATTAAATTCAAACAATGAGCATAACACCAAATGTGAATTTGATTTGGTGACTCTTTTTCAAGCCACAAGGAAAATCCTTTATATTGACCAATCATGTTCGACGCACCATCGGTTGAGCTACCAATACATTGTTTAATGTCAATATTATTCTCTGATAAATTACTTGATACTAAATCACAAAGTGCTAGACCAGTGGTTTTTTTAGGACTTAAAAATGATATAGCTATTTCAAATACAGTAGGTTCTAAACTTTGAAGGTTGTTTTGCGAAATATATCTGATAACGACGGAACAAATATCTATTACAGAAATGTCTTGCGTTGTGTCAATTTGTATTGAATACATACCAGCTGAATTTATTTCTTCGCTCATTTTTTTTTTTTTATTTACTTAAATATTGATTTAACAATGTAATTTATTGTTGTTTTTGAAAGAAAGGTAACTTGTTGACTTCGACCTGGAGTTGTATTTATATTAGCTTTTTTGGTAACTGATTGAACATGTTTATTCAATATGACGTCATATTTTGCCAATAGTAAAACAATATCCAAGAAATTTCCGTGACTTACATTTGGATTAGATAAATCTTTAGCCGATTCATACTCACCCCGAAAGCTCATTCCCCGTTTTCCTATTAATTTTACAACATCTATAATTCTTTCAAAAGCAAGTTTTCGGTCTTTTATTTCAAGCATTCTTTTATAAAGTTGGTCATTAAATAATAATATATCAATAGTTTTTTCTTTAAATTGCATCATGTAGGACTCAGATGAGTAAAAATGGTTTTTACTGTTTTCGTGTTCATGAATTCTACTATATAAATGTTTGGGATCGATATCAAATAATCCAGATGTAAACTTACTTTCATCATCTGATTTTGAAAAAGCCAAACAAACTGTACAATAAAAATCGTTGTTACTTTTATTAAAAGAGAACCAGTTTCGTACAGTACCATCTGACCATCTGATCGATAAAACGTTTTTTTTGCATTAATTTGATAATCATCATCATCTTTTAAAATTTGAATTGGATGAAATTTAAAGAAAGCATGGAGTTCATTAGGTTTCGGTTTATTAAACATATGATTAACATGTCTATCAGTTTCAACTATTAATGAAGGTTCCGTTACACATTTTTCACTACTATCAATTGAGGTAACCATTGAATGTTTGTTATTATTTTGTTTTTCATTTTCAAATATTAATGTACTTGAAAATTCTGTTACGGATGCATTTATATCGATGGAGGGAGTTTTGTTACTCATAACCGATTCAATCAATATATTTTCATTCTTTTTACAGCGAAAAACATCTATAATATTATAACACTTTTCAGCTTCATTTGATAACAATCTTTTATTTTTTTCTCTTTTCTTTTCTGCTCCTCCTCTAAACTTCCTTTTCGCACTTTCTTGTCCTTCCATTTCTAATAAAACAAAAGTATGTAGGTTTTTTCCAATACTTAAATATTTATAAAGATTTACTATACCATTAATATACAATATATAAAGGTATTTAAAAAACAATATTTTACTTTATTAAAAAAGATTTTAGATTTTTGAAATAAAATTAACCCTAATGTGGTTTTTGGCTGCAGATCCCACAAAAACATAACTAATTTAGTCTCAGCCACAAAATCGATTACAATTTAAAAATAGCAGTGACTAGCGGTGGCCTGGTCCAACCCTGAGGCGATTGGAAGCAGCGTAGTATTTATTTCACGTTTTAGACCTAAAAGCCTGACAAGATTACGCATACTTAAAATGATCATATTTTAATTCTGTAAAAAGATTTGAGTTGATCGACCTTTTTTCTAGGTTATTGTGGAAATCAATTTTTGATATTTTTTTTAAAATTGTTTTTAAATCTTATTTGAGTTTCTAAATTTTTTTTTAATTTTTAGATTTACTTAAGTGTCTTTTTTAAGAATGTTAAACAGTTATTCTAAAATTGACTTCCACAATAACCTAAAAAACACAACGACAAGTACAAATATTTTTACAGAATTAAAATACGATAATTTTGAGTTGACGTATTTTTGTCAGGCTTTTAGGTCTACATTGATTGAAATTAGTTTCTTCGTCGGAACAAAATATTTTATTTCATCAAATGTAAGACATGTGCATGCGCGTGCGGGCCATAAATTGTTTCCCGGAAACGTTTGATATCGGCGCGCAACGCGAGCCCCCAGCGTACCTATATATAATTTCTAAATAGACTTATAATGAATTCAAATGAATTGCAATATATTTATAATTTGGTATGTTTACTGTAATGATTGTACACAATATACCTACTGTACGATTATGCCCGAATTTATCTATGGATTTAGTCGACACTTAGTAGTTAGTACTTAACGGCGCTACATCTAAAGCTTAGTTTCAGTGCAATATTAGTGTATTAGTATCAGTGCTTTAGATATTGATTATATTTTTATTATTCCAAGTTCTCATAAAAAAATGAATAACAAACTATAATAACTATAATAAATAACTACAATAAGTTGTAAAAAATGAGGAATAATTTACATTATATTTGTATAACAGACATGATAATCGAACGCAGATCGAGGCTGAAAGAGAAAATATATATTTTAATATCGGCGAAAAATCATTAAATAATATAATACCTGTCGAGTAAGTGTTGGAGTAATTTTATAAAATTGAAAATTAAAATTAAAAAATAATTTATAATTTTTAAAGGGTGAAATGTAGTGGTCGACGTGTAGTTGATATAATGTTTTTATTTGATGCCATTAAAAATATTGACCACCACCCATTCGATTGTACTTTCAAAAACTTAATTTTGGTAAAAGAAATCAGAAATGGATTTTTTTCTGAATTTGTTTTTATGTGTAATTTTTGTAACAAACAAGAAATAATTACAAATGAAAATCGCGCTAGTATGCTTGTAAATTCGGCAATGGTAGCTGCAATCGTAAATACTGGACAAGGGTATACAAAACTAGACACATGTTCAGCTTTTATGATTTAAAACTAATTAAAAATCAGTAGCTATTCCTAAATGTAGCATTTGAATTGCTCCGATGGTCTCGTCGTTGTCAATGATTAAATTAGCATACCAACAATGGATAATTTAATCACACTAGTTAACTATATTGGGTTATCTTCATCGAAAAATACTTCCAACTAAAATTTATTTAAAAATTTTAAGATTTCTTTACAAGATCCTTGGTTCTTTTTTCCTTTTTTTAAAGCCCTGGTTTTTTCCCGAATGGTTTTATTTGAATTAATTATTGTAACAATAATTATTGAGAGAAATTTAAAAAAAATCAATCTATTTCGGTATTAAAATTGTTGGTATTTTTATGAGTGTGAAAAAATAAATGCGCTATTAACGAGAAAACTAAAATTGATGGACGAAAAATAAAATGTGTAAACTAATAATTTCCAAGGCCAGGAGTGCGCAAATAACGCATCTTTAGTGTTTTAATAAATTTCGCAGCCAAATTTTCCCAAAATGTAATAATATAGACAGTGATAAATGATAACTTATGGCTAAAAACACATGTCAATGTTGAAATTGTATTTCAACTAATTAATGTAGATATGTACACTCCCGATAAAAATTTAAGTCTGAAAATAATATTTACCTTAAGTCTCATTTGATAATTCGTCGCAATCATATAAACTTCAAATGAAGATTATTGTTTCATATAAAATAATTTCATGTAACTGTTAAAATGAATACACATTATTGACCTCAATAGTTTTAAAACTAATTTTTTTTTTTATGTATACAAAAATAGCAAATACAAATGTACAATAGTAACTAATGTTCAAACATGAGTTAAACACTTCATCAAGTATAAAACAATTAACGGACTATTTCACTGTGTATGATAACGACAAAAACTTGACAAATTATTTTGATTATTTATTACAAATAAGCAAGTTGAATAGGGTTAATAATTTATAACCTGGGCCCCCACACGAGTCTTCTCAGTGGGGCCCAGTATTTCATTGTATGAAATAAAATTAAATAAATAAAATTAAAATAAATATTATAGATAATGTAGAGGTACAAGTGCAATCCTCTTTTGTCGTCTTTAGCTCTCTGTTCCGATTATATACACCAACTTTATTCCAGTACTTGTATTTTCTAAGACGTGTTCTTTTATACTAATATTCTACTCCTTCGCTCATTACTCGTATTTCTCATGAATTATTTTCATAAAAAGTTATTTTATTTAAGAACTGGCTATAACATAAATATTTTTTTTTTTTTGATTTTAAGTTTTAACCATTTATGTGCATTTAATGTCGAATAAAATGTCTCACACTATTTAAGCTATTATCATACGTTCATAGGAATCCTTAAATATTTAAAAATTACCTATGTATAAGTACACGATATTTTCTTTAATTATTTTTACTGCCTTGCAATGTATTTTTTAATGGACTAAGGTAGTGCAACATACCCACTTATAACCACTCTCTTCTCAGATTACTTATTTGATTTTTTTTTAATAAAATAAGATATTACAAGTGTTATTATAATACGTTAGTCATTTATAACATTATAAGTTTGAATTTCGTATAAACCGTGTTGTTAACGAACAAAAATTAAAAATAATTGATTCATGCGGCTGTAAATTGTCGTAAGTTATTAGCCGGTCATTTTTGATATCAAAAGATGACCAATGTCAATGTTCGTGAGTACAATTAAAGACTTTCGATAGTCTGTATGGTATCCAAACAATAAAAATAAAGTAAATATAATATAATAATGATTAAAAAAAAATAATGTCTTGGTTAAACAATAATACTTATATGTATAGTTTCTATAGGAGACTAAACAATTTTAAAGTGATTAAACTAATAACTGTAGTAGGCATTGTTTATAACAGTGTAAACTGGACAGTGAAAATTATTGTTCAAAACCGAAATTTCTTGATTTACTATGGCAAATGAGAACGCACAAGTTAACCTTACCGAAAGCCGGAATGGGTTGTCCGAAGAGTCGTCCACCGACCTTGCCGGACGTTCGGTAATCGACGATCATGGGTTTGCCGGATCAAGCGCAGACGTGCCCGGCGACAGTTGCGGTCGGCGTCGGCGTCGGCGTCGGCGCAGTTCATGCGGCAGTAGATCGCGGAGCCGATCGGTCAGTCGCCGCAAGAGGAGTCGAAGCAGATGCCGGTCCAGGAGGCGTTGTAGCTCCTCGGTGACATGCTCCATGTCCAGACGCCGCCGTCGCAGCAGTAGATCGAGATCCTGCGCACCGAAACGTCGACGGAGCCGAAGCTCTTGCGCACCGAAACGCCGACGGAGCCGGAGTTCCTGCGCACCGAAACGTCGACGGAGCCGAAGCTCTTGCGCACCAAAACGCCGTCGCAGCCGGACTTCCTGCGTAACGAAACGACGTCGCAGCCGGACTTCTTGCGCAACGAAACGACGTCGCAGCCGGAGTTCCTGCGTAACGAAACGACGTCGCAGCCGGAGTTCCTGCACGCCAAAACGTCGACAGAAACATTCGTGCCCGACCAATCGCTGCGAACCGATTCCGGCCGGAACGGTCAGAGGAGACACTGACGATAACCGTGGTGTGGCCTCGGGATCATACCGGTCCAACGACGTGGCGGCGGCCGGAACTAGTGGTGCACGGAACGGGTCGCGTGGCCGCCGTCGTTCACCCCAGTCGCCCGCAAGCTCGTCGACGACGACGGACCGTCGCGATGGCTGCAGGTCTCGGGTGGTGGTCGCCCAAACCCCCGGGGCTCGATGGCAGTCCGATACCAGACGGAAGAAACGATAAAATGGTTTATGTAAAGCGGTAACGTTGACGCACCGTATTAGAAGTAAATAATTATATTTAAAATATTGTAATACGAGGCATGTGTTTAAAGTAAGGCAGGCCCAGTTCATGGGGTAGGTGACATAAAAAAATATTTGATAAAATATTTACACGTAAGGGGTGACAAAAACTAAATTTCGCCTATGTTTGTTTAAACACTTGAGCCGGGTTCCCCTCCACCAATCGAAACCTGGCGGAGCTCATTAGGACGCTCAGTCTCGACGTGGCTGCCGTTTGCGATGGAGGTACCGGTTGTCGCTCCAGCCAAGTGCGAGTTACATTCAGTCATTAAGTTTTTGCACGCGAAAAAAACTCCACCTATAGAAATTCATCATCAATTGGAAGAAGTGTATGGTGAGAATGTATGGAATGTGAAAAACGTTCGAAAATGGTGTAGAGAATTTTCTGCTGGCCGCCTAAGCGTCCACGACGAGGAGCGCAGTGGCAGGCCGTCACTAGGACGAAACAATGCAGAAAGTTGAGGAGCTTGTGCTGAAAGATCACAGTTTGACTCTCAATGAGCCAAAATTGAATGAATAGAGTCTCTACTGCACACTTCTTGAAGTTTTTCGGCCAACTCACGTTTTTCACATCCATACGTTTCTCACCATACACTTCCAATTGACGATGAATTTCTATAGGTGGGATTTTTTTTTTTGCGAGCAAAAAATTAATGACTGAACGTAACTCGCACCTAACGGGAGGGACAACCGGTAACTTTATCGCAAACGGCTGCCACACGTATACAACTTGCGACGATACGTTGGTGTGGAGACCTTACTTTAAATATACGCTTCTTACTATTGGAGAACTTTTTGGTTAACCGGTTCAATTCGAAACTAGAATTATATCTCAAACGACGTACTCGAAATATAATAGAAAATATTTAATACTGAAATGGAAATTTCAAGTGCCCGGAAAAACTTTCAATTTTAAATGTCTTCTTTTATATTTCAAGTACGTCGTTCGAGATATAATTCTAGTTTCGAACTGGACCGATAAACCAGAAAGTTCTCCAATAGTATTATAACATATTAAATATAATTATTTAGTTCTAAAAAAAAAAAAAAAAAAAAAATATAAACAAAATTGCTGTTAATTTCTAACCTAGTATTTTATTTGAATTGAAATTAGGTGTGTTAAAAAAAAATACAATTAGTTGTGTATAAGATACATTTTTAAATTTGTTGGTTGAAATCGACACTTCTTGAGTGCCGCATAAATGTTATTTGTTAAAATAGACAAAATATAAAAACCATAATTATTTTTTATTAATGTTATTTATCAATAATTCACTGGATATATCAATTTAATAATATTCCTTTAATGAATTATAATTATCAATTTGGTGAATAGGCATTATTTAAACAAAAATATTTCGAGTGATTACGATTTATGTTAGACTATTCGTTTTATTCCACGTCACGTATACGTATGATATCATAAGTAAAACGATGTAAGCGACACACTCGGCCTATTATACTTGGTAGCTAACAAAATTCAATTCATAGAAATATAATATGATGTAGTTTTTACATTTTACTTCTTTCCATGTTTTTAGTGTGTAAGTGGTAGATTGCGGTTAGGGATAAGATAATTCCATAGAATTATTATTATTAATTTATCGCTCAAAGACTGTCAGTTTTCTAAGAAACAGTCGACAATGCAATTATGTAACCAGTGTTGAGACTTATCTAGATAGATTTTCTGTTATCTTTTATCTTATCTAGATAAATAACGCTAATTTATTTAATTACTTATCTAAGATAAAATTTTTACTTATCTAGATAATGTCTGTATATTTGCCAAGGTTAGAGTTATTTTTATTCTTATACGGAAACGAATCCAACAAATCAAAGATCATAAAAATCGGTCCAACCGTTCTTGAATTAGAAATTCTGCGACTAACCCGACTTTCTTTTATATATATAGATTTTTGTATTTATAATTATAATTTGTGTATTATTAATAAGTAATTATTATTTCTTGGTATGACATTTTGTTTGTATTGTCGGGAAAATATTTTTGGTATTTTTAAACTTAATTTCTTATTATTCCATGGAAATATCTGCCTAATAAGACAAATCGGATCGGATCAACTAATGATAACTACAAAGAACTAAATGTACTCCCTCTTAAGCTCCTGTATAAAAAATTCTCTATATCATTCACACTAAAAAATCACTATCAATTTAATCTTAATATGTGCAGTAATAAACGTGATACTTTTAAGTATAATCTAAGTAAGTAAATTCTAAGTAAGTAAGTAAATCTTAAGTAAATTACACCAAAAAAGGAATAGGCCAGAAATTTGTTGATTATTTAGGGCCAACTAATTTCAATTGCTTAGACTTTAATTTGAAGAAACTTCTTAGAATAAATAATGAAATGAATGAATATAAATCTGTATCTAATTTTTATTTAACTAATTTGTAATCTAAGAAATTATTCGTTTGTACTATGTTTCATTATTCATTGTCTGAAATTCTTTATTTCTCTTCTAATTCTATTTGTATTTACATTTAGTTTTAGATTACTGTGTGTATAATTTCTATATTTATTTATCTTTGTCTTAAATTTCTTAATTGTAATTGTATGTACATTATATATATTGAAATCTATTATTCTAATTTTCAATGTTAATACGTTGATTTTAATAAGTAATTAATAACTCCCTATCTCCAACACAAGCTATAACTTAAAGGAGATAGGACAATCAATAAATTGTAATATAATAAATTATTGTAAAATTAAATATTGATATGATAATAAAAAATAAAATAAAAAGTTCTAAATATAGTAGGTATTTGATTTTAGTAAACACATGTAACTCATACGCCGAATAGTCAATACTTCACTCTTGGAACCCGTAAAGTCGTAACTACTTATAGAATAATGAAAATCATCAAATTAAGATTATATGGAAAACAATATTGTTAACTTAAAATAATTTCTTATGTATTCTGTATTCATCATGATACGTACAGAGCAATTTTCATTTTTTTTTTTTTTTTTTGTAACATTTTAATAATTGTCTATCATTAAATATTGTACATTATATAAAAATACTGCTTAATGGTACACAACATTACTATAATGAACATTTAACACCTGGGTACCTTTGATAATAATGATTATAATTGAGTCTTCATAGATATTATTAGAATATGAAATATTGACCAAAAAATAAAAATGTTTGAAAATATCTTTTTTTAGTATTTAGATACTTAAATTTTTTTACCTATTATCTTTATCTAGATAAATTTGAATATATTATCTTTCATCTTTTTCTAGATAAATTTTGCATTATCTATTCCCAACACTGTATGTAACCCTGGTACAATATATGTACTTATGATATAAATTATGTCTACATCAAATAATTTATTCATTCGATAGTAATATTAGTACTCATCAAGTACTTGAAAAAGTCAAGTCTATTTTACTCATAATTCATTATCGTAATATTGCTGTTAAACTTAAAAAATAGATACACGTACACACTACTTGTCGATAATTTAAAACATAATTTTCAAAACGTTTCTTTCTCGTGAATAAAAAAAAAAAAAAATATGTGACTTCATTGTTTTTAAACTATTGTCAAAAATAAAACAATTTCTATATTTGTATAGTATATACGTGCCTTTTCCCCACGTATCACATAAACTGCAGCCGCAGACATGTCTCCGAATACGAATTCAGTAAATAAATAATGTTCTGCTGTTTTCACGTATTTAAATTAGTGCAATTTCTCGCAGTTACCTTATGTGACCTGTAAAAATACGTACATGCATATTCGAACCACAACTTCTCATAAATTTGTTTCATGAGCTGTAACTATATATAATACATGCTTATCTGCAGTTATTATAAATTAACTTAAATCGGCGAAAACCTGGCTAAACTGTCATTTTCAGAATACCGATTTCCGAAATTAGAAAAATCAAGTCTTGGCTAAAGACTTTTTCCTTTTGGATATTTTTTTAAATTTTGAATTAACACAATAATCGAATCACACGTTTTGAGTTTATGCAGTGATGGGACTAATTGAAAGTAGATACAACAGAATGTACTGAGTTTCTAATTTTTAATATGTTGTAATACGATTAGTTTTTTTTTTTTTATTTTATATGATCAAATTTTCTGGTTACATGAAAGTCTAAATCATCATATTTTCATGCAACACGTGTCTTAAACAGACAATATTTTATATAGTTTTCAAATTTAAACAAACAATTGAACTAACACCCAATACCAATATCATTCAACACAACTATATCCCATTCCACATAGATTCTTAATGCAATATTCACTTTAAATTAATGAATATTATATCTATATTATATTATAATATTATTATAATGTTTTTTTTTTTTTTTTTAAATATCGTTTATTGAATATTTACAATTATATTATTATACAACTATACTATTATATGTACAATAAGTAAATTTGTTGGAGGAATGACGGTGATGGGACGGTGAAAAGGGAAGCTCACAGTAGAGCTACCTTTACATGAATATTAAATTAATTTTAGGTGTTGAGAAGATCTCTGGACCATTTCCGATTAAGGCGTCGGGTAGGGTTACCTGGAAGTGTATTAGAGTGAAGTTGAGATATAAGTTGGTTTGGGTGGCTTTGTATTTTGAAGTGGAGTCTTGAGTAGAAATTGGCTGCAGTCTGGTTGATGGATGGGACATTGAGGTCTTCGTGTAGAGTGGCGTTTGTGACGTACCATGGGGCTTTAGTAACTATGCGGAGGCAGATGGATTGGAACGCTTAAATTGTCCTGAGGTTTAAGGGTTTGGCAGTGCCCCAGAGAGCTATACCATAAGACCATATTGGTTGTAGGAGACTTTTGTATAAAAGTAGACGGTTGGATAAGTTCATATTAGATTTGAGGAGAGGTCTAATTAGGTGTAGGCGGGAGTTAAGTTGTTTTCTTTTGCTTTTGAGATGGGGACCCCAGATGAGTTAGCATTATAATGTTATAAAATTATGAAATAGTTTAAAAGACTATTTATGAGTATGGTTACGTAGACTGTTAAATGTACACATAGTTATAATAATGTTTATCTTTGATAAATAATAATTTTAAATAATTTAAGTTCAAGTTTGATACAGACCTCTAGTTACAATATTATTTGATAACGACTACCAGTATATATTACACAAATTATGAAATATTTTTTATAAAGTATTAATTTAAGACATTTAATTGAATAGTTCATTGTTATTGTACCAATTCGATAAAAATACTTTAAACTTGCACGGGAATTACAATACTAAAAGTATATCTAATGATGTAAAATTATTATTTTTATGCTATTATATTAAAATCACAATAAAATTGTATTCTGTTTGTACATTAATATAATTAATATAATATATTTACAATAATTATAATGTTATTACTTATTATAGTTAAAAATTGATGTTTATTTAATTACACTAATCGCCTGTTAAAACTATGTGATTATTTTACATGTTCTTATAATTTATTTTTCATTGTTGTATATTAAAATTAATTTAAAAACTATTGAATTCAACGTGTAAGTATTCAATTAAACCCACAAGGTGTTCGGTTTATAATTAAAAATCATAAAATTAAGTTACAAATGCTCTTACAATGTATAAGTACGTATAAGCCTAGATACACACACACATCGATATTTTAAATAATTTTCAAAACGTCTTAACGAAATCATAATTATTGATTGCGATCCATACTATATAATATGGCAAACGGACATAACCCTCGAACATATGTGTTACTACAACGGCACACCACATGTGTTTTTGTCGGTCCGCATACCCGGGACCAAGTGGTTTTATCTTTTAATTAATTATCCTCGTCTCGTCCAACAGGCTGGAAAATAAATGTTTTATCTCATATAAAAAGTCGTTAATGTTACATGCGTAGTTGGGACATTTCACATAGACTTTTAACTGTCATTACATTTTTATAACCGTCACCGTCACAAATGTGTATTCTAATTAAAAAAAAAAAAAAATAAAATAATAATTAAATCAAAACTAATCGTAGTCGTGGAAAGTCGAAAAATCCTATGACATATGATAACAACAATTACATGAAAAAAATTCTGAAAAAATAACTCCAATGTTTGAAAAAAAAATAATGTAATGTGATTAATTTAAAACGCTAAATGATTTGTTCGAACACACGGATGTTGCAATTGAATGTTTAAAACGAGTTGTTTTGTAGAACGCAACAGATCGGATGCCGAAATAGTCGCTGCGGTACAATGTGTGGTCGCGTTCACGAAATGATTCGTTCAAAGTTAAAAATATTAAAAAAATACTGTTGATAACATAATACGTATACACTCGAACGCGACCGTTCGAAAATCCAATTTGCTTTTAAGGTTGTTACGTTTCACGCACGGTTGGAATTATAAATCGCGCGAATCGTAATTTTTCCGTTAAACGGCCAAGGTGCAGCGTGTGGAATCCGATTCTACACGCTCAACTGATTGAAATAATCTTAACCGATTACAGTTCGTTTCTCTGCAATCGCATCCAGTACACACCTGAGGGTCGATGCTAGCCGATGTCGAGTCGAACCAAATGCACTCTATTTCTACACGTTGTTGTGTACGCATACTAATTACTAATAATACGCGTATGGTTTGCACGTGACCTTACAGCGGTACAGAACGTCAAAATGTTCTAATGTTTTTCCTTTTTTTTTTTCACTCTGCGCGCACAGATTGCCGTCGTCCGTGAGAGACCGATCGTTCATAAAAGTCGTGTGAATAAAGTCGTAAGGCTACTTTTTTCGTACGCCGTTTACACGAGCGAGAAGTAGAAAAAAAACTAGGGGTAAAAAACGATAATTTCTATCGAAACCGTTTACCGAAGGCCTCAAACGCAATATTCAACCGTTGTCGTACGCGAACGGGTTTGATCTCGGGCGACGGTAATTTGCACCACCAACACACATGTGATTCACATTCGGATATTTAATGAAATGGATAAATTTCGCGTTACGCTGTATCCTCTCTTAATACAATTTGCATCACATGCCCCACGTATGTTTTATCACGCCTTAGTCGACCAGATTATAATATAAATCAGTGATTCCCAGTGACCACGGATCGCAATGCGTTTGACGCATGCTGATCCTCAGAATTACAATCGTACTAAAATAAATTTTGCTGTTCCAATTGCGTGCGGCGGTGTGGTAAATATTTATTTTCGCCCATAAAACTCTTCTGGTGTTTGAAAATCAAAACTGTTTGTATTTTTGTCGTATACGTTTTCATTTCATTTGCGAGAAAAAGTTCAGCGGTGTAAAGTTATATAAAATAACGATGTTTGTGTACAATAAATTATTTTAAAATGTCAAAAATGGACATGGAAAAAGCTGAACTTTTAAAACATAACTTGGTTTGCTCGTAATTGCGGATATAGACGATGAAATTCTCCAAATACAAATCTATCTTTATAGATAATATTTGGAGATGATCTAGTTTTTTTTTTAATAACTTTAAGAAATTTATACTTAAGATATACATTTTCTATCAGTAATACATTCCAAGTGATTTTTACGGACGGCATTATAACAGATCTAGTGATCTGAGGAATAACAATCACAAAATATTATGATCAGTGATTAATGTAAAACAATAACCCTTGTAAAAATCGTTGTCCGTAGTTAAATTTCAAATACGTGGAAAACGCATATGATTGTTGCGAATTTTCGTTGTACCAAATTCGCCATGTGCACGTTTTTGCGGTACGTGGATATTGAGGCAGTAATTGTTATAAACAATAATTACGTACTACCATTAAAACATTTTTTTGAAGCACTGGATTTTTTTATAAATAATTGAAAAGTTAGGGTTGGACTGGAGTTAGAAACATTTTATCTATTACTATTACATACTATTACATTTTCTATTTTCTAAGAGTTCCTGAGGTCGTAAGAGTTTGGGAACCATTGATATAGATACATTGATTTTTATGTATACAAAAACTATTTTGTTTCAGCTAATATTTACAATTATTATTTTATCACAAATCAACAAATTGTAACTTAATTATATTACTTCTCGGAGTAGAATACAATAGAAAATAAAAAATAAAATGAACATACTAGGTATATTGACTAAATGATGAACCAGTTTTGACACATTTATGTGGCATATAATATATTCGTTATTCGCTATCGGTCGTGGCGCAAATTACATATAAACCTTTTTGGACGTGACACAGGTTACATACATAATTTTCAATCACTTTTAGCAAAACTTACACACGCCCTTGTTCCCTTTTCGCGTGCGCACGACATATTATTATTATGTACCGATGATGCGGTTAATAGAAATCCCTTATCGTTCACCAAACAAAAACTAGAAAGTTCTTCTTACTTTCCTTCCTAAAAGAAATGTCGTGACCAGCACACAACACTATGAGCAAGTACCAGATAAGTAAACTCGTAATCCGAAGCAACTTAATATCTACGTCTATAGCGATTTTCCTTGTCAAATTTTGTAAATCATCCGTCGTCAACGCGGAGGATTGGAACCACTCATTCTACAGTACGTAACAGGACACGTTTACGCAACATTTGAATTGATCAGTACTTTTGTTGCACCCTGTAAATATAATCTATATGAGCGCCGGAACGAATTCTAAACTCTAGTATTCTCTTCGTATAAATATTTTCGTGCCACGTGTGAACACCTATAATAATATGTGCCGTGTCGTACTTTTTTTTTCATTTCAACAAAAATATGCTTAACAGTGCAAAGTCCGGACGTTGGTCTATATAATTATTTATTTAATTGTTTCTTTTACACTATTGAACTATTTGCTGATTCGGCATCAACTCGATAACGACGTAGCACACGCAACCTAAATTGGAAATTAGCAGACAGTTGGAGAAACGATGTAACATCGAATTTGAATAATTGTATACAATAAAACTAGCTTAATACAATATCTGAAAACTTCATCCGTCTTAAACGGGTATCGAAGAAAAATAAACGCCGAGAAAACTTAATTTTGCTAATCACGATTAAGAATACCATTAGAATATATACGCTCCTAGTTTTATATTTTTTCTAATTAACACTTTATTTTATAATTATAGTATTATAATTACACTATATTGTTTATCAGTTGAAATGTCGACAGTGAACATAGGTGCTTTTACCAAACAATAAAAATAATTTAGTGTAATCAAAACGAGTAAAAAATGTTTTCTTCTATAAACATACAATTACTTTAATTTATTGTCATAAACAAGAAGGCGTCATATCCGACAAGATGAAGAAAAACTAAAGTGCCTTACTTTTTTTTTTTTTTTTAATCGTTTGTATTTAAATAAATGTAAACATATTACTTGGTAACATCGGGTGTTACCGTAACGCAGGAGGCCTACGATGTGTCCATACCTTCAAACGTTGGCCGCGCGATAGTTCACCACATCGTGCCGTGAGTAGGTTAGGGTAACCTTACGTCGAGTAACGAATGTTTGTGTCCGTCGTTGGAAGAGAGTTGCGATTAGCACTTGGCATACGGCTACACGATGTGACATGTGTAGTCCTGCAATCACAGTCAGTAGACTTGTAACAATTGTGAAACGTAAGTATGTATACCTAGGATGAATAAAGAACTTTATTAAAGTTCTATAAATATAAATAAACTAAAATAAAATATAAATAAACTTAATATAATCACTTATATCAATATAAAAAATGGTTTGATACTCATAAGTCACATTATTATTATTATGAAAGTTTATAAGCAGCAATCATAAGGACTAAGCACCATGAATGTGTCGCTTAGCCCATAATATTTTCAACAACGTCACTTATACCCTTAAAAAAGGCGCTTCTCCCCTACTTTTATATCAGTTATGCGCTTATCCTAAAAAATCTAAATTCTTGTACTTACTAAATCTCATTACTAAATGGTCAGAACAATACTAGCATTAGTTTGATCGAAAAATCTAATTGTCGGTTATCCCGTAGTATACACCGTGCCGCTTAACCCCAAAATGTCGCTTAGTCCCTTTTGCCTTTTATCAACCGATATACACCAGAGCGAAGTCTATGTGTCCAACATTCCAACACGACACTGGATTTAATGTTGCCTACAATGTGTACCTACATGCGCAAGTCAAATATTGGTTCCAATATGCAGCTAATATTTGCACGTTAACGTTGGAGCCAACGTTCGGCACATTGTGTCTTTAGAGACTACGACCACGAGCGTTCCGATAAGGACTCCGATTTTCAAACTCAAATTATTATTTTTCTACAGGTCACTTCGAATCGTTCGAATACTGTGAGGTTAATAAGTATGTTTCAAAATTCGCCATTTATGACATTTCAATAAATTGGTTGTAGACTCGTGTACCGTTGTCAACCGATTCGAATGCAAATTCTATGTACTCAATGTGTAATCAATGTGTCTAGCCCGTCAATGTGACAAAATAAATAATAGCATTTCGTCTTCCTCCGAATTGTTTCCTAATAATCGATTATTATCGATACGATGACGCGACGGTCGTGTACGTACGTTGATATTATTGTTCAGTAGGTCGAGTTGTGTAACACGTATGTCGTAGATGAACTGTGTCGATCTATCGATAGATATCTACGTGTTATTTAATAACCGGTGATACATCGAATATTAATAATATGTTTTCTCCGACGATATTATACACGCGGGTGTCTTTTATACCTATAAAACACATATGATTTAGGTGCATTATATAGTGTAAAGATATATTATATATAAATTTGTATTAACGATTTTAAATATTTATAAATCAAAAATAGTGCGCCCGTACACAATATATACCATTATACAGTATTAGATTAAAATCTAAGGGTTGAGCTTCAAATAATAGAAGATTCCATCTGCGCGCGGATTATTTCAATTATCAAAATTAATTAATAAAAGGAATAGGGAAAAAGGGTGAACCGGTTTGATCGTAAAACGTAGGGATGCAATTGCACCTGGACGCGTGTGGTTTTTGTCTTGTAACGAGGGAACAAACGGGTGTTGTTAAAGCAAAACTACCTACGTACAGTTTTCATCGTTTCACGATTTGTATACATTTTTGACCAAAAACAGATTTAGACCGATGAAAATGTCCTCAAACATAGATGTTTCGCATTTGAAATGTGTGGCGAAATCGCAATGAATCTCAGGATTGATATTGTTATACACGCGTAGGAATTATTTTCGACCAAAAATAATGAATGAATATCACGTATGAACAAATTACAACTACGGTCTCGTAAATACCAATTATTTAAACATATTATAATATATGGATGGTCTTTTAATTTTTTATCAAACGATTATTATAGCTAGTTCGAAATGCACCTCTATATACACGTTGTTTTGATACACAATTATTTATGAACGTATTACATTGTTTTTAATAATATATTTTGTAGAATGCAACAATTTAAATTAAATCGTTTGATTATACGACAAACCGGTTTATCAAGTAAGCGTGTTTTAACTGTTATTCACGATTTAAAAATTTATTAGATTTCTGGGTGCTGTTATAATATTTTTATTTATTTTTTTTTTTATTCTTTATATTATTTTATAATGCTTTATATATACTATAATACTTTGTTATATTTAATAACAGTTCACGTGAACTCAAACACATACAGACACACACAAATTTACAATCGGCTCGGCGACTTATTGTAATGATAATAATTGAAGTTATAATAACAGTTTTAAAATTTTGATTTATACACATATAAATTATAACGTATACTATAATATAGTGTTTGTCCGTGTATGTTTTGTTCGCGCGTTGTTCTGCGGTTTGTTAAAAAAATTAACAGCTACTTTGATAAGACACCATCGACAACACGTAAGTGAACGATGGTAATATTGTACGAATTACTGTGCGGAAGAGGATTGACGCAATTATTGTTTTTTATCATTTTTTTTTTTTTTTTATTAGAACGTTGTTTTGCTTGTATACATGTATAATATATTCGTGAAGCAAATAATCGGTGACAATATCTGCACAACAAACTGCACTTATCAACCGAGTGTTGCAAAATGTTAACATTTTTCTTTTTGTCCACAATAAGCTCTGGCTATCCGATGTGCATTGGGGACAACTGTGGATACACGTTTCCGTTTGGTAGGCAGGTCGGAAACACGCGTGTCGCACGTAGGAACATGAGCTTTCGGTGCTACGAAGCCTGGCCGGTCATCCATCCAAGTACCTGCCGCCGCACCGTGCCCGATAACATATAATGTTACAAAGACGTGTTGTCTTGCCGTAAACGATTTTGCGGCTTCTGTCAAACGTTTGTCAAGCGTACAGTCGACGTGCACAACGCGCGGAAATAATAATTAAACATGTAATGTACTCACGAAAATAGCCGGAAGGTAGACAACGCGAACGGTATGGATCGTAGGACATCATCAATAACGTAACGATTGCGATCGCGCGTTTGTTGTGTTCATGAATTAATAATGTGAACGCACGGACTAACTCGGACGAGTCCGAGAATAATCGATGAATTATCATCCCACGTATGTATCAACCCGATAGTACCACCACCACCATCCCGGTGTGCAATTGCACGGTGGTACGTGCCAATGGCGTAGATACAATTTTTTCTGGGGGAGGAGGTGTTTAAGAGTCAATTCATAATATTCTTAGTAAATCTTAATATGAGGTCCTATATAATAACATTACATTTAAAATGGTATTATTATTATGTCCTGTATTTAATGAAAATTATTTTGTTATACAATTTTTAATATATAGGTTATCTAATCATAGTAAAATAAAAATATCATTTTACTATAATATATAAATATTAATAAATAATAATTAAATATCATTAAAAAAAAAATCTGGGAGGATGGAAACCTCTTACACCCCTCACCCACCGAAACTACGCCACTGGTACGTGCAATAACATTATGATAATAATATTTTATCGTGTCGTAATTCACTTCGCGCACATTCCGCATCCGACATTTTTCGGAAAGCCTATATTTGTTCATATAAATATATCACGATAATATATGTACTTAGAATACGAGTGGGTCCTTTTTTTTTCTCCTCCTTTCACGACTTCGCTGAGGGCGGTGGAGAGAAAGATAAAACGTATGACAAAAACCCCCGGGGTAAAATCCTCTCAGTGGCCGCCGAACAATTCCTACTACAACTACTTTACCATACGTTACATTGAATTTAATTGCCCGTGACAATTGCAAGCGCAACCGATCTCTGTGTCGGCTACTTTTTTTTATTTATTTTATCTATTGTGTGCGACGACGTATAAACCAGTTGGCTTTGTCACACGCACGTATATAGGCGTAAATGGGCGCGCGTGGGAAATCCTAGGGCCGCGGGATTGGTTAGTAGTTTCGTGAATTGATCGCGGGTGACGTTGAGAAACGACTAGTTTTGTGTGTGCGAGACGATCGCCGTACACGCATTGATTTCACGTATCAAATATTTGAACAGTGTAAAACCAATTCACTATATAGTATATATAATATATTATAATAATAATATGATAAAAAATATTAAAGGCTGATTTCACCAAATATGCTTTAATCATAATTACAGTAATCATGATTATAAATTAACGTGATTAAATCTAACTTGGATTTCATCATGCAACGCCCCCCCCCCCTATAACGTTTACAATATACAATCCTTATGTTTAATGAACTTGGAAGAAAATATTAAAAATATTATATTATGAAATACTAAATTAGTACAATTGAAAAATTGTTTGTAAAAATATGATATTATTAAAAATTATTAAATTATTATTATTATTATTATTATTAAATTATTAAATATTATAAAAATAATTATTTTTTCAACTTGTAAAGTGTATGCTGTATACACACACGCTACGCCACTGACAGTTTTATTTTTTTGTTTTAATTTGTATTAAATATGGACACTTTAAAGAGTAAACGGGACCGTAGTTTCGATTACTCCGAAAAATGTGTGCTTATAGAGATCATTAGTCGATACTTTAGTGTGATCGAATTAGAAAAAACTGGCCGGGTATTTATGAAACTCAAGAACCAGAGGTGGACAACTATTGCAGAAGAATTTACTGCAGCATCCTCATACTGTTATAGAGACTCTCAGAGTTTAAAAACACTGGAAAAACCTCAAAAGGAAGGCTAAAATGGCCATTGCTGCGCAAGCTGATAATATATAAATATATGGAAATATATGGCACAGGTTTTATTCTACACGTTAAATATCATGTAAATATTGATGTAAACAAATTTACGGTTTTTACAAGAGGAGTTAAAGCCAAGACAATTTTAGTCAAGCCTGTAATCGAAACAGTTTTGGGGCTAATTCAACCGCATGTCGAACTCTTTTGTAATATGTTCGATGATAACGCAGACATTTTAAGTCAAATAATCACAGGTAAATCAATTTGCTTATGAATAATATTATTGTTTGAATAGCATAATTTAGATTATTTACTAACATTTTAAACATTCACCCTATTAAAGATAAGTCATGAACATTACTTGTAACTGGTGACTTGGAAAATAAAATAGGTGAAAAAGATGAGGAGGAAATATTTCTGATGAGAAAAAAAAGCAGCATGACAACTGAATACGACTGGTCACAGTATAGCCCTGCCATGCTGAAGGCTCCGATGTCTGCTGCTCTCTGACAGCCTTCACAATTATTCTACCAGCCACTATCCTACGCATCCAGTCTTTCATCCAACTTCAATAAAAGCAATGCAATTGGAGTCCTTTGTCGCAGCATCTCCAAAAGTTACTATTCAACGCAAAAGTCCAAGAGACACTAAAAATGTTGTGTCCCAAAAAAGATCAGTCTTAACACATCGGCATCACAAACTCTTCTAGACACTAAAATCGCTTCACTTAACTAGGTAAGTGTGAATGCTAGCAAAGAGCATGAGTTAGAAATGGAGATATTTCAACTGAAAAAAAAAACAGAAAGAAGAGAAGTTAAAACCGGAAGAGATGAAAACCGAATTGCTAAGAATTCAAATAGAGCGAGCAACTAATGTACTCGTATAATGGTTGTTAATGCTAACGATGAAATAAATTTAAATACATTTTTAAACATTTTTTCAACTAATATAAGTCTGACTTTGTTTACTACTAAGGTAATACTTAACTGTTAATACTGTTATTTAAGAAATATTTGCAGTTTGCAAAATATTATTTATGTGATAACTTATTTTTTAATAATAATATATATTGTTTATGTTTATATTTTTTTATTATTTTAAATTTTATCAACCAATTGCTTTTTTTTTTTAATTTGAAATACTTAAATATAAAATTGTTTTCTTTTTTAAATTGTGTACACATTTATACATTATAATACATCACTTTAGTAAGCTTATTAAATAAATATATAATTCCATACAATCAATTTTTATTTTTTTATTATACTTTAGTTTCAATCATACAAATTTTAATTAGAATATTTTATTTATTATTAAGTTTTCAAAATTAATCTGTTTTTTTTTTTTTTTTATTAAGTTGAAATGTAATAAAATATAATATAATTAAGAACTTAATTTAATCAATTTAAATAATAACTTATCATAAAGAAATTACATTAATTATTATATAGTGTTCGATAAAATGTCACTGGTTAACATGTATGTGACAAATAGTCGAATGATTTTAAATCGATAAAATGCCATCACAATTCAAGAATACTATCAATGTTATCTTACGACTAATTTGTATTAAATAAATTAAATATAAAAATGGTTTTTTAGCATTTGATGACATATATCATATTTTTTAAAAATCACCTAGGAACTATTCCGGACGCTATTGCATATCGCCAATCACTTCACTGCAAAATCAACATTATCAAATCGTTATTGGTACCGGAACAAACAACTGCGGATAGTATACGCTACAAACCGTATTAAGAAATGAGTTGACATTTCTACAGCGTCTCCTTTTAAAACGTGTATACCAAAAAGATAATGTAATCGCAGTCATGGTTATTCCACAGATTAAATGAAAATAATATTTTATAGCCTATGGGTCTTTCTTGAAATCGTTATTTGTCCATGTTTCAGATCAATATTGTTCACTTTATCGTGGACTCGTTAAAACTATACAGCATACG
>NW_020273075.1:192358-362619 GCF_003268045.1 Sipha flava
GCCGACGGGGACGCGAGCCACCGCAGCCGCGACCGATCGTTCCGCGGACGAGCGCGCGCGGTGGGGGTCGCCGTCCGTTGCAACCGGTGCGGCGTCGGTTCGCGCCCGCGCCAGTCGTAGTATTACGCGCGCGACAGTCCGTACACGTGTTTCGCCCGTCGTTGTCGTCGTCGTTTTCGATTTTTTCTCCCCGTCGCACGTTTTTTTCGTTCTTGTCGCGTGCGTTTCGTACCGCACAAACACGGTGACGTGACCACAACTGCATCGTCATGATCGGCGTGTTCAGCACGGTCGTGAAGAACTCGCGGCTGCTGACGATCCGGCTGGTGTCCATCGACAACCCCGCGTTCCGCATCCACTACCGGTTGACGTTCGCGCTGCTGCTGGCGTGCACCACGCTGGTGTGCAGCCGCCAATACATCGGCGAGCACATCCGGTGCATGTCCAGCGGCGTGTCGGAAAAAGTGGTGCAAACGTTCTGCTTCTTCACCACCACGTACACGCTGCCGGACGTGAACAGCACGCTGAAGCCGGGCGTGGGCCCGCCGCAATGGGACTCGAAGAAGGTGCACCACGCCTACTACCAGTGGGTGCCGTTCGTGCTGTTCGGCCAGGCGCTGCTGTTCTACCTGCCGCACCTGGTATGGCGCACGTACGAGGCGGGCACCATCAAGCTGCTGGTCGACGGGCTGCAGCGTCTGTACCTGAAGCCGGACGGCGACCAGGACAAGGTCGCGGGCTCGTTCAAAATCCCGTCCGAGGCGACCCGGTGGTCCAAGGTCCGGGACATCATGAACCACCTGGACACGGTGGCGCGGTTCCGGTTGAACCGCAAGTGGGCGCTGGTGCTGATCGGGTGCGAGGCGCTCAACCTGGTCAACGTGCTGCTGCAGATGCGACTGATGAACGAATTCCTGGGTGGCCAGTTCTACTCGTACGGGCTGACCGCGCTCACCGACAACGACGTCACGTTCGACCGCGTGTTTCCCAAGATGACCAAGTGCGACTTCCACAAGTACGGGCCGTCCGGCACGTTGCAGACCCACGACGCGCTGTGCGTGATGGCGCTGAACATCATCAACGAGAAGATCTACGTGGTGTTGTGGTACTGGTTCGTGCTGGTGCTGATCCCGGTCAGCGTGGCCGCGCTCCTGTGGCGCGCCGTCCAGTACGCGATGCACTCGCGCGAATCGTTCAACCGGCTGCTGCTGCGCGAGGCGTCGCCCGGCGCCCGCATTGACGCCGTCGACCTGGCCGTGATCGCGCGCCAGACCACGTTCTCCGACTGGCTGTTCATGTACTACCTGGCCGGCAACATGGACGGAGCCGTGTTTCGCGACCTGCTGCACAGCTACGCGACGGGACTGCGCAAGGAGCCGGGCTCGCAGTCCATCGACGACGACATGGTGCCCCTCGGCAAAATGCCTCTCTAAACCGGACGCCCGCCACGTCGGCCGTCAGCCCCCGCCCGCCGCTCATCAACCGAATCCGACAGCACCGCAACTCAACTGCCGCAGACCGTAGTGTATACATAATAATATTACTGTAGTACGTTCGATTTGATCACCCCCCCCCCCCTCCCGGGTACGATCGATTTTGTAATTATCTCTTTTACCCCCGGGGCCCAACTAACCACCCCCTCCTCACTCCGCAACACACAACCCCATTATATTCTCGTCCGATGCCTCATCTCCCTCGCCTCGTCCCCCGCGACGCGCTAGTCCTAAAAAGGTTTTTTTTTATTTATTCTTATTTATGTTTTTTTTTCTTTTTTTCTTATGTATATATTACATGTACGCGGATAGCTCACGTGACGACCCTACGTGGGGTTAGTACGATGATTAACGTGCGTTCAAACGCCCAGCGCCGTATGTATGCGGTGTTTTTGCAATCTTGTCAATTATATCAATATTATTTGTCAACGTAATTCCTTGCGAACACGACATGTTATCCCGAAATTTATAATCGAAATTTTCAACCGCAAATGTTGTGTATCAAAATGATATTTCATGGTCGTACTTAAACATAATTGATACGCGCGCAAAAGAAAAACTCGATATTCGGAACGAACGATTGGATCCGATGGCTTATATATGAGTACACAGTCACGCGGATTGGTACACCTCGAAGGTTGCGTTACACATTTTCATAGTTTATTACGTACACGCGTGTAAGTTATATACGGAAATAATCGGTACGATATTATATTATATTATTGACTTTTTTTTTTCTTTTTTTTGTTATATTATAAAACAGACTTTGTACCCTTGACGTATGTGTGTGTAAATAAATATAAGAACTCTGTAACTTTTACTATTATTATTACGATTCTTTTTTTTTTTTAATATATATTATTTAAATATATAAGCATACGCGTTTATTTAAATATTTATACAAATTATTACTGTGTTCGATCAGACGAGTGGATTTACTGTTACGGAGAAATACTATACACACACTATATCTCATTGTATGTGTACATTTTGTTCCAATTATGTATATTTAATATGAATATAAACGTCAGTATAACAGCGAATCATATGAATACGTGTCTTTATTTTATTGTTTTTTCATTCCTCTCGTCCGAACGATCGGATTGTTCTACGTATGCACGTTCTCGTGATAAGCCTTTCCGACGGTTTCGTAACAATAAATTCAACAATATCACAACTATCACGATTGTACGTACCGTCGAAACGATATTGCGGTGGCAACGTGATAATGACGTACACACAATTGTATTGATAATAACAATATAATTAGGCGTTCCCGGACGGAGACGTACGCGGTACCGGCCGGAGCAGACGCGATTAAAACGCTTGTGCTGTTTATCGCCGTATTACGGTTGAGAGAGTGATCCGCAAGAAAACACGTTCCTTACCAATGGAATTCGAACCGTGTCTTCAGTCCGTAGTGTCGCGAAACAGGGGGTGAACAATTACGTTCTCTCCCTGTTTTCACATGACAACGATACGTTGTTTCCTGGACGACAGTGTTGTTAGCAAAGTAGGGAGGTACAACCTCCCCCTTCACTGCCAAAATCTCAACTAGTGAATTAACGGATTAAAGTAATCCAAGTCCAAGTGCATCAAACCCCCTGCGCCATATGAACGATCTTCACTTAAGACTAGTGGTGGAACTAGGAATTTGTACGCCTGGGGAAAATGATAAAATCACGCCCTATCATAGACCAATAATCAAATACTCTTCTCGAGAATTTTTTCTTATAATTAATATACAACCATACTCGTTGAGTTTTAACCTAATATCAGTATTTAACAAAGTTAAAAATATCAAATTAGTTGTTAATAATTACAAAAATTACATCCTCTAAACATTTTGCGTCCGGGGATGAATCCCCGTCTTCCACCCCTTAGTTCTGCCACTGTCAAGGAAGCCCTTGATCGGAGATCCTGAAAAGAGGCGATATAAGTTATTTTGGATCGGCGGAAACAATCGACGTTGTGTACCCGCCGATGTTTGTCGATTCGTCGTCGAACGCAAGACGACGCGTTATATTTTTTATCTGAAGTGCTGCTTGTAAACATTGGTGTTGAAATCTTACGAATCAAGTGCGCACTGGTTCGGTTTAACCGTGCGCGAACGCAATTAAAAACCGCCACGATTATCTTCTGGAATTTGAACAGCCATAATTAATAATCGGGGAATTCACTTGAGAAAACAGCGTTCGATGGCGCACGTTAGGCGAACCGCTAAAATTAAACACATTGTTTTGACCGAAACTGTTCGCACCAAGTGTTTTATTCATTATATCGGCCGATATTTATCATTTCCATTATATTATTGGTGGACAGTTCGGAAAACCTAAACATGTTTGACCTTGCACATTTTATTGTTGAAATATACTAGGAAAATATTATTTCGAAGACGAGTAAGTATTAAACATCTAATAGTATTTAAATTAATATATTATATAGGTATATACACGTATATAAAAATATATTAAGTGTAGAAAAAATAGATACAATAAATGTAAATTTTAATTGTATTATTTAAATATTACACTGGTAAATATTACGAGGCAATTGTGAGCTATTGCATTTGTTACACGTTGGATCGGTTTGTTGGTGTTGGCCCAGGCGATTTGCAATCGAATAAATCGACTTTTGTACAATGATAGGCCATGGGTGACTTTGCGTTCGTTTCCATTCCTCATCACAAAACTATGTGGACTTCAATATCAGTCAAAAGCAAGGGTGTACCCAAGGGGTGGATTTCGGGTCCGGACCCTTCCCATTGAAATTTCCACAAACTCAACGATTTAATAGTAAATAGTATAATAATAGTACATAGTGTATTTTAATTTCCCATTATCTTCAATATACAAAGTATATAGGTTATATAGTATACCCATAACGTATAAACCATACTATAGTATATTAGAGTAGCGGATCCAGAGGTCACACAAGGGGGGGGGGCGAATTTTCAAAAATTAAATGACCATTTTTATATAACCTGTAGTTTATTAGAGGCTAAAATTATTTGCATTATTTCACCTATGAAACTAAATAAATATGAAATTAATAAGCTAAATAAACAATAAATAAATAAATAAAAGTAATTTATTTTCACTATTTATTAATTTACAAAATTATAAACCATATACTGTTATCACTTATTATGATTTTATCATACAATCAATACAATATTACATAATATCTATAAAATCATATTGATACATCTTTTTTTCTCCTTGGCAAATCTGTATTAATTGTAAGAATATAAACTAAAAACTAAAAAGCAACGAGTAACGGTAATGACGTGTTGTAGGTATTTGTCGTTTGTCGATAAATTAATACGTATTTAGCATAATCACATAGAAAACTGATAAAAATACCTACATAAAAATAAAATATTATAATTGGTATAATCAGCACAACCCATTTCAAATTGTGATAAGATGACGATGGCGATAAGTTAATAATAACACTAGCAGCGCGCGTTCGAGAAGTGCCGTTTCTTCACTTTTATGATCATTAATCAGGGCAGGAAGAATCATAACGGAGAATGGGAAAAAAGAAAATGGGAAATAGTTTTACGGAAACCCATCATAAGTCATAACTAATGTTTTATGTGTAATTATTAGTAGTAAAAAAAAAAAAATTAAAATATCCGTTTTCAGCCCAATTTTATAATATAAAAATAACGTAAAAATACGGCCCAGGGGGGGGGGCGATCGCCTCATCACCCCCTCCCTCCTCGTATCCGCAACTGGTATATTAACAGTAATTTGTTGGCATTGAATTCAACTATAATTATAATTAGTGCACAAATAAAATTATAATTTTGGACCCCTCCCCCATAAAAAATTCCTGGGTACGATCCTGGTCAAAAGTAATAAAATTCTATTTAAACGATAGGAGATTTTCTTCGTGTACCACCTATGAGTACTAGTCCCGTGTACTAGTCGTACCACAGGTTGAGAAGCACTGGCCTAGTGTGTAATGCGCTTTACACTACCTACGTATTTTACACGACATTATCACGCACTCGCGCGTTACAATGTTAAGTGCACACGAGTTCGTCGAGGTCTGTGAAGTGATCGTCCGGCGGTTCGAATCATACATATGTGCACAACGCGGCACAATCGTGCATGCGATTGCACGATTGCAAAAGATTTTTGCCATCGTTTTCGATAGATTAGACAGTGTAATATTATTATTATAATCAGGTTAGATTGTCAAGGGGGAGGACTACAAGGCCATTTCACCTCTGGCCCCGATCTTGGAAAATTTTAAGAGGGTCCCTTTAAAGTCCAGATCGATTAGAACTACTCGGTGTTACCCATTAGAGATTATTGATATAAATATATTATTTCTGAACTGTTTTTCCTTATGAAATATTAATAAATTGTATTAATTAAAATTTATATTCATGAGCCATTATACATTTTCAGTTATTCTAATCTCTAAATAGTGATAATTGAAATAATAATTGCCGGAGTGTGAAGAATGGCATCATTCTTCATGAATGAGTATTGATGTGATAACGTCTAAGTGCCAACATTCAATTCTTATTTATTATGGCTGTTTAAAAATTATTGAGGAATACATTTAATATATATTAAGTATGGAAACTGATAATATACATTATTTAGAAGTTATTAAAAATATAATTGTATATCCATACAATGCATTAAAATGACCTTGAGGTTAGTCGAAACCGACCTACATTAAAAACTAAAACCCCTTAACTCCCTTAAAACGTAGTCGAGGTTTAAAAAACTATATTTACCAACATTTTGTAAACTTGGTGTATATTTTTTTATTGTACTCGTATAGTACTGAGATGATTAAGGGCCCTCCGAATTAATTTGCCCCATGCCCTAAAAATCCTTATGACGAACGGCTCTGATTGTAATCATTCTCGGTAAACCGAATTATAGGAATTATTTATGTGTGTGGAAAAATAAAAACGACACATGGGATCGATTTATCGGGTTCGATATGTCACGAGAAATAGTTCCGCAACACTATCGATCACGTGATAAAACTATAACATACCTGTAGTTCACGACCGAATTACTGCGCTCGCCAAAAATACGTTATTCTACAGCGCTGCGTATAAGATAATGTAAAATATACAGCAGCGTTTCTTAAACTTTTTTATCCGTGGAACCCATTTTTGATGTCCATATTTATCGTGGAAACCCTACTTTTTTATTTAGCTTTTTTAAGATTATTTGTAAATAAATTATAATCATATAATAATATTGTGTTAAAGGTATTTAATTCAAAAAATATATCAAAAATAAAAATAATAATAATTGTATACATATATATTATAATACTTTAATAATAATTACTTTAATTAGACTAAATATAAATTTAGACTATTCCATATGGCTTATACAATGTTATTTAATATAAAAAGTTTTTTTTTCTATAATGCAAATAGTTTTTCACCATTACTAATCTTTAGTTGAAAATTTAAAGTTATTTTCTTAAAAATTTTTAAAATAATTACTTAAGCTTCGCGGAACCCCATGGTTCCGCGGAATACAGTTTAAGAAACGTTGTTTTATATGATTAGGCCACCTTGGGGTAAATCAACGGAATAACATCAGGCACACTGAATTGAATTTATGTTTAAAGTCTACTCTACAAAATAATGAATTCATTAAAACGGCTTGATGATCAAGTAAATGGTTCCAGAGCCAATCTGTTACAGAAATTCTTATTTTCGCTTTTATTTATAAAATATTTATATATAATTTCCTTACTGTTTTTGTGTATTACTATAGGCGTTGAAAACGTTTGCAGAGCATTCAATGTTCCACGAAATTCTTGAAAAATTCCAAAATCTGCTCCCTTACTAATAGGATCGTCCACGGTTGAATAACTTTCATTCCAAAAGACAATTTCGTCAGCCATTCAAAGTTCTCGTTACACTCGTAAGTGCTATACAATAAAGAAATTGAAATGATAAACACAAAGGTAAACGGTAATTGAAATTCAAACATGACTCTCTAGGTATAACATTTTTGTCACACCTGTACCGAAAGTTTGGTTTTCGACCATGGTCGAAGCGTTGGAATGCCACATTTATCCGTCCAGCGGGCGGTAAGATGGGAATCCCATAGTGACGAACGGTAAAGTGGAAGTCCCAAAAATTGCGGTGGGGGGGAAAGTGGAAATACCTATAACACCGTGTAGTAAAGTGGACATTTCCAAGAGCACTGGCCCGGCACAACCAGAAACTTAAATGTTTACCACGGTCCGTACAAAACATATACGTTCGGTTAAATCTTAACACATATCACAACCTCCTTGCACGACGCATAAACATTTAAACGTATTTCGTTTTCACTGTTCCACACAAATGTGTTGGACCGTTCCGGATAAATTGGTTTTGCGCGATTTATTTAATAATTCGAATTAGAAAATCAGATCGTTCGCACAAGTGTTACGTCGCTGTTCAAATTATCCCATTTCGTGTTAACCGAAGCACTCGATAACGGTGTCGGCGTGTGATATTCGAGAATTTTCGATCGAGCATTATCGTGATACGGTCTATCACCGGTCCGCGGACGCCATTATTCTGGAACTTTTTTCCGCCGACACTTTTCTCTGTGAACGTCCGACTAGTCATTTTTCCCGTGCCATCGGCCGTGTGTTTTTGTGGTTGCGACATAGCCCGGTGGAGTCGCCATCTCCGGGCCCAACTTCGTGTGTGTGACGACTGTCCGAACGGTACCTGACCCGTGTCCGCGAAATTTTCTTTCGGTTATCGTCGTGCGCGGAGAAGCCAGTTATTGAAAATCGAGACCGACGCCGCTGATTAACCGATTCTTCTGCCGGTTGTGGCGTTCGTCGCACGTGTGAACACGGTCGCGTGGGCATAACCACTCGAACGCCAGACTGCTCAAGGTATCTTCCGTTATATTTGTTAAAAATATTATATTTATTATTATACGATTTGTCTTGTTATATTATTACAACGCGTTTGGAGCATATGTGATTTTACTGTTATTTTTAGATTTATCATATTTATTTTTATTATTACTTTTTTTTGTTAATATTACTGTGACGCTTTTGATCCGTTTATCCCGGCATTTGTTATAACTTTATTAATTATCCTTGTTAAGTGTTATTTTTTATTGCAAACGACGCGAGTACGTCAGACAATCGAACCAGTAATGGTTTGACTACAAAGTGCACAATCAAGTATAAATACGGAAGATGACAATGAGTACAGTAGGTAGTTGTAGTAAACCATTAACTTCATCATACATGGTTAAAACGACAAATGCTGTTTCACTAAATCTATTGACTGAAAAATCAAAAGAAAGATATACAATGGCTTATGAAAAACTTTTAAAATTGAGAAAAATAAATAAAACCAAATGTGTTTCTTACAAATTTTAATAGATACCATTATATACAGAAATTAAACCGTCAACTCTATGGTCTATTTATTCAATGCTTAAAAACATGAAAAATATGAAACATAATATTTAACGTTGGTATTTATTTAAAATTACAAGTTTTTTTAAAGAGAAACTCTAGTAAATTAAAAGTAAAAATTCCAAAGTTTTGACTTCAACCAATATAAAAAATTCATTGATGAAGCTCCTGATATTCAATATTTAGTAAAAACGAAGGTGAAATAAAATTGTTTTGTATAAATTGGCTATTCATTCTCCGTTAATTTATTACGATATATGTAATATTCATTAGTGAAATATATATTATACATTAAACTTCTCTACTCAAAAACAAATTGTTCACGATCATTTAATACTAAGAGGTAGTTATATGATATTTTTAAGAAATACATGGATTTATGATCCACAAATGTAACGTCAGATAGATTTTTTTTTTACTTATAAAAACAGTTAATGCATCAAGCAGGTTATTGGAAAAAACAAAATTGAAAATATGCTTAAAGAAATTGCAATATATTTAAATTTACTGTATTCCTGAGTTGATTCAGGTCTTTTTTTCGGCCGAACTTCAGCAACATTACTTACTGATTCTGCTGGTGATATTTCAACTAGGGATGAAAATAATCAAATGGAATAATCGAATGATTTTAATAATCGAAATAATAGTAATAGAAATATTTACCAAAAGCAAATCAATTAAATTATTCGAAAAATTGCGTGTTTTACTCATTTCCCATTGGATACTAAATTAAGAAGTCAACTGTCCATCAGTATTGTATTGTAATTGTTAAAAATAATAAAATTACTGAATTTAACTGAAACTACAGGTATGTATTTGGTAAGTGGCCCAGGTCTTAAGATTTTTGAGTGGATCTATCGGAATTTTCCCGGTATCCCGGTGGGCCAATACGCACCTATATGAGCTTAATTTTTATGATATCAATATCACGATAACTTATAAAGATCACAAATATAGAAATAATATACCAAAAATTAAGTTTATAAGGTTATGGCTGTCATAAACTGGGGAAGAGCCAGTGTTTCCCAACTTTTAATAAACCGTGAACGTGTATTTAAAAGAGAATATTATCTGAATTCTGAGTACCTACTAAAAAAATAAATAAAATTTTATGATTTACCGATTTTAGCATTTGATCATCGAACAAAGAATCACCGACTTTTTAAAATTTCTTAGAGTGGGGCATTTGCCATAGTTTCTCCCCTCCCAAAAAAAAAAAAAAAAAAAAAAATGACGCCCCGACTAGGGCAATGGTTCTCATAAAAATATTGTTTAATTCATGATTGTATTATCTTTGGTGAACTAATTTTTTATTATCATGATAAAAATCCTAGGTAACGGTTATTATTAACATTTGTTTATTATAAAATATTTATAGTAAATAATATTTAGTATTACTGCCCCAATTATTTGGAACTCGTATTACTACCATACGCTGGCAGATACGAATACGAATACGAATACGATGGCTGAAACTTTAGCTGGAGCTTTTAAAGATTCAGTTGAAACGAATACAACTGAAGACTCGGATGTTCATGAAATATTTTTGAAGATTAAAAATTATCGTCTGACAGTGAAGATGTTTATATTTTTGTAGTAGATGGTAATATTACTTTATGTTCAACGACGGAAGACTTTGAAAGTATGGGAACTTTAAATGGTATTCCTTCTCACGAGTGTTCTATTGAAACTACTATTGAAGGAAAACCCTGGTTAAAACCTGGTGCAGATAATACTGATTATTGTAGTTACGGGTTTAATGAAAGTAGATGGTTAGCATACTATGAATGTCAAAGGAAAATGCATTGCAATGAATCATTAGTTGGAATGGCAAATGGAGATTCTTACAACAAATTAAGACTTAATTTGGTAAGAGATGAAGAATATTATGCCTCCCGTGTTAAAAAAAAACTAGAAGATCGAGCATATGAACAAGAACGTGAAGGTCGTAATCGGTACCGTGAAAGAGATCGTGATGTGGGGAACGTGAACGAAAACGTGATAGCGACAGGGAACGTAGTAGACACAGAGAGAGTGATGTTGAAAGTCCAGAAACAAGCTATAAAGAAGAAAGGGAATATAAACACAAGTCTCGTCGTCATCGTTCTAAAAGTTGTAGTCATGAAAAACATTGTTGCTAAAATAAAAAAAAATAAGTCTGAATTTTTTTTTATTTTTCTGATGTAAATTTATGCAATATTTCCATATTCTATTAATATTATTTTCACATAATTTCCTTAAGTTGTTAATGGTAATTAAAGGGTCATTGCAACTGATTTTGTGTTGAACTAGTGTTTACCTAAAGTATATATTTCAATAAAATTAATCATCGAAAATTAATGATTGTTGTTAGTACTATTAGTAAATATACGATTGTTATACAGTTAAAGCACTGTTTATTTTTTATCAGTTTTCGTTTTTTTTTTTTTTTGGTAAGTACCTAGCAATGTGACACGTAGATCGTAAACTCGCGGTTTGTGTTTTCTTACGTTCTACCGCGCGTCATACGAGAGTGTTTCTGATTTGATTATATATAGTATTATAAGTATTATGAAAGAAGATAGACGAATACGTCACAAAGTAGGATTAGGTTAATTTAGGTTAGGGTCCAAAGGATCTTAAATTATAAAAAATACATCAGTATTGTAAACGCTGTTTCCGTAATCAAACGTGATCGATTGTTTCAAGTATAGTTTTTTGTTCTTTTTCCCCAACACTTATTCTGCAATCATTGTTTATTCTAATGTTCTGCGCAGATGATACGCTGGAGAAGAAAAAGTCCTAGATACTCCACCGAGTCGCCACTGCAACAGCACTGGACAATATTAAGGTCATGACATCGTCTACGACAGCGTTTATTTCAACGTGTGAACGAGAGGGGGGTATTACTCCCCCTCGTCCCACAAAAATTATATTTATTTATCGGTCATTTGCTCCAATGGCATACCACACAACATACCCCCTCGAAAACGTACGTTACCTTCCTCCTCCCCGAGATAGAAGGTCTGAAACAAACACCGGTCCACGAAACTGGTATACAACCTGCACGATAATAGTATCGTTTAAATAAAATGTGTACAATGCAACGCGCGTGTACATTTAGATGTGCCGCGCCGAACGCGCTGCGGTGCGTTGACCGTCTCGCGGTGCGCACGTGTACACGTTAGACGTGCAGTGGGAACTGCTTTGCGAGAGGAGAGGAGAAAAAAATACGATCAAGGGGTCCTGCAACCGCGTCGGGTCGAACGCGTTTAACGAGCTATGGCGGCGGTTCCGAGATCCGAACCAATCTGTCGATCTTCACGACCCCGGTGACAATATTATAGATCATACTACGGTCATTGTTATCCGAGTATACACGCACGCACGATCGCTCGTCGCGGTGCCATCCCATTAGTTGAAAACCGAGCAACGGTACTCCGGTGTAAGTGCACTACGTCAGGGAGGGATTATAAGTGTTTACGTATACGATTTTATGTATAATAAATTATCGAAAGACCGTTTACACAAAAACGGGTGTGTACGGTTAAAACATCGAAACTCGAAATGTATGTATAAAAGATCGATAACTTTCAGCGGTCAGTCATCAGAACCAGTGGCGTTGGAAGACTTTCTAGCGCCCCTGGCAAGCTTAGAAAAAAAACACTTTTTAACCAATTTAAATTTGATATTTTTGTTTAAGGATACAATTTATATTTAAAAGTTATTATTACAGTGTTAATTTTAAACTTTGAAAATTTGCTTTTCTCGCTTTATGACTTTATTCCTTCATGTAAAATTTTTTATTTAAATGCCCTTGTGCTATTTTCATAATTTCATCATTGAATTCACATTCTGTATAAATAAACAGCATCTACGTATTTCAAAAAGTGTAATGGAAGAATTTCGATTTGATTGTAGGATAAAAATACGAATTTTGAACAATTCTTTGCCCCTTTGCAATTCACGCCCCTGGCATAGGCACAGTTCACCGTACTCTATGCCGTACTGCTACCCCACTGATCAGAACGGTCCGTCCAGAACCGTGTACCTCGAAAAGACGCGTCGCACACATTATGACTGTATGTTTATGCAGTTGTGTCGATACGCGATGCAATTTTCACCAGCGCAAAGATACAATTATTGTATATGTGCGAAACAAACGCGTACATTTTAAATTATTGTTATTATTATTCTATAGATTTCCCGTCTTTCGACGAAATCCCGTGTCCTCGACTGTATGATATAAACATACATTAACCCTAGCACACATCAGACGTCCGACCCCGAGTACAACAGGAATATGGTACGCAGTACGGGTGCACGCAAATGTGTTATTACGATAAAATAAAAACGCGCACTGGCGACCGTATAATTACGCACGTATGCAGGGTAATACGATATGTCTGTACACATGTAATGCGGCAGACGGCCGTGTTGTGATCGGTCCGATGCTGCGGCTGGTTATAATTAGACATATCGTGCACGTAATGTACTCGAACGAAACCGTACATTATAAAAGACGATGTTTCCAAAGAATTCAAATCATGGTCGGGCGAGTGCCGTACGCGTAAATTTCAAGGTTTGAGGTTTAAGGATTCGATGTAAATAGATTATTTTTATTATACTTTATAGTGGATTCTGCTATTTGAGCAAAATAGTGAACGTTTTGACGTTTATATTTCAAAATAAAATATACTGATTTCCCCCCCTCCCCTGAAAAATATTGCAAAAACGCCACTGGCAGATCGGCTTTGTGAGTGACAGAAACTGCAACTGCACGAGCAACGCAAGGGGAACATGCGACGGTGCAGCACACAATGGAAAACGCTTAACCGTTGTATGATATTATGTACCACGCAGGACGCTGTGTACTTATCGTCCCGTACGTTCGGCAGCAGGATCCCCTACACACCAAGAGCCATTGTGATGCGACCCAAACGTCTGTAAACGGGTAGGAGGGATGTAAACCGTCGGTGACGTGAGAATATAATACACATATTATACAATATCAAAATCGACATGATTTTTTTTTCAAACCAGGCGAAATAACATTGACCGTAATTTATATTGTAATTGTAACTGTTTAAACAATACTATTTTTGCTTACCATTATTTATTTTTGTAGATCGATTATAATTAATAATCATTATTTTTCCTGTAGCACATGCCACACGTACAACTGTCGTGTATTCCTACCTGCACTGCAATGAAATCTATGAAACAGAATCATGATTAACAAATAATCAAGGCTGGACAATAACGAGTTTAAAAGTTAAATTTAAGTTACTTTTAACTAAGTTACTTAAGGAATCTTTTTTTTTTTTTTTAATTAAGGTAAATTAAACTTAGCGACTGAATTTATTTTTTAGTTCGGTTAAACTATTTTTTTTTTTTACCATTAATTCCATAGATTTAAAATAACATTTTGAGTGAGAAAAATAATAATTGTTATCTAAAATATCAAATATTATCCATTATGATATAATAGGTATTATCTAGGTATTTGAAATAATATGTTCTAAATTAATAATTATAGACCGTCGAACTGTTTTACACGATTCTTGGATTTTAATAAGTATCAAAATAATGTACATAAAGGTAATATATGGATAATATATGTATTATGAGCGAATTCGGTAAAAGGAGCTGACGACTTATTAGTGCAAAAAAGAACTTAAGAATTAATTTGGAAGCAAGTAGAGTGGAAGCATCTATACGTGTATCAATTAATTAACGCAAAAATAACAAGTTATTCTCCGTTTTCCTATTTAACAAAGAGGTAAGACCATTGAGCTTATGCTTGACTGGCTAGTAGTCGTGTGGACCTAGGTGGTCATTAATATTCAGTACAATATATGCAGAATTCAAAAATCATCTTTGAATACGTTTTTTAAGTGAAAAAGTAATTGGTAATAAGGAATCCCAGAGTACTAAACCATATTCCTAAAAATATCTGTAAAGGAAACAGTGATTAGATGAAATACATACATTTTTTTTCCACAAGGAAATCGTTCATATGATGAATAAAATAGACGTCCAGGTGTATGCGTATACGTATACTTACATAATGTATAGTACATCCAAAGAGAGGGAGCTAAAGCCCCTTAACCCTTCTTGAATCCATTCCTGGTAATAGTAGTATTGGGTATCTGGGTCTGTCATGTTACCTATTTTCAACGCATGTTATATTGCGATGACAGTCAAGTTTATTATAGTATTACATATACGAGTAAGTATTTATTGTTTGAATAATATATAATTTTGTTTTTGTTCACCGTCTAGCTTGCTCATTGATAAAAAATAATGAATCATTAATTAGTATTATTTAATTAATATAGAAAATTGCTAAATTTATAATTAAATGATAAAACTGAAACATCTTGTGTCAGATAGGGGGTTTGGAGGGCTTTGCCCCTCGCGTATCACCTTGTTGGGAATAATTTTAGTGCTCACAAGTTTTAAACTGAATTCACACCTATAATCGCTTCAAAGACGCATACTTAATTATCATACAAAGACCACAGTGTTCTTTGGTATATCACCTTCTCTACCTCTTTCATCTTTAACAATGATGGATTTAAAGTCACACGCAAGACAGGCAAATTATTGTCTAATAGTGACTGTATTATTTCTCCAAGTCGTGTTTTTTTGATAATCCTATCGTTCAAATTACATCAGCTACCTTCACTGTAATATTATGTTGTGTACAGTTATTTTTTATGATGATAATTAAAAAAAACCAAGTAGTCGGCAAAAATTAATTTACTTTTACCGGCGTTTCTTGCGCAAATCCTTTTTCGTGCGTATTGATGACTGTTTTTGTTTTTTTTCTCCAAGTCGTGTGTCTTATCATCTTATTGCTCAGATTACATCAACCATTTATTATAATATCACGCTGCCAACAGTTAATTTATCATGTTGAAATGAAATAAAACCAAAGAGACGGCAATAATGAAATTACCTGTTGCGGTGTCGCGCAAATCCGTCTTCGTAAGTATTCATACACGTAAAACTTAACCTGATTTCCCACATATGGTCTGGTAGTCCGCACCACACTATAAATTATTCTCGTACTGCATTTATAAACCGGCTACCTTTAAAATCATATATATATGTGTATATACTTTAATATTAATAAAATATTCAACATACGTACCTATATCTAGTATATACGTATTTATAAATGCGCTGTGGCCATGGTCGATGCAGGACACTGTGCATACCATACGTTTACTTAATTAATTATATGTATATACCGTTCACCAGGTTAGTATCACCAGTGTATTATTACGTTATAGTGTCGCGTAAACGATTTTCGCGATCGAATTTCGCGCAGAGCCTAAACAAAGTTCTATCATACGATCCGCTTTTTGTTTTGTATTTTTGAAATGAAAAACGTGCTCAATTGATAAACGAAACTGTACACTACAATTGTACCGTAATTATTCGTTTATCATTTCCGCGGTAAATTGCACGATCTTATATGAAATCGAACACGCGTGCAAACGATGATGACGAGTGTCGGCGTGAAGTCTCGAATCGTCAGCGTTTCTGGGAACATAATATTATTAGCATTATGTACGGCATTATGTGGGAATATATATTATACTGTTATGTTAGCTGGTTATGAATCGGATGAGGAATACAAAAGAGGAAAACAAAAAAAAAAAAAACCCCCGTAAGCGTTTGTTGTTGTTCGTCTTTCGAGTCGTAAGGTCGATCAGAGACCAACGAGAAACGGACAAAAGATAACGAAAAAATAAAAAAATAATAAAATATTTCTTATAAAAGTAAACGTATGCGTGTAACATAATAGGCGTTAGGATCGTATGTGCACGTCTGATATATTTTATTACAGCGCTACCGTTGTCTTATATGTAATTTTGCGCTGCCGCAGCACACGCGCACTTGTATTATCATTCGTTCGGAACAGCAACGCGACCAGACGACGGAGAGAGAAGAGGAAAAAGAAAACGAATCATAAATCTTGTAAATGAATAGATTTGCCGCCTCGAGTTCGAGGGAGAGAGAGAGAGAGAGAGAGAGAGAGAGAGAGAGAGAAAATAACATTCTTTTGAAAACAAAGCGACCGCCGAGCACAACTTTTTTTCTCCTCGTAAAAATGTATTTGTTTCCAACTCATCTCGGGCACGGCATGATTATCTTACATTGAACCACCGTGTTTGTTCACCGTCTGTATGGCTTATTAATCAATAATAATCGGCTGACGAACAACGTCACTCGTATCATAGAAGGTAGGTATGTGGTAACGTTCACGTGGAGCTGACAAGAAATGCGGTTCTGGCAATTCAAGTGCTAGACCAAAACAACATGAGCTTACAACGATGTGTATTTATCATATATGATGGGCCTTAAACATTGTGTCTCAAACAAGTTAATGTCCTATTCATGAACTTGAGCAGTTTATATAATAGACAATGCATCGAGATGAATACGAATACAAATAATGCATTTCGTTTTTTTTTTTATTTCTATTCCGTTTCACATGATCGAAGTTGAAGGCGGAAAAAATGATCCCCCCCCCCCGTGCAAGTCACGACCAGATAAAATAAAGTACATAAATAATAATAATAAACGCAATAAATATATATTATAATAAAGTAAATAATAAAAGCCAATAAATTTACTTTCGTTTGTTTGCACAATTCAATGTAAACGTTTTCCCAAAATGACGCAACGTAATCGAAGCAATTATTACTATATCATATACACTGAACGAATGTTCGTGAAAGTTTTCGGAGGACTCGTATAATGTTCTAAGTTTGTATTCGCGGTGTTCGACGCCCGGAAACGCACATTTTGATGTTGTGTTTATGATCGCATGCATGCTAGGTTACGGATTCGTCGATGAAGTCCGATAATTCGCAAATCCAAGGTCATGGTATGTATGCAAATAGTAATTGAACCAACAATAACCGTTGCTACTACTTCAAAGTCATTTACATCATTATACAAGCAGTAGAGGCAGTTACAGCTCCAAGGGGGGGGGGCACTGGGGTCATTTCCCCCCAGGCTTTTCAAAAATTAAATTTTTTTAATACATTTTTGTTCTTGTAAACTGTAAAATCCCGATTATTTAATTAGATACCTACCTAACAATTTTATTATGCCTAAAAAACCATATTATGACATTAATATTAGGTGTATACCATAATATAGGAACGTAGTTGGACTCTGTTTCTCAGTACTAATTTGGAGAAACAACTATTATCAGTTAATACTCAAAATGTCCCCCCCTGGTGATTCCCTGAAGCCCTAATTAGAGGAATAATGTTTGACGTCTGTTTACCATAAATGGATAAAAATGAACTTCGATACGTTTGTGATAGTTTTAAAATTTGGAAATTACGATTATAAAAGTGTGTACGAATTTATCAACAATTGTTGTTGGTACAAATATTTTCACGAATTTCGATAGGTTATTGGCGCTAACTGCCCCATTATTGTGATGCATCTATGGCCAATACTCCGTGAAATGCACGAGGCAGTGGCCGGCGAAAACAATAAATACTCGTGATAACGCGATGTAAAGTTGATTACGTCCACTCGAGATAATCGGCAAAGACTTTAACGCCTTTATATAAAGTCACGCTCCCTGTCTACTTAGTTGTTACTGGGTTAGGGGTTCCGATGCCTCTTGCTGGTGATTAAACAGCAATCGATGAAAACTCGACTATATTGATATTGAAATGCATAATATACCGTTAATACTGAATTATGATTAAAATATTAAAACCGATTCTGCTCTTCAGTTTCACATTTTGATATATCAGACAGTATTGAATATCATCCTCGTCGATTATTAAAAGTTTAAAATTTAAATATTAAAAAAAAAAAAAACATTTTAATTAGATTTCTTAATCGCTGTACAGCTGATTTTGTGATCATATAATTAATTTTGTTTTTGATTTCTAATTTCATTAATTCACAATAAGATATATAGATCAATGCTCAAAAACAATTTAGTCTATAAAAGTTATGCATAATTTTAAATTTAAACGAAATAAAAATAAACATTAGTCTTACTTCAACTTGTTTGAAAAAAAATTGTCTGAATAAAATCTCTTTTGGGGTTTTTGGAAAAAAATTAAGTAGACATTTCTGTAAAGAACAGCCTAAAAGAGGTTATAATATATTTCATTTTTGTACTGAGGAGGCTTAAAGAAATCATTTCGTGGTAGAACCGTCTATAAAGCATTCCACTCTGGCAATGGGTTGTGTATTTCTCCAGATGTTACTTTATAATGGCAGAATACGATCCTTGCGGGTCGCTAAAATCCTATAATTACGCCTCCAGACGGTGACGACTACGGTTGGTTTTCGGGTCGTTAAAAGCTAGTAGTGACTACCAGATTTCATCCTATATCCCCGAGAGCTCGGTAGACGATTACGCGGACCATATGACGCGCATTCTTAGCGCAAAGACAGAACCGTGTACGTACACTCAACCGCACGTGGATCTCGAATATCGCAAATTGTATTTGTATCAACGCGATAATCTAACAACGACCGCAGCTGCAATGACCGAACGGATGTACAAATTGATGTCAATATCGTTATTTGATAACATTTTCATTGAAATCCAACGTTCGTACGGCACAACGGTCGATGACGTAATTGTGAACGGATTTCGGCGAACTATTCGTACAATAACGCATGGGATTTTACGATGTTGCACCACATTGCAGTCATCGTATTTTACGTGTTCGGTACACGCATGGCTGAAGTTCACCACACGCGTCATAACTACTCGTGTATTACGTCCACTACGTAGTGCAAAACGTAGACTATAAAATGCAATCAAATATGTTAATAGGTAAAAATATAACGCAAAATGCATCGTTAAATAAAAATATAGAGGTTTTATGATTCGTCGGGGTTTTTACAAAACACGCACTAAATTTGTAAATTCGTTTACAAAAAAAATCTTGAAAATAAACAAAAAATAGTCCTAGAACTGTATGATCAGTTATTGTTGTAATGATTTAATAGAAACTTATCATTTACGAGTGTTGCAATAATATGACAGTGACGAATATCACATAATGACCCATGACAACTAAACAAATGTTGTGTTCGATCAGATCACCAAAGTCCGTAATCGATATAATATGTCAAATTATTCTAAATTCATAGAAGCATGAACGTATTAGTTTTAGCAAAACGTGTGGTTTTTTTATGTCCGTCTACGTGATTTATGATAATTTTTACTTCAATAGGAATTAAACTTTGTTTTGCCATTTTTTCACAGATCGAAAACATTTGAAACCAAAAAACCCACATATTCATGGTTTGTGTGACTAATTTGATTATTTGAAGATAAAACGCAATATGTTCATAATAGTTTAATTAAATATTGATGAACAAAATTATATTCCTCTGTGGCTGTGTAATATAAAATATGATTTATATTTTATAAAAAAAATATGGTTAAAAATTAAGAAAGTCAATTTGAGGATGGTTTTAACCCCCAAAACTATCCCTAGACAGGCCCCTGATAAGGTTTATCACAAGTTGTTTTCATTAGAGTTAATAAAAAAAATTGTCCAGAAAGTTGATATGATTTTATAAGCGTTAGAAAATTAGATACTCGTACTTTAAACGTTATTCTTAAATGTGATTTTGTTTTTATACAAGTATATTGATCAACTTTATTACAAAATTACCAGGTACTTTTACTATTATTATGATGTGAAATATATTTAGACAGATGCACTCGTTCTCCTTTAAATCACTGAATAATTTTTTTTTTATTTAATTTTATAAAAAAAACGAGCTAGATTATACGTGTACGTAGGTGTACTGAAACTTGAACGTTTACCACCCGCCCGGTCGGAGGGTCGCATTCGTCGTGTTGTATATTACCACGGTCCCCGTTCTCCGTGACGTTTATAACTAATGAAGGTTTGACATTTTTTCGACCACCAAGAGTTCGGCGAGAGGGTTTTGTCCGATGACAGACCCGATATGGGTTTCCGTTTGTTGCGTCGGCGATCATCTTAACGTAACCTAACCGAGTAGCCCGCGATTTTGCCCACCCATCGCGGGCCAATCGCAAACGATCCCAGTTTTCGTGGTTTTTATTATTACTATTACTACTATTATTTATTCGGTCCGCAGGACTCCGAACGACGAGTTTGTACGCTCGTTATCCTTTATCGACCCACGAACGAACGGATACATCGATACATGTTTAAAAATAACGACGGGCGAGATAGTATTATACCAATTTAACCATATGGCGACATTTAATTGACTATGCGCCCGATCTTGAATTATTAATGGTCCGAGAATTTTAAAATCGTTTGAACGTGGCTTCATACGTCACGTCGTAGTCCTGCACCCTTGTTCGGATCCTATTTTTAACGGTTTGTGTGTCTATAATTGTATACGCACACTTGTGAACCGGCTGAATATAATCTTGCCGTGTAGAAGCAGCCGTCGATAAATTAATCACATTTTTACTGCAGACTCGTGCGCCGAACGCTGCATACCTTAAACACAAGACTTGGTATATGTACGTGTAAAAATAATCATATCTAATTATTGAATTCCAATTTTTATGTACACGCACATAACATAAATGTAATAAAAGAGAAAACCGCTGTCTACCAATAGAGCTGCTAAAATAATTGTTTATGAAATATTTATAATATTTATGCTACGTGCACTGTAACGAATCCAAAACAATAACGATGTGTATTATGGAACTTTTGATATCTTTATCTTGTTTGATATCATATTTTGCATTTTTAGAAAGATATATTCTTTTATAGTCACCTCCTTTCAAGGCCCACTTTCGTGGCCATTTCAATTTTTTTTTTCTTGAATTCAACCCTATGAGCATATATGCAAATTAGTTATAATAAAAATCTAACTTCTGTATATAATTATGTATTGTATAGAGTATCCCAGTGAATAACAGTTTTAGCAATATTCCACGAGGATTAATAAAATGTTTTAATAATTTTGCATTTATTTTATATTAATAAATTATGTGGCAGTGATATTCATTAATTTGTTCATTAAAAAAAAAAAAAATGCTGAAAGGTTTTTTTAAATATTTCAAGAAATTGGAAAATGGGACACGATAACTGGATGCATTTAATAGTATTTATAGTAGCTTAGTGTAATGGACCTATGTACCCAAATTATAAACGATCTAAAAATCAATTAGTTTTACGGACTGTTTTTTTTTATTATTAATAAAAGTTATATTTACCATCTATACAGAAAAGTACAATAAATGAGTAATATAATTTATAAAAAAAATGGAGCCAAAAATGAAATTTAAATAAAAAATAACATTTCATCAATTGAGAACGACTGGGCCGATTTGGCTCAATTTTTTTTTAATTGTTCGTAATTGCCAGAAGAAGGTTTTTACAAACAAAAAATTTAGAAAAGTGTTATTGTTTAGTAAATCGTAGTTTAATTTAATAATTTTTGATCCGGTCAATAACTGTGCAATTGAAAATGAATTATTAGATGAAACTATTAAAAAACTATTAAAAACTATTTAACAACTATTAATTTTATTTGATGACGGGTATTGCATAAATATTAAACAACAAGATCCCGCAACAGGTGATAAAACAAATAAAAATATTAGTTCGAAGGATTATCATGCATATCGGTTGATGATTAGACGCGATCAGGACAACGTTATTTTATGGTCGTAGTGAGTTTCGTCAACAATTCATGGTCGACACGCATGTAAAGATAGAGAGCGAACGATTTCGATTCTTGCGATTCAATCAAAAAAAGCTGCGTGCGGAAGATTCTCAAAACAATTGATAGATATCGGTGATGAGAAAGTTACTACAGATAAAACGGGATGCATAAAATTACCGACTCATTCTGCACAATCATTGATTCGCAAAATACTCTCATTGACCAGATATTTCCTAATGTACACAGATAATACACAAATCATGAATGACTGGCAGAAAGAGCAATTTTAGCAGCAAAAAAATGTGGATGTCAACAAATTGAATTTCAAGATACAAAATTTGTTACCAGGAGACTTGGTGTCATAAAAATCTATTGATACAGTTTGTGATGCTACTGAAGCTGTAAATTATCCAATAGAGTTTTTAAACTTATTGAATTTACCAGGCAAGCCACCAAATAATTTACAACTGAAGGTTGGATCTCCGGTTATTTTGCTTCGTAATTTAAACCCACCACAGTTGTGCCACGGCACGCGATTAGTCATTAAAAAATTAATGAAAAATGTTATTGGATTCATCATTTTAAAAGGAAAATTCCGAGGTGAAAATATATTATTACCACGAATTCCTATTTTACCCACAGATGTGCGTTTGTCGGGTCAGCTACTAATTTATAATAATGATGACTTGAGGGAGGAAAACCGTCCATCAACAGTACCTCCTTTTTAATTTAGTAGGTTAATTTGGGGAAACCTTTTTTTTTTTTTTATTAGGCAAAGGCATCTCTTGGCCATTTTATTTCTTATCTCTTTGAAGGGGATGGTTATAGAGAACATACGATAAATAAGGAGGTTTTAGTTTGAATGAATTTTTGAGTGGAACTTTTTGTAGTGTCGAGTTACTATTTCATTATCTGTTGGAGTTTGCAGATCCTTATGTAGTGCACCGTTGGCCATATACCATGGAACTTCAGTTATTTATCTAAAAAATATAAACTGTAACACTTGTATGGGTTTTATATTAGATGGTTTAGCTAGGTTCCAGATTTGAATACCATATGACCAAAGAGGGGTAATAATCGTCTTGTAAATTAATACTTTGTTTTTTAAGCTTATTGAAGGAGACAATAATAGACGAAGGAGATGTAGGCGTGAGTTTGATTGTTTTATTTTATGTTGAGTGTGTTGTACCTAGGTGAGTATTTTTAATAGATGAACTCTTAGGTATTTAGTTAAATTATTGATAAGAATCGGTACATCGTTAAACGATAGTTGTGGATATTCGTTTTTTACTAAGAGAAAAATCTATTTGAACCGATTTATTTTCATTTATTTTAATTTTTTAGTCCAGAGGGAAATTTTATTTAAATGGTATTGTATATCATAGTTGGCTATATTTGAATATTTGTTTAAAGCTAGCGTAGTGGTATCGTCTGCATATGACTGACTGTTTTTAACCATATATTTATATTAGTATCATTGTTGATATCGGTGGAATGAGTATCAGTTAATTATACTTAATATTTATTCTACTTATATATTAATATTCTTGGGCCCCTCTCTGGGTGTACGAGCACCAATCAGATCAATTTTTTTTTAACAACAACACAACAAGATTGACAGAAATGTTAGTATAAAAGTCGATTTTTTTCAGTGAAAATCATTTGCGCCCATCACACTTTTTTTTATAACACATTTGCGCCCGAAATATTTTTAATAAAAATGTGTCAAACTCGTGCAACGTTGCCAAATTATATTCTGGAATACAAGCCATACTATTTATTAACCTTATAAAGTTAAAACTATTGTGCATAGTGATGGGCATAATCGAGTGAAAATAATCGAGTTATTCGTTAGTGTCATATTGATTAATTTTCTTTAAACCCAAAATGTTGAAAAAATTATAAAATTTAAACTATATTATTTAGACAATTATTATTAAAGTACTATAATAGTATATTATACTAATATATTTAATTTAAGTATTTATCAAGATAAAAATAATCTATATTATAAATCATAATGGCAACGTTGTATGCGAAATGGGCGCATATGGGCTATAAATCGGTAGGTAGTACCTTATCTTTCGGGCGCATCTGTCTACATCCCTGGGGACGCAAATGTACTACTCTGGGGCGCAAATAGGTTACGGCCATTTTATTTATATTGACTACCTGGCTGAACACACGTACGCCACTTCTGCAGACTAATACAAACAAAGCGTTTCTGCGAACGGCGCCAAACGGGTTATCGTGAGACACTGGAAAACGCAACACTTCTGAATACATACCAACTACGTTCACATTATTAATCATATAAAATACTTATTGTTTGCCAATTCGAAGAACGCTCTGAAACGTGATCATCTACACGATCTTCTCATGTAAATTAATAAAAAAAAACTGTAAATAATTAATTAATTCAACGCATGTAAAATTGTAAAACCTACTTATACAATCAATATGGCAAATTGTTTGATTCTTTCCAAAATTGCAATATTGTAACTTGTATTTAAATTTTATCGCATGTACACTCATTGATAATCTTATAAAGAATACTTTTCAAATGTATTCAAAATACATATTTAAATACTTAGTGTCGTTTTCATTTAAAACACGTATTTCAATACTTATTTTTTAAAGCATTTGAATACAAACACAAATACTTTTTAAAAGTATTCAAAATACTTAAAAAAAATACTCTTTCTTTTATTTCAATAAATTTATTTTGAAATCTTTATACATTATTCGCAAACGTGACGAGGAAGACCCACCTGTGTGGAAACCTTCCGACTTGGGGGAGAGAAAGGTATGTTTGTTTAATTAATGTAAGTCGAAATACGAGAGATCTTGACTCCAATATCTTTTTGATAGACGTGGAGGGTTGTCTGGGATGAATTCGCTGGCTAAGTTAGATATTAGTGGATTTGTGTGGTTAATCGATTTAGTTTGAAATATTTTATAGTAGTTTTAAGCAGAGGTAGAAAACTGTTTCAATTTTTAAATCTTTGTGTAATGAGAGGTTTGAAACATACCATGGTACAGATTTTATTTGGCGAAGAGAAATGTATTAGAAGGCCTGTATGGTACGTATTTATGAAGGTTTGAAACCGCTCAATATTTGAATACCACAGACTCAAACGGGTTTAAGCATTGATTTGTAGATTAAAGTTTTATTTTTTAGAGAAATATTTGATTTGAGAAAAGGACGGTAGAGGCGAAGCTTGCTGTTACGAACTTTCCTTTTTGATTTTGAATGTGGTCCCCAAGTGAGATATTTGTCTAGGACTATGCCTAAGTATTTAATTTTTGTTACAACTGGGATCGAGTTACCACAAAAATAGAGAATTGGATGGGATTCTCTTTTCAAAAAGAATGGTACAAAGAAGAACTTTAATAAGTTTTGATTTTTCAATTTGATGCCCATTTCCAATTAGTATGATATTTAACTGGTTGGAGGAGAATTCTACTATCATAACATTACGATTACTCAATATAGTTGTTGTTAAATACGGTTCGAGTGTAGACAAGAATAGTCTTGAATATTTTAGAACATTTCAACTTACGTCTTCTTATTAGAGGTAACGTCTCAACTGTTCTAGTACTGACCTACTATCTTACCCACCCACCTATCCAGGATGAACGAATCCAGCATATATTTACGATCATTTTATAGATGAAATGGTATAATATTCATAAATCATTGGTGTATGTATCGTACATGCGTGTTATCCAAGAACCCACTCCTAAAATATAATATGAAAATATTGTACTAAAACTGTAAAGATTTATTTTTACTAACTATAATTTCGTAAATGCACTTTATTTTTAATATTATTTTTTTCCAACAGGACACTTGAATAATAAATAAAAATAGAATCGATTAGTTCGTTTCTAAATGTTTTGAGACATTTATTTATTATTATTGTTTTAATATTTTTGATTTACCCATTTTGACATAAAATATTCTACAAATCAGTAATTCAAACAAAAATACTCAAATACAAACCAATTTGAATCGATTTAAAATTTAAATTAAAAAAAAAAAAACTGTATATTAGAATAAATTTGAGATAACTCTTATGTCCGGTTAATTTTGGGTTTATAGCTTTAGAATCGTATCCGACAAAGAAACATGTACGGTGCAAAAAATTAGAGTTACTGTTAAAAAAAAAAATACAAGTTATGCACTTCACACAACAACTTTTAACAACAGTTCTTTTAAATTCGTATTCGTGACGTTCTCCTTGATCGTCTAATGTCAAATAACACAGTTCTTAATTCTATGTGTAAACCGGTCAAGAGAAATTATGTATTTAGTGTCGGGGCACACGATGCGTTCTTGCCGGATTCATTGCGATCCGGCGCCACTTAGATCCGGTAGAATTTATTTCATATTATTATCACAATTTCACATTATTTTAGGTCGCTAGACTTAATGTCACTGATTCCGACGAATCACTGCCACAGCGCCGTTGCAAGACAAATATGCATTATTTCAACTTATTCCGTTTACACCGGATGTTGTGCGGTAAATTTTAAATCGGCAATTAAAATGATTGTAATTCATTATGTGATGGTTTCATTTTGCCGCATCGTATGGTTAAACACATGCTATCCGATAGATTTTCGTTCGTCGGATCCGACAAGAACGTATTGAGCGACACTTGGCGAACAGGCTTTTAGCGTAACGGGTATCAACAACATTCAGTAAACGAATATCGTTCAAATTTCTGAGCAGTGCCTCTACGTAGCCGTTAAATTATAATAATTACTCGGTTAATTAATTCACATAAATTGGTCGAATAAAATGTTTAAGAAATACTGTGTTTATTCCTCTATGCGCTTTCACTTAGTTCATTTTCAGCATTTCAAATCGGTACGAGACTCTCTGAGATTCTAATTGTCCGAAAGTTTCTGTGATGCATTGGAAATCAGATAGCGTTACGGTAAGTTTATTTTTTACTGAATTATATTTAAATAGTTGTTGAGCATTTTGAATAGGTCTGGCAATTTTCAATAAATGTATTGATAATTTATTTACATGAAAAAAAAAACCTGTCGATCGGAACACAATTTGAAATTGTTTTCGTTTATTATTAATAAAAATCAAGAAAATAAAAAAATACATAATTGAAATATGTAAAAAAAAAAAATAAATAAACCATTGCATCCACACGTTAGATACGACACATTGAAATCGTAGAACAAAATGATTCTCGGCGAATTGTACGCGAATACGTGCATTTGCGAAAAATGTTTGATTACAATGTTGCAGTGAACGCCGATCACGACTGATCGATATTTGTTTTGCGAGTTCGGTTGTAACGCGGTCGCGCGCGCGTATTGTTCGCACGCAGATAATCGTCGACAACGTTGTCGATGCGATTTCAAAAGCTATAATATTGTCAAAACGCGCGCGTATTGTCCTCGTCGGCCGACGATTGCTCGCGGCGAACACAATACGAACAATTTAGCCGCGGTGACTTTAATGGTTGGTTCGCCGCTACACCCGTTTCAACGTAATTATTCATCATTATCCGCCCGGGTAAATAACGTTTAATACACATTGTGCTCGTCGCGCATTAAAACCGTGTACAATCGTCGCCGCGGCTGATATTAATTTTCCATTGTAAACCGCGACACGTCCGGTGAAACGGATCGTCAAAACGTTGAGCTTGCGAACTGTTTCCGTTTGTCGCCGACTTGGGTGCAGTGCGTGGATGCGATTGTAAACTCCGCCAGAATATCGGTTAAGATAAAATGGTAATAAAAGGTATAATATAAACTCCGTCAGTTTTTTTTTTTTTGTGTTTTGCCTGTGAATCCTTTCATAATCACCTAAGAAATCCATTTGATGAAAGTCAACCGAATGTTCATATTTTTAGTAAAGTTCTTAACTAATTTCCCATACTTATATAAAACTAAATGGCATATCTCAAGTTAATAAGCAAAAAAATTCGAAATAAAAATAATAAAATTACAGTGTTACATGATGCTATAAATAGGTGTACTAAAGGCTGTGGCGTAATTGTGGGGGCGGGGGGCAAGGGGGGCAAGTGTCCCCTGACAATTTTTTGAGAGATAATGATATAATTTCGCCCCTCAGATAATCCAACAGTACAAATAACACCTTTTATTAATGAACTCTTATGGGTATTATTTAACAATATTGGTACCTAGTACCTAAAATTAGCTACAATAGCAATACAATTACAATAGCTACCTACAATTTATGTTAATCTAAACCACAAAATGAGTTAAAAGACTTATGTAAAATCAAACAATTAGATATACTGTATAAAATACATACATTAAAAATGTATTTTAACTGGTGAGGGGGAGGAGTGTCAGGGTTTTGGTAATAATAAATATATTATATTGCCCTCCCTAGATTTTTTCTCAGTTACGCCACTGACTAATGGAGTAATACAAGACTTAAAATATTTACCAATTGCATGGATGTAATGCTCGTGAAACGTTATCGATTTCGCGTATGTGTCTGGAATACCTATTGATCGGCTGCAGTGGCAGTCAAACGAAGGGGAAAGCGATGACGGGGATAGATCCCCCCACATGACCTTTTTTTAAATATTTATATTTCATCCATATTATACATAATATAATATAGGTAGGTATTCATCTATTTTCTATTTAAAAAAAATAAATATACTGTACTTATTAGTTATTATACAGTCTCTGGGCAGGAATAAAATTAACAGTTCAAACATAAAACACTAAAATATTAATTAAAACAAACTCTTTAGATTTTTTTCATTTCTTTTATAGTTAAATTATAAGAATGTATGAAATTTAAATTTAGTATTTAATGCTTGACATAATATATTATATTATTATATGAATTGTGTAATTATATTATTTTAAAGTCGTCCCAATGGTTTAGCCACTATGGCTGTTCATCGTGGGGTTGTCAATATAACTGCAGACGAAGTACTGGACGAATTAGCAAAAAAACCCAGAAATAGATTCAATAATATAATAATTAATAATATCATTAATATAATATAATTTTCATGTTTAAAAATAAAGATTTTTATATATAGTGTTTGTTAAAAAATCAGCTACATCCCCCCCATGACAAAATCATTTGACTGCCACTGATCGGCTGTCGTGGACGTTCTCGCGGTGGGAGTTACCGTACGGATTTTCTTTTCGACAAAAAAATTATCAATGATAAAAAACATAAACATTGATATATTGCTTTGGAATTGTAGAGAATCGTTATAAATTGTATTTATTTCGGTTCAAATAAAAATCATCATAAATATTAGATCAGGGATGGCCAAACTTTTTTTAGTCGCGATCTGCTAAAAATATACTTCACCTTTTGAGGATTGACTTTCATAGAAAACATTTTTTATTATTGAATAACTATAATTATTGAAAAACATATTAGCATACAACTTATCAACAATTTTTTCACTACAACCTCGATTAATTTTCGTGCTCGTGTCTCTAAAAATAAATTCTAACATGATTGACTTTAAAATTGTCCGCGATCGACCGTTTGGCTGACCCTGTATTATATCATCATATTGTTTTTTTTTTGTTACAAGGAATACATTCATAATTCACTTTCAACTCTAATAAGTTGTCTCTTGAAATGGCCTAAACCACAGTTCTCTAACTGTGTATCCGCCTCTGGTTGGCCTCCTATTAAAGAATATATCTCAGGGCTCCCAGCGATTGCCGGGTATCCGGGTGGGCCAAATCGACATTGGTGATGGGGATATCCGACAAAGCTCTCCGTGGCTTATTCAGCAAAAAATATTTTTACTCTTCTCCAATAAATCACTATAATTCAATAATCCTATAATACACTACGTAACCGTCATATGTAAAATGTACTTCAAAGTATATCGGAACGGTTGTGCGCTGCAGTTTTGCAAGATTCGTCTCGGTGTAGTATTAGGAATGAATAGTTTATCTATACATTACATTATATATCACCTTGAACATAGTTTTATGTAAAAGTTAAACGATTATTTCCAATAAGGTTAAACTTAATTATAAAAGACGGTTGACGAAAGAATAATCAAAGATCTTCAGTGGATGATCGATTGACGAAATCGGTATATGACATTTACGTTTTTTTAAGTTTTACATTTATTTTAATCCGCGCGTTACGTCTGTACGTACATCGAAGCATGTACGATTACGGATATTATTATAATTAAAGACCGGATATAAGTGCATTAAAAATATCTTAAAGTTGTTCTAAAAAGATGCCAAAATCGCAATGAAAATGTATCAAAATTGCAGTATAAATATGTTAAAATTGCAAAGAAATACATTAAAATTACATAGTAAAATCATATCAAATATATAATCATTAATTACTTACTTAAATAATATTATGGACATTTATTTAATATTTACAAAATATATAATTTTTCTGAATTAAAATTTATAATTATATACCTCTCTAAATTTTGTTCTTGAAAATTGTATCATCTGTTACTTAAAATATGTTTATATAATGAGAAAGTATGTTCAACGTCGACGTTGTTATCGATGCATATTTAAAATAGTTTAAAAATTGGGTGTTATATCTAAATAAACATTTTAATTTTCTGTTATAATCTTAGAGTAAGTTTTAATACTTATATATCCTTCATTTTTTTCTAAGACATATTTTAATTTATCTTTAACTATTTTCCCATTAGGACCGTTAATATTTATAGAAATATTTATACTAAATATTTTTATTTAGTAGTATTTGTTTAGTATTTATTTATTTATTTAGTATTTATACTAAATATGTTTAAACTATTAAGTAATTGACTATTTGATTCTTTTAAACTTGTGAATTTTGTGGATAACCCAGATAAATATTTAATTTAAAAATCCTAAACTAAATTTAAGTACACGTAAAAATTTACGTCGTAGTTATATTTTTTTTATAAAATTACTTTGAAAATAATAATTTGTATATTTTATCACGTGAAGTATATAAAAATTGGAATAATTGTAAAAAATTGCAAAATTGTTGAAAATTGCAAAGAATTGCATTATTAAATTAAATAGGAAGACTGTAATTAATCTGATTCGTATACATATTTGATCAGATTTGATTTAGTGGGTATCAATAAAAAGTTGCAATATCAACTAAATTCGCTCTTTAATTATAATATTTACGGGTGTACTGACTATACTGATAAATGTGTACTGATCAACTGCGATTTCAAATAAATTATTACGAATCGGAATTATTAACGGATACATTTAAAGATACGTACAGTATACGAGTAGTAGACAGTGGTGTAGCCAGAAAATTATTTTGGGGGGTTTTAAATTTTCAATTATCTCTCCTAATTAAATACCAACTGTATATTTTACAAAATAAGAGAGATCTTAGAGGGGGTGATATAACTCGTTCCACCCCTGGATAAGCCTCTGTACGTATATATGACATCATAAACAATTATTCGAAATTACGGTTTACGATCGTTGATATCGGTATATTTCTATGAGATGAATAAAACGAACGCTGTGCTTATCCGTTGTTTGATCAGAGTGGTGTGACTGACTTGCGAGTGTCTGACATACGGTTCAATAACGTCGTGTTCTTCGGATCGTATCTTATTTAGATATCAGCACCACAACTGCAAACGAAATTGGCTGTATAATAAAAGTTCGGTCGCCATCATTAATAAGGAAAAAAGTTTCTTTAAAAAAAAATAAAAATTGTTGTTTATTTACTAAATATTTCTGTTAGTAAATAAAAACAAGATGCGTAAATCCCTAATGGCTATATATTAAAATAAATGGCATATGCAAATTTCTACACACATTTTATAAATATAATTTACATGTATATTATTTAAAATCACACATCATTATGAACTGTTCATTTTGGAAAGCAATCAAAAAACTAACCAGATACAATGAAAAAATTCCTTCTTTTCGTCAATAAAACGAATTATTAGCAACAACCGAACAAAGCTAATACTTATAATACTTATATTTAGTCTTTGTTTGGTACAGTCATAAAAATGAATACTAGTTTCTATTGGAAAATCGTCAAATTACTAAGAAAATAAATAATTAAAAACTGCTTTGATATAGTTGATATATTTTTCATTGCGAACCTTCTAAATACAATTTAGATGGCCAGAATTTGTTAATAAATATTTTTTTCATACATAAAAAAATTATAGAATCATATACAAAACAAATTTAATTTATAAAATTGTTAAATGAAAAGTTTAAATTTTTTTGAAAATATTTAGAAAAGTTTCAATAGGTGAAAACGTAAAATTTTACATATTTGGTTTTTAATGTTGTTTGTATGTATGTATGTATGTATGTATGTATGTGTGTGTGTGTGAAATATAAACTTTTTCATGTTGTGTCTTGATCTACTACACAAGACCATTTCTAAGACACGCTCTGCCAAACACACAATGCGTGCATAACTAATATTATATGTATAATGCATCGAAAACAACAATAGATGATGTACAATAATTATAATAGATTTTAGTCGTGTTTACTCTTTTCCTGTTTGTATTTCATTCGTAATTTTATTTAAATGTACACAGCTCATGGTCAGGAGAAAGATAGGTAAATAATTTGTCGAGGACTTCGAACGGTCGTGCGGTCGTACCTCCATTCGTCCGACACGTCCCATGATTTCAACTACAAACATTTAATTGGTAAAACGGCGTTCAATTCACGTAGACGAGACGAGACTGCATCGTTATTTTTACATTGACATCTCAACTGTATTACAATATTTTCGAGTAACACACATTAGGTTTCCGACAAGTGTTCATAACCCAAACAATGATTTTGTATTCAATACTCACGTAATACGTAGGCACTTGCAGTGCTACTTGCGTGTATTTATTTTCTTCTCACGTCTTACGGTTTTATCATATAACCTAACTACATTTCTTAAAATTCATTTGAAACCTGCCGCAAATCTTTTCACAGCTCACAAACAACCCATGTTGGTTCTAAGTACCAGTTGACACGAGCAAGTGAAACGTGACGATAGAGGTATACGCGCGTACGTACACATTCGTTTCAGTCGAGATTACTCAACGTTTGAAACTCGAAACTAAACGATATCAACGCAGGTACTGAAAAAGGTAAAGCACTATCGTTAATAAACCGCTAGACTATTTGCGTTTTGTATTGTCTCACAGTTTAGTCACCTGCTTATAAGGAATAACGAAATCGTTTTTCTAAATAGTACAGCGTGCATTAGATTACTCTTGGAACGTTTGTTTTTATTTCTATTCTTCTCTTATAATTTTATTTATTTTTCTATTACCACACATAGCTTTCTACGCGAAATGAAAATATGATAACGATTATAAAATTTAAAACATTTCGAACAATGTGCAAGCTCAATAGAGCTGCATTACGATGAAATGCATATGCCATAACTTTAAATGTACTGCGCATTTAATTTAAAAATGCATCGTATAAAAAAATATAAAATATAAAGAAATCATATAAAATAAACAGCTACGGTTTCGGCGTTGACATTCCACGAACAGATAATCGTGATATTTATCCCCCCCCCCCCCGGACAAATCTATTGATATGATAAACGCAATCAGGATTTTTTACGTCATATGTAATAAAAACCGTACTAAATTTTCGCCGAACTCCTTGATCGTACAGAAAAAGATGATCACACTTTGATGAACATCAGAAGTTTAAATAATTGGTGTTATTCTAATAAGTAACCTGCAAAAACTGATTTTCCGTACCCGAATAGTCTACGAAACAACTCAGTGACTGTACGTGAACTACGAGTTCTTCGATAAGCACATGGTACTGCGATAAACCTACTATCGTGCACAGTATTCGGTACTCGTTGTCGGATTATTTGAACTGGAACCGGTGTGCGAGTACCTACCTCGTTTCCGTTCTTTGTCTAGCATTGGAGCTGTGTCCTGTCAAGATTTCACCGTCCGACCTCAGAACCGAGAAATCCTTGTTCGCGATGTCGCGAGAATCGATTTTATACCTGTATTGTACGCACAGCTACACTATTATGTATTGTGTACCGTTATGGCCGTCTCCCTCGGGGAAACGGAAAAATTACCTTTTCCACCAGAATCACATGTGCGTGCCCGTGCGTATTGACCGTTTTCGATCTCCGCGTACGTTACGTCGGTGACACGCACTACGAGTTTTCCAGAAAATCGTTTACGTCACGGTCTGAAATGTGTGACTGAAGGTCGGTGTTTTTTTTTTTTGCCCGCGGGCACGAACGGGGGGGGAAAAAAAATGCCGACACAGACTACCGCGGGCCGTGTGTAATGTACGGTCGGTACTCGAGGACACGGCCGGATCCGCGCGGCCAATTGGAGGAGTGAAAGTCGGCCTCTCCAAAAGTCGGTGCGGATCAAAAAGCCACAGGTGCACGTGCGCGTTGCACAACGTTTGCCGCCTATCACAATTTTCGCGAAACATTCACTAAGTCAAAGTCACCACCAGGAACGTTTTGCGCAAAATCGTCGAAACGTACTACGTACGTTTGCTGCAGCGATCGGTACTCGGGAGTCCCGAGTCGGGACGAGTATTGCATCGCCAAAACGAGAACGTGCAACGATTTAATGACACCGCGTTGCGACCGAACGGTATACGTAAATGGATTATTTTTGAAGTACGAACGAATTCGAATCCGATTCCCTAAATCAGAACCCGTTTTGGTACTTTGAACGCAGAGAATATTGATTCGGAAATATTGCACTGATCGCTAATGGCATCATGTTTATTTATACTCCATACGGGTATCGCAAAAGGAAAAAATGATCGATTATAAATGATTTATTATCGTGCAAGAAAAATCGAATAAAATAAAAATCAGACGTGCAATAGTAAATCATCGTAAATGTCAAGACAATTATTTGTAAAACAGTTCACTTCTGTAATAATTATTGAACTGTATACTACATCCGAATGTTATACAACGCATTACGTGAACCGTTTAAATGGACGACTGTAAAATATGTTTCGAACCGTATGCATTTGTATGACAGCATATTACTGAAATAATTCTTGGCAGTTATGTACGGCATTGTTTCAATCCGATTTATATTTATAATATGTAAAGCAACGGAATCTTAAATGGAACTCTCGATGAAATTGGTCGATAATCTGTTAATTTTTCACACAAACGTATAAAGTAGTAAATGTAGTAAGGTAAGAATATACATATTGCTGGAAAGGTATTTTCGAGTAAATAATAGAGAATACATTTTTTTACAAATCTATTGCTGTTAGGAATCGGTTAGGGCACTTTGAAATGTGCGTGTTTTTGAGTGTTTTTTTTAAACAGATCGGGATGAGAGACAAAAAGGGTAAGAATTATAATAATGATTGTAAATGAAAATAATATTTTTCGAGATGTATTAAAACATGCATTAAATGCAATTACAAGAAGTTTTAACAGAATTCAGAGAGTGAATTTAGCAATTTTTGCACATGTTCGGCGTCTTATGATCTTGGATCTAATTTTGAATCCGTTATGGTGCTATTTATGACCGGTTGAATTATTATTGAATTTGATACACATTGTTATTATTATTATTATTTTGTATTATTTAATTATTATTATCAATAATCAATATATATTATTATTACAATCCTTATAGTTATTACTAATTATGATCAATTTAACTGTATATGTTAAAAAATTAAATAATGTTGTTTATTTGATCGACCACTAAACGATACTAGTAATAATCAATTACTTACCATACTTTTATTATATAGATAATCAGTCAACAATTAATGAATTTGAGAATTGTAGGAGATATTTCATTTATAAGATCTTTAAACCAATATTACATGATTGCTGTAGAAATAAGTTGATAGAAAATTTACTTACACATCAACGTGAAAGAAAAAAAAAGAAATGAAACTTGTTGTAAATTAGTTGATTGTGTAAGACAAAACCAAACAGAATACATGCATAATTAAATACAAAAGAATAAAATTGAAGCTAAAAAAATTTTTAATAATAAATACCGTAAGATAAAAATTGTTAAAATACTTGAACGAAATTACATAATTTATATTTCATCGCGATCCACTGTGCTTTATTTACATTTTCAATCTGTAATTATATGCTGAACAGCATAACGTTAATTATATTTTTGTACTCGTCTTACTGGCGCGGAATTTTATTAATGTCTTTAGTATAAATACTGCTGCTAACATTTTATTTTATCAAATTATTTCTTGAATTTTCTTTTTCTTTTTCGTATTTCACTTTGCACATGTCATACGTTATTTTTAGTTCATCAACTATTTATTACGAATGTGCACAACATTTTAGTATTCATATTTCATTTTAGGACTCATGAACGCAATGTAGTCGTCTGACTAACATTACATATCGTTAAACTATTTGCTAAATCGACGATAACATTTAGTATTTTGGAGTAACATCAAGGGAAGATATTTATTCTTCATATAAAAAACCAATTATTGATCGTTCGATAAAATTTTTTATTTTTAGATCTGTTTTAACTCATTTGTGTATAGAAATACCTTTAAACTTTCACACTCGTCTAACTGATTTAAAAAATACAATATAAATTTGCATAAATTATTAAAGGTCATGCAGTGCCTAACCTTTTTTTTATACCATTGGGATAAACCGTACTTATGAGTACCCACCCACTCACCAAAAAATCATGATTAAACAACAAGTATTGTATACCAGTGAACTATGAGTATTTACTTTCTAGTGTACTATATTAATATATGTATAATATATAATAATATATATATACATTGTATATATATGTATATTACATAATATATAGAATATGTTATCATACAATAATAACAATAATATATCTAGCTCTTATTAAATCACCCACCCGCCCACCATGAAAAAAAGTTTTAGGGTATTTACCCCACTTTCCACGCGTGTTCGACGCCACTGAGATCACTACTTCAATCAACATTTTTAAAAATCTAAATATTGAAATCGGCCAAAAGTTATGATGTATACATCAGCGTTTACTTCTATTCAAAATAACTCCCGATAACTATATAATATTAATGAATACATTAACATTATTCAATCATACGCAGATACTATGAATCACCTCTTCATCAAGAGTAAGAATAATTTCGAGTAGGCTATCTTTGAAATTACTTAAAAAACGTAACGACATTGAAAAATGCAATTTAATCCGGTCAAACATAATTTGAACGAGACAATAATAATAATAAAATGAAACGAGAACAAAGTAAAACAAGCCAACCTAAAATTGCACTCGGACATTGAATTTGTTGTATATTATTTATCGTGCACGCAACGCCATATAAATCATGTAACGGTGCTGCCATGACATTTACCCCGTGTGTGTGTGTATTTGTGTGATAATTTGCTACAATTTGCTCGTTGACGGAGAAAAAAAGCGTAGGTATATGCGCCCGTATTTATTTATTTTATTTTTTATTTTTTTATATATACAAGCGTACACCCTGAGGCCACAGCAACGTTCGACCGTAAACTAAAAACGAAACGAAAACGAACAATAACTTATATACTATATAAATAATATCGTGATCGCATGTACCCGTATAGGTATATGTTAACAGTTTACACCGTAATAACCCGATTAATTTTTTCCCCGGCGGGAAAAAGAAAAATTTAATAAATTATAATAAATGCACAAATTATACGCGTAAACGGCTTGCTTGGCGTTTACAGACGACGTGTAGAGGATATCGATTTGAGTAAACTTACAATTATGATAAATTCATTGTATGCACCTAATCGACAATACCGTAACGAGCTTTACTCGATTCGATCAAATTTAAGAGCGTTACTTATAATATGCAAGACACCTCATATGTTGTCGAACACGTTGGGTAATATCATCCACGTGGGCGTGAAGCATTTTTATTAACAACTCCAGTCCTAATATTTTCAAGCACATTATATGTATAAGACACACTTTGTTGTACGCGTTATCGAAAATCGATTTTTGAGTAACGATAGGTTTTAATTAGAGACAAACTGCGTTGGTGTTGAGGAGTGTACGTTTTATTATTTTTTCGCTCAAATGAAAATTCGTTCTGCAAGACAGTAAAAAAATAAACTTATAAAACTGTACTATAAAGATCGCGTTTAAACAATTCACTGAAGTAGTAATTTACAAACGCCGTATTTGTAAATTAAGAATATTACTCGTATTTGAAATCAACTGTCAAGTTAATATGAATATATTTTAACCTGGTCACCGGTCACAGCAGTTTATTGCGTGTTCTATAATATTTCGAAAATATATTGTACCTAATCGCGCGATAATATTAATTGAGAAGGCGAAACAACAGAACACAACAGAAAAAATACTTAGACTAATCCCTGTGGACCGCGATTTGTTCACGTATTAGATCGTCCGAGTTGTGAGCAAACTGAAATGAAATCCAAACTACCTATGTAACTACTGTATACCAATCTCAGTCCTCAGTTATTTTTTTTTTTTTGTCAACTTATTTTTCCTCATGAACATTCGAACATGAATAATGACCAATGTAGTCTTTCGAGCGAGATTAAACCCCCCCTCTGTCATCCACTAAATTTTCAACAACAGTCAGTTTTTAACAACAGTTAATTCGACGATTATAAGACCCCCACATTGGAGTCGGATCCATGGGTCTCGGGTCTGTGACCTTGGTATCTGGACACTCTACCGAAGGCTGAAAGTTTTCTCGTCCGCCACCGCGACGAATTTCCAAACAGATTATAAGGTTAAGCCCCCCCCCCCTTCACATGTTTAGCGCCCTCTTACTGCGATATGAAATGTATCACGCAAACGTATTAATATGACCGTGCATGCTTACGGAAATTGTACGATAAATTGCAAGTAGGTAACTCGTGTTTTATTTGATTGCTATTACGATTCCGAGATCGAATCGTGGTTTATATCCTCCGTCGAGATGCTTAACACTCTGGTTAAATCGACAAATCCTCCACAAAAAAATGCAATCCGAAACCCTGGAGGCACGTCTGTCATTGATCTCGGTCTCGCCTCGAGGCGGCCGTCACGTACGCAAGCCGCAGTGTTATTAGTTGCATTATTTATTCTGGCGCAGAAAATAATAGGAAAGAAAAATTTAAATAAAAAAGAATCACGAGTAATTTTACTTAACAATTATTCGTCCTTATTTGGACGTCTCGAATTGGAAGCATGATCGAGCTCCAGCGCGCACTAATAAGGCCAAGGAGACGCACGGAATACGTCACCCGGGGTCTGCGTGCACACCAATACGTACACACACACACGTATAAACGCATACAAAGTATCGATCGGTACGATGCGGTGCAACAATAATCGTTTCGCAGCGTTAAGTAATTCGTGCGCAAAGGACGTGTATCTATGGATCTATAGATCTGCGGATAATTATGCAAGTGTGATATTGAAAAACCGCCGCCGCATTGTTACCGTTGTACAATAATCGCATGACAATAATCAGGTCCGGGGGACGTCATGCCGGTTAGGATCGGATGGATTGTAGTGGCTAGCCGAGGAGATGTGTATCGCGACGCCTTGAACGGCAGATGTGCTATCGTCGCCATTGCCATTCGAACCCGAGTCTCCAGGGACTTTCCGTGAACGTGAAACGTGTTGTTGCGCAACAATACACGGGAAACAATCCGACGCAGACAGCACGGGGACAAGATAATAATAATATTAGGCGGAGTGCAGCTAAGAGAAAGTTACCAATGCAACGGCTTAAAACGCACAGGAACAAATGAACGAATGTGTGTGTACGATTTAAAAGGTTAAAAATTCGATAAAACGCACTTTTCCCGCGACGACACGGTACAGGACGTTAAACATAATTGCAACCGATTAGTTTTTACGAACAATTGGATACTTAATTTATTTATGCTTAATCGTCGTTGTTCCGTGGCGCATAACTGTAGATTTTCGTTTTTATTGTTGTATGAATGAAAAACAAGAAGAAACATGATTTTTTTTTTTTACAAAAATACATGTCATAGCAACGGACATGGTCCCGTTGTATGCTAATTGAGTTCCTACGCCTGTACGGGAGGAAAGTGATATAAAAACTAAAACTAAACTTAAACTATATTAATAAATAACAAATTGAGCTCGATGATTATTTTGAGTAAAATATAAAATCAATCGTCCAGATTCCAAATACAGCGGGAAATTATGACACGCGGCATTAGAATATATGTTATTATCACACTTATGCCGCACAACGTCAAAAGCTCCGTCTGGATGCACCTTAGTATACATATGGGTATGAAGATATCATATCTTTTATATCATTTTTAAGACCCGTAAAAAAATATACAACATAACATAACATATAAAACATATTACATAGACCGAAAATTTTAGATTTTATTCCTATGGTCGAAATTAAACACAACAACTAGACTTGAATAAACACTTTGCTTATTCCATTAATTTTTACCAATATAAAAAACGTTATTTTATCATGGCCTATATTTATTTAGTTGTACACAAATTATTCATATTATATTGACACTGAACAACCACTTTCGTATCCTCAAACCTCTAGTCTCTAATAAACACACCTCCCTTCATGTCAAACTCCTCATCTACAAAACACTACTGAAACCAATCTGGACGTACGGGATACAGCTATGGGGAAGTGCAAAAAAGACAAATTTAAATAAAATTCAATGTTTTCAAAACATTGCGCTAAGAAAATTAATAAATGCTCCTCCATACATATCTAACCATACTCTCCATACAGACCTAAAATTAAAAACTATCCACGAGGAAGCCAAACACTTTTACAAAAGATTCCACAACCGTCTTTCCTCCCACTCAAATCCTTTAATTAAAAACCTTTCCTCCCTCTCAATCCCCGGCAGTCCTTCTAGACGATTAAAACGTGAATGGTGTAGAGACCTGTTACAAATTTTAATATAGAAAAAAAAAAATAAAAAAAAAAAAAAAATACCAACTTATTAAATATATATAATTCATTTACATTTTTCATATAAACTATCAACATTTAAGTGTCATCATTGGGTGGCTTCTTTATTCACTTTTTGTATTTTGTGTACTCATGTTATCTGTACCCCTTATCATATATGCTTATTGTGTCGTTTGATATAGATTGTATATTACGTATTAAAAAAAAAAAAAAAAATATTATATTGAACCCCTACATAATTAGATTTTAATATATTAAAAAAAAAAAAAAAACATTTTAGACCATAACTGTAGAAATTTTTTGTAGGCTGTAAGAATAGGAAGGAAAATGTTTTAAATTCAACGGGACTCTATACCCTAAAACAACCCGAGACTCATTTTATCATAAAATGAAATAAAATTGGGACTTGTTTCGTATGCAGTTGAACATCCATCTTAAAAACCAGCCTCGATCAAAGAGGATATTCCGTCAAGACTTGATACGACTCTTAAAAAATACCATTCATAATAAATGTACACGTGGAGTGCAATGAATGATTCATTACACTCCACGTGTACAATAATATACTGGTTAAGTCCTACACGGCACACAACGCACGTGCATTTGTCCACCGCCGGGTCTTGCGATTTTCCATCACTTCGATACGTACAATATAATATGTGTTGCCTCTGGTCGGTAATTTTCTCTATCAAAATGCCAACCGTACGTGGACATTTTTTCGGTTATCCAAAGTTTATCGTTCCGCGCGGATCGGTCCGTCGTCGGCGACTGGTCAAGTCGATTGCAGCCCGTCGCTCGCAGCCACTTGAATCCAATTCTATCGTTCAATCACGCGCGTCGTAACAAAATATAACACAATACGATTCACAATGGTGTACTATAATTATCATTATCATCATCGCCTTCGTCATAGCCATAGTCATCGTGTCGCGCTGATCTACGAGTGCGTCCAAAATATCAAAGCCGACCGAAAAACTCATTTCAGGCGTCGCTGTCACAACTTTTTGTCGTACCATTCAAGCGACGGCGACACGGGACGCGTACATAATACCATCTATGTGTGCTGTGGGATCCTGACGACAACGATCGTGTATTGTGTTCGCCGTGATATTGTTGTGTTCACTTTCGTTTCGCGCTGTTCTTTGTGCGGATCAATAGAAAATCCGGTAGAGAAAACAACAACGGGTAGACGACCGACGACGGATCTCACGCGCGGGTTTCGAATTTGAAAGTCGTAAAAAAAATTCTCGAGATACACGTTCAAAGCGCTTCACCCATCGTTGATGCCGATGAGATCACAAGTATTGTTATAATCCGGCTGGAGTGATTGGATATAAGCCCGTTTTAACCATTTTTTTATTACGTTTTCTCGTTGAACTTTCCATATTGATAGTGTTTTAAGAAATTTGTACAGTTGTAGGTTGATTTTATTTTTATTTTTTTTATAAAACTTATTAGGAAATATGAATAACTCATCGACCGTCGCACGAATAAGAAAAACTCGACATAGTATGTTACTTTTAATCCGTAATAAACGTATTCATCGTGGCTCGTTCACTTAATCTAATGCGATTTGTATATTATTGGGTAAAAGAGCGTATGTCAAAAATATTTCGCTTCAAAGGATAATAGATCAAAACAAACACTATCAAGAGGCGAGTCCAATAAGTCACTTAAACCCATGTTTAAAGAACCGATCGAAGAACCAAGAGCAATATTATTGATAGAAAATGTTCACTTTCTTGTACATATTTCATGTACACCGGGCACCGTTCAATTATTAATGTGTTCCCGCGCTAACGTTTTAAAGCGAACACGATTTAAGCGTTCACCGACATGTCTCGTTACCAAATCGATATGTGTAACGCAACTGCAGCGAGTGGCGACGAACGGTCGAGTTCGGATTACCCGACTAGCATTGCGAAAATATCAGAATCGCGTCGTGGGATGTTGCCTGATGAAATTCGGTGTACAATATGTTATACAATCGACGTTCGAACATCATACTTTTTGTACATGATTTGCCGTACGCAATCGTTCGACACTATGCAGCAAATAATGGTTACGTGAATAATAATTAGATATCATTGTACTGCACTGATAATATCACGCGATCGACTCCCCTGAATGATCTCGTGAATATTAAGACGTGAGCGAATAACACGACGTTCTACAAACATAGATTTAGATATTAATCGACGTGACCTGAGCATGACATTAACAGCAGTTAATTAATGATTATTTTACCACTTCATTGGTTTCGAGAGAGTTGTACGCCCGTATTATCAATCAAAGTCGAATAATAATACTCTCTCCCTCTTGCACTCGCATTCCTTAATTGATTCTTAATTTATTGTTGTCGAATTGTCCAGTTGTTAAATATCCGTCGATTCGATATACATATATATATTTTACATAAGTGTATAGGTGTCACGATATCGTTTAATATCGAACGCGAAAAGGCATATGTTGGCTTTGTTGGCCGTCGAAACGTTATAATCAAGGCTCATAACTTATAGCTCTGAAAAAGTAGTTATAAGTGCTATAATATTCTCTTAAAAATATTCATATAAGCGCTTTAATAAGCACTAAAAATACAAGAAAATGCGAAAATAAATATATCATGTAAAAAAAAAATAATTTTCACTCATTATTAAAAATGTATATCATGTAAAAAAAATTTTAAACTCTTATTAATAAAATTCCAATAACATAACAATTAACACAACATAACATTTCGTATTCAGCTTCTTAGTTACCTGAAACAAATGTAAAACACACATAGATATTTCTAGGACCTTCTAAAAAATACGTATAAATGCTATAAGTTATGAGTCCTGATTATTATGATTATTACACTTATTGTCTTCAACCGCTTCAATCTAAACGCAAGTACCATGAGTTTTGGTAATATCATAGTCAAATGATACTGGGAAAATCATGTTTTCAAAATTCAAATTCAACAGATCGTTAAACATTTTAAAAATGTTAAATTGGTATATCACTTATCACTTATCAGAGCTCCAAATTTGAATTGTTATCATCAATTAAATACAACCAATCAGAGCTCACGATTTGGCTATGGGTTTCTAGCAATGAATGGTATGCTTATATACGGCCCGGAACTATAGCCACCCTAGACCTTCCCCTAGACCCCTTTTATCCATCCCTGCGTGTATGTGCGTTAGATTTCGTTCGTTTGCATCTCCGGCGAGCCCCGTGACTTTTGAAATCCAACAATCGGAACACATGTTTCGCACGACCTGAACATAAGTAACCGCGGTTAGCATTTGTGCGCAACGGGTAAACGTTTTTCACGGCGACACACGTTTTTCACGCGGCCTCGGAACACGACGTTTGAATCGCTTTTCGGGTCGTCTTTTATTTCAAACTTGGTATGCGCTGACTCGACCGTAGCAGCTGTACGCGTTGCGTTATTTGTCGGCGAAATTATTATAATTTTCACATTCCACGAACGTCAAAGTTGCTTGTTTAGACTACGATTTTAATAATATTCGAAGGCAATCATGATTCAAAAAACACACGCGCAAGCGCGTGCACATGCGTACGTCATTATAGGAACACCGCACTTATCAAGTTATGGGTATACGCTTGAACAGCTGTAATACATATACAGTCCGACGAGGATGAAATGAACAATATTATGGTTATAATTGAATTTCATTTGTACACACGATTACATATTTGAATTGAAATCGTTTAACTAATTTTAATTTTATTTTTTTTTTTACCACTCACGTGCACACACACGCGCATTTTAGTAGATCTATATTATTCGTTGAAAAACAACTTTAAATGTTATTGTACAATTAAATTGTTTATAATTTACGAATGATTATAGATATGTATGCTATATCTGTACGGTCAAAAATCTAATTAAATTCGACTTAAAAGTATTACGTCAGATTTTAGATAGTTATTTTATTCGCCTAATCACTTGAAATGATTTTTAATCCATTTTGGTTATGAGCCGATTTGATTGAGTATTTAATTTATTGCTTATAGACGGTTGAAAACAATTACAGTTATATTATAGGAATACAATTTTATTTTATGTGCGGTGGACCATAATCGTAATATTCATAAAACATTATGTATCCACTCAGTAATTAATTAATTTCTTCTAACAAAGACAGTTGGCCTAACTGCATCAGTTTTAGGTTGACATTAAAATGATCATAATTCTACTGAGCGTGTAAATGTTTATTACCTATTTAAATTCTGTTTTCAATCTTTTCAATCCACTGTGAAATCTAAAACATTTTTAAATTTTATTATTATTGAACAACAATATTTACTTGTGCATCTACTTAATGTAACACTGCTTGACATAAATGTTTTTGTTTAATAAAATAACACAAATGGCAATTTTAATGCCCTAATAGTGCGATAAACTACGTTAGTCTGATAACAATAGTATGTTATATTATGCAAGAACAGTTAACAGACACAGTGAACTTTATAGTACTTTATTCCGATAGATATAGATACCTATGTACATCATTTAGAAATTAATCTACTTTTAAATAAACTTTTTTTTAAGAAAATATTAAAAACAAAGAAATAATGTTTTTTATTTTGTATTAACGCTTACTATACTTCAATATTTTGAAAATCAACTCATTATCAATAATTTCCATTCAGGAATCCTACCCAATAGTTAATGTCACAGTCTTGTTTTTTTTTTTTTTTTTTTTTTTAACTGGCCGCAGGTATAGAATGGGACAGTTCAAACGATTCGTTTGTAGAAAATACAAACAGGTATAATAAATGAATTCACTGCTATCACATTATCCACTGGACGTGGATACCTAAACGGATTTATTATCAACCTCATCCTTGGAATCGTATACCATTTATGGTATTGCGAAATAACAGCAGTAAAAGTGATAATTATAATATGTAATTTTACAAAATTGAAAACTAAATGTAATATGGTTCCCAATGTTATGTTTCATGGGATCATAATATCGTTCTTTTTCTATAAATACATTTAGGTAAATTTTAAATATAGGTATTTAAGTAGATAATATGAAAAAGTAGTTGTTTTATGAATTTTCAAACAAATCACTTCGTATAAGGCACCCACAAGCAATAAAATCTGTTTAAACTTCCTAATAACTTCCAAATCTGAGACAGTTCAAGCAAATTTATCGAGTACATATCAATCAACACGTACGTCGAACTTTAAAGATTACACAAACTTTCCGACAATATTATACAACTGATTTGTCCGCGATAACATTTCAAAAAAGAATCAAAAAAGTCGTATAACCATAAAATTTTCTAACGAATTATGAGCCTCAATACAATACTGATACAATCGAAAAATATTTACGGAAGACTAAAAATTCATTTTTAGTATACTGTGACGCTTTTTGCAAAAACTATAATTTTCCGATGGAAAATCATGTTGTTGCTAGCTTGAATTAGTAGTGGGTCGTATTATTCTTGAACACGTCTAGATGTACCAATAATATTTTGTATTTGTTGTGATTTTTTTTTCGAATACCGATGCATACTTGAATGTAGATACAACAAGTATATAATTTTATACAATGTGAATTGTAAAAAAAAACTGGTAAAACCAATACAGGCGTTCGTCCGGAACATTTAATACATACATACCTTCATACATACCAACATCAATTGTACACACAGCTGTATGTGTAAAATATAATACAGGTTATAAAAGTTAAAATAACTTTTTATCGGTGAAAAAGTAATGACTAATGTCTTTTTGGCTGGTATTGCCGATTGTAATTATAATGTAAATTAAAAAAATAAAAACTATTTAGATGCAAAACAATTATTTTTAAGAATAGACAATAGAATAGATTAAAGTTTTTACGACTAAAAAACACATCGTTAAACTACAGCTATAAAATGACAGTTGGAAAATATGTGTGCGCCAACAATGTGTTACAACACGCGTATGAATCGATTGAGAAATGTAGGCACCAAGTGTAAATATCATATATTGTTACAAGACAAACCAACGGTAAAACAAAAACGCAACAATAACAGTCTTTTAATATTGAAATGAAAGCATTTCAGCCGATATTTTAGTCAATATCATTTATACTTAATATATTCTTCTTCTGGTTTTATCTACTCTATAAGAGTTTTTGTCGCCATCACAACTTCACGCTACTTCTCTCGATTATGGATAATATATATATTTTAATATATACAATCTATAGTTATTCTTTTACAATAAGCATGTATAATAGTTTTTTTATTGTTATTATTAATTTTTTTTTTTTTACTTGAACACTTTGAACACTGGGAAAAATCCCAGTGGTAGTAATTTTTAATTTTCACTTGGCTTACAAACTTTCATAATTGTATAAACGTATAATTTTATGTACCTATGTAAATACTTATCTTTTTTTTATAGATATAAAATAGGTTTGTACATCAGGGTTCCTTGAGTTGTTAACGGAGTCAAGAGCAAGGACGAGAGGATTTGAATGGTTTGAAAGTTTGAAAATTATGATTTTTTTTCTCTTCGCACGTCTAACCGATATTTATTCACAACTATTCTATTTGCGCGTATTCGTTAGATTGTCAGCTACGACTATAATAAATAAAATTACGTTTTTCGCGCCCATTATTCCCTGGCAAAGTGAGATGTCAACGGTGTACCTTTAACAACACCGTGAAATTAAATGGATACTCGTATGTTACTTCTGGTAGTTGTGCGAAAGAATTATCGTTTACACACGTTATAAATGAAATATAATTACCTATATTGGATTGGTTTTGGATTCTAAAAGAAATTACAAAGCACGAGTGATTGGCTTTTGAGTTGTAATTTCTTATATATATCAACATTACATTCGAACATTGCACAATGTATGGCTGGAACAAATTAAAGTTACGAATGAAAAAAAAAATACATCAAACAGTAGTTCTATTAACACCATAAGAATTGATTTGGTCTCGCCACGGACGACAAATACATTGCTAATGCATCGTCGTTGTACCTATATGTAATAATAGTATATTGCACTGGACACTAACCCAAAATCTGTCCGAAATATTACTGCTTTGGTCCTGCGGAGCGATTTCCATAGCGGACCGTTTTCACTGCACATACGTACAATAAAATTAATAATACGCAGAGAAGACAAACGTTGGTGAAAGTTTTAAAATATACCTACGGCTATATTAATATATACCAATCGGTATAATTATCATTTATAATATAAACGCAACGGTGCAGTGCGTGATTTAAACGCCATTGCCACAGGTGCAGCTCCTATATAGGTTTGAACATATTTTCCACCTAAAAATACAAAGTAAAACTTGTTCCATAAGTGTATTTACAATTTATAAATCGTTGTTAAGGTTTGGGTTTGGTTTCATGTAATGTTCGATCATGAAGTATGTCGTATGGAAAAAAGCTTAAAACTTTTTAATTTTGTTATATTATAATTGTTTTGTTACCGATTGATAAGAATCAGTTATAACTTTCAATTTGCATGATCTATATAGACATTAGACACTAATCACTATAATACGCTAAATAACTAAATAAGGCTATAATATTTTGTATACTTACAAACGTCCATTAATGGTGTTGAATTTTCTAACTGTCTAATACGCCTAAGAAGTAAAATAAAAACTACTAATTAAATATGGATTTTTATATATTAAAAAATATAATACTTAGAATATTTATGAAGAGTGGGAAAAATATTAGTTAACGTTTCGTTTCAAAATCTTTTAATATATCGTCCACTGTGTACATGTACCAGTATAATAGCAATATCGATACTATATATTAGAAACAGTAATATTAATAAAGTCAAAAATTGATATCAGTAAATAGTAAAAAAACGACTGTGATAAATGTGAATGTGATGACCAATAACGTAGTTATTTACATTTTCATTAAGAAATGTGAACTATAGTTCCTGAACTCTACGCGCACAACAAATATAACAATTATTGATGACCTTGATGCTGAACGACTGTAAACTTTGAAATCAATACGCATAGGATATTATAAAATCGAGTAAATTTATTTGTAAGCCGATTGGAAATGCAATTTCTGTTTACGTGAAACGTTTTGATTGCGTTCGAGGATATTTTTTCATCTATTAACCGTTTTTCTACGTACGAAAGGACATGCTAACACAGGTATCAAATAGTAAAATGTAAATGAAAAAATTCGAAAATTTGATTCGGAGCCGGTATAAACGATAAAATACGAATCGTACGTTTTGTAAGCTAAACGCGCAATTATTATTAGAGCAACTCGTCTCGTCGCTTATGTTTTCGCGATACGTAGACGACCGTATTGCACCGACTTACGAACGTTATACCCGGACACGCGTGTACCGCGTCGTGTACGTTACGACGGTCTGTCGTACGGGTCGAGATAAAGACCGATCGAAATGGCAGAAAAGAGCGGAGAAGCTATACCCTTTTGCGGAAGGTTTTACGCAGAGGCGGAACTAGGAATTTTTACGCCCGGGGAAAATGTTAAATTTACGTCCTATCATAGACCAATAATCAAATACTCTTCTCGAGAATTTTTTTCTAATAATTAATACACAATCATACTCATTGAGTTTTAACCTTAAAACAGTATTAAACAAAGTTAAAAATATCAAATTAGTTATTAATAATTACAAAAATTACGTCGTCTAAAATTTTACGCCCCCGGGGATGAATTTCCGTCTTCCACCCCCAAGTTCCGCCCTTGGGTATCCGTGTGCGGGCGGGTAGGCGCCGTCGCGGTCGCAAATCGATCACGGTTTGAACTCGGTATTCGTCCGCACGTGTGTTGTTCGTCTGTACGTTCGTTCTACACGTTTGTACGTGCGACCCACAACGGGGCCCGGATTCGGAGATGACGGCGGACTGGCGCGTAAAAGGACTTAAGCGCCGGAACAGGTTTGCGGACGAGTTACGAGGACGGAGTCGTGGCGACGGGAAAAGAAACGGAATCGGAGCATCGGAAGGAAAATAGGTAACGGGAACGCGTCCGTTTTCCCTCGCTTTCTATTACCGGCGCGGTGGATGGGTATTTCACGTCTTATCGCGGTCGCACTGCAAGTTGGGACGGCCATACCCTTTGAACGGTACACCGGACGGGTACGTGGACCACCGGGTGTAGAATGGTCGAACGCGCACGGGATTTGGGAACATTTTTGAGTCGTGTTCTACTAGTATGATTAGGTTTTTGAATCGAGTCCCGTAAATTTATTTCGCTTGACAGATTTGAATCCCTTATTAGAGCGTGATCCGGAAGGCACCGCGATGAGGTTGGCTCCTCCGAAAATATGACATGTGCGCTTGTCCATACTGTTTAAACGGTTTAAAAATCTTATTATTTTTATTTTTATTTTATTTATTTATTTATTTATTTATTTTTAACATAAGAATATAGACTAATGCGATGAGTGTACAAAAACTGCAAATGAACACCATTTAATATTGGATTTTATTATTTTTGACAGTGCGTTATACAAGGATTTTTCTTCAGTCTTGGTGAACTTATTCGTAAACATCATATGAACCGAAATCATAAAGGGGGCATGAGACCCTATTTGTTACTGTAGAGCACATCATTGCAGCGATTCATATTGAACATTTCAACCGAGCTGGGTAAGGCCGCCGACTTAAAGAAAACGCTGCAAGGCATGCTCGGAAATTAAATTCAAATCAAATTAAAATTCCTTTTTTCGTAATACTTATTATAAACATCACTCGGTATACAATTATTATTATTGTTTCATTATCATTCGTACAAACATCTGAAAAGAGATAAGAGTCGATCGATGTTGTAATTCGAGCTTTTTAGTACGTCAATGTACAATATAAGTATGACTTGGGTTCCGATAAGAGATTCTGCCGGGTTACACGAAATCCAATAAACTCACCTATTGAATTGAAACATAGCGTAAAGGACGTTGATATCATTAAATATCGAAAAGTAAAAATCAACAAATGGGCGGGTAAACCATGGGTTACATAGTTCCTAAAACAAAATAAAGTTCGACTAATCTCGAATAAAAATTAACTAAACTAAATTAACTGCAGTCAATGAGCAAAAAACATCTTAACACGGATTTATTTACTTATTCTTATCGGATTTCAAATCATCGAGCAACGCAGACGTTTCGATTTGGTATTACGGATTATACTATGTATGTATAAGTTATCGTCAAGTAGGTGAGCCCGTCGACAAACTCGATTATTACGTATTATAAATACGTACGTGCCACGTTCAGTAATCAATTAACAATTCGAAACAAGCGTAAGCAGAAAATCATATTTTACACGGCAATCGAAAGCACTAGAACACGACATTTATCATTTATCTTTTTTCGCCGTTTACCATTAGCGCTTCGAGTTTGCAAATGAAATTGTATTTGTACGGGTAAATTATAACAATGCACAGGGGTGATCGGTAAGGCCGGGCAGACATTGGGTCACAGGCAAACGCAACGCAGTTTTGTGTAATATATTTGAACTTACTAGCAGCGGTAACTGCTAATCCGTTTTGATTTTTGCGAACAACGTTTTATTTTTTCATTTCTATCGTTAGTCATTTATTCGTTATTAATGTATAATATTACGATAGAAGAAAAATGTATTGTTTGTCCGAAAATTTAGACAACCAATTTAACTTGCAGTGACTTTTTTTTTATACAAATTATACAATTTTATACAAATTACTTTTGCACAATTTTTTACGTTTAGTTAACGAATGTATCGAAATAAGCTCATCAAATTCATGATCGGAATCCGATTCAGAACTTCAATTTATTAAATTTTCGGCTATCATATTGCCTAACCAAATGAACGATTACACAGAACTGCGTAGTAATATGCGCTCCCGGTCCGAGTGTACATCGTCCGATAAAAGGTTATCGCGTTGTACTATCGAGTGCTATTCTTATTTCGGTAACATCTGATGTTAATGTAGAACAATATTTTCATATCATTCAACGCTCACGTAATATTATTGTATTCGTATCCTACGGAATAAAATCGTATCAAGAAGTTCGGGACCGTAGACTTGAATAAAATAAATGCGTTAAAAAGAAAAGCTTGTGCGGTGGTCAAAGGAAATGTTTGCACCTCCTCATTACGTGCACGCCACAGCATATTTTAACATACAAAATACGTGGCACTAGTTCCCCCCCCCCCCACCCAGTGATAATTGAATGTTACCTAGTGATGGTTGATCGTGCCACTAACCAACACATTATCAAAACGACCGTAATAACAGGAGTTGATTTTCCCCGTATGTTCCTCTGACAGGCAATTTTGTTGAAGTGCCAGAGAAAATTACTTAAACCATGTTCTGGGCCACGTGTCACAGCATATTCGACATCGTTGCGTCCCCAAATACGGTACAAATACGACACTTTTGTAACGTAAGAACACGGAACACAAGAATTTTTTCGGGACCGTTACATATTACCAGGGTTGGGATTTTATAGCATTTACATATTTCTTATGAGATGCTTAAAAAATATCAGAGTAAACTAAAAACGTGTTTCATGATACAGAGAACTCAAATAAAAAATTTTATTTTGCTTTTTTTGGATTTTTTGAGACTTTTATGCATTTTACCTGTGTTTTAATCAAAATCGGGCATATTTTATTTTGGTAAACGTGGTTTTTTGATTTTTGTTGATCGAATTTTCAAGATTCAAAAATTTAATTTTAATTTTAAATTAAATTATAAATGTATAGATTAAGTAAATAGGCCGATTACGCTGATGCAACTCTGTACAATTCCAGCGATAATATATAGATAGGTATAATATAATATAATATAATATAATATAATATAATATAATATAATACAATAATTTCGTTTTAGTTATTTGGTTCTAATTTTTGTTATCTGCTGATTTTGTTGGGTTTTTTTTGTCGATATCTACTAAATCTACTAATAGCCGAGTATCAACAAACGAGTAGAATTCGCTATATACAGTCTACATCAGAGGTTCCCAAACTGTGGGTCGCGACCCATAAGGGGGTCGCAATTATATTTTTAGTGGGTCGCGTTTTTTTTTCATGTGTTTCTATTACTTATGGTTGATGTTTAATTGTTTAATTAGTTTTATTATAAACTGTTATCTGGGTTTGTAACAATAACAAATTTACTGCGACCAATAGACATAACGATATTACTTTATATGTCTATGCTCGACTGTGTCAACACAACGCAACCGGATTAATGATTATTGAAAATATAGCAATATATTTGAAACAAATTAGTACCTGTATGACGTTCAAATAAATTGATTATTTTCAGTAACAAACTGTTACAATTGCAACAATTTACAACTGTAAAAATTGAATACGATACATGCACGCAGTTTAAATCTTGCTATTTTTCAAATAACCAATAAATTCGTTTTTTTTTTGTGATTTTGTATAGTTACTATGGATAAATGGTTAAATAAAAAGTCAATAACTCAAAGTTCTACGAAAACTGAAGAAACAGAGATAATATCTGAGTCAGCGGTTAAAAGAGAAAATTAATTGATGATGAGCTTACAAGTTCTTTGCAATCAATATAAAAAATGGATATCAATCCAGCTATGAAAAATAGGAAACAATTACATCCTTCACATTAAAATTATTACTTACTAATTAAATTACATAGTATAAACTTTTTTTTATAAATAAAATAATTTTCTTCAATTAAAAATGATAAAAATAGCAAAAAAAAAAAAAGGTCAATGATATTATTTTGGGTCGTCAAAATTGAAATTATTTCCAAAATGGGTCGTACTATAAGAAGTTTGGGAACCTCTGGTCTACATTAGTCTCGTGTGCTCATATAAAATTATTAAATAATAAATTTCCTTTTTGTTTGTTGTTTTATTGCATATTTTTAAAGCTTATTTAGCGATTTTTAAGGTAATATTATAGCGCATATTTTTGCAATTTTAGATTCTATAAAATCCCAACCCTGCTTATTACAAATAACGTGCTCTACGTATTTATGTATCTACACGTAATGTGTACACTATGCCTACAACGCATTATATTGGACTGATCGTTTCCATAGGTGCAACTAGAGCCCAAATATTGAAGGTACTGAAATTGCTGAAAATTAAATTAAATGGTATTTAACTTTAATTAATATAGATTATATAGACCCGAAAAAAAACAGAAGCGCTAAAAACTCTATTTCGCCTCCCTAGTGGCGCCTATAATCGTTTCAAATGGATACATGCGCAATTCGTACGCCCTTACAAAATGCTTTTCGTCGAACGTTTGGACGATAGTGCACTATACTTCATATTTTGAGCTCGTTGATTATATGCTTTGATTTTTACACTTTGAAAGTTGATAATATGAAAAAAATACTTTTAACGTTCGTCGAATGAGAAAAAATCAGCTTACGAACGTTATGCGTTTTCAGTTAACTATTACATAGTACGCGTCTCGAATAATTAATGTATAACAAATATATAAATCATTATGAATCTCAATTATTACAATATTTAATTTCGGCTTATCATAATTTACCGTTCAGATAAGTTTCTTCGATTATAATATAGCCATACGTAAAATTTAATATTTATTATTAGTCCTACACGTTGTATTATTTCAAAATGTGTTCAATGTATTTGAATATAAAAACCGATTTTTAAAAGTTTACAAAAATGTGCACATTTGTTATGTCTTATTAGGTACGAATTACAATTTTAAATTCCAAATTCGATACATTTTCAAAGATTGTAAATAGAAAATGTACACAAATATTTAAAATTATAATTATGCTAGTATTTAAACTCTAAAAATATTACGTGGAATGACGCAATATTGAACATTTACGGTATGTTAAGTAGTCATATGGTACAATAATTTATACCAGCGGTTCCCAAACCGGACACCGTTGACCTACAAAATAGGAGGCCCGTGTGCAGTAATTATATTAGACCATTTCCTAAGAGTTATTTTTATTGTAGGTCTTATTTTTAATTATCAATTTTTTTAGGTTTTAAAAGACGTTTCACATCAGTTAGTGTATGATATGTGTATATATATATATATCAAATTAAATACCTACAACTATTGTATATTATACTTCACTACATATTTATGTAGTACATTTATTTAAGTAGCTTAGGTAGGTATGTTGTATGCCTACTCAAATACTCAATGGACTCATTGTTAACTGAATATTATATTATCCTAAAATATTATAACATCCTTAACTGAATTTTAAAAAAGTTTCTTTTTATTATAAAATAATAATATAATATTATTAAATAATTATATGTTTGTAAAGTGTTGTTTATTTTAGGCTGGCACTAGAAGGCCCCCAAATGTATGTAAGCCTTGGGGCTCGTGTGCGTGGCACACTCTACACACCCGGTTTTAGCGGCACTGATAGCAGGGCACCGTTGCTAAATTGGTCCAAAAAGAAGCACCGCGGAAAAAATAGTTTGGGAACCGCTGATTTATACAAAAACAAAAAAATTCAGTTTGAAACATAAAAATTTATTTAAACTGTAATTATATTTTAATTATACTAGTAAAATTATGTTGTTACTTTCACAACAAATTGTAATCCAATGTTAAACAACGTATCATTTTCATGGTCATTGTAATATATAGTATAACGATACTGTTTTTGCTATTTATAACAAAATAAACAAAACGGTAATATATGTAATTAGTCTGATATTTAATATCTACTAGAATTCGTGTAGGAAAAACATTTTTAACGAAATGGTATTTGATTCCGTTGAAGCGTTGACTAAAAGTCAAATATTAAAACTAAATATAATAGTAATAATAATTATATAATAATTATATGTAGTAGTATTTAGTTATATGCAACTTTATATTATAGCTCTAAATTATTTTCAAATCTACACACCATTCCAAATTATAGTCATCGAGCTTATGATTTAAAATACAAGTGCAAAGAATTGAAACTTTTACTGTCGAAATAACATAATTACTAACAGTGCAATTAAACTTACGCATATAATTACGCACGATGAATACTAGTGTAAGTATTTCAAAAACCTTACTAATACATTTGCCATGGTTTAAAACGTGACATATTCATTTTGTAGCAGTTGACGAGATGATTTTTGAATAAAAATTGAAAACTATTGTGAATTCGAACGTAAATACGTTAGTCAATCCTATTGTTTTATGTTTTGTCTAATAGTTTACCGGACTTCTTGTTTTTATCAAGACGTTTCGTAAAAACGTGATATTGATGAATGCGTAAATTTTTTTTCCCAGGTGCGATATATGTTTATATGTTTTGCAGTTCAACGCATTGGGCGATGTGGTTAACATTCAGCGAATGTTAAAAAATTGACCTATAGGCATTGTGTAAACATGTTTTAATTCGTTTAGGTTAGAATAATATTTACAGGATGTTTTCGACGAATTGATAAATGCGTATATTTATATACGTCGCGACAATAAAAGAAACTGCTCGAATCATTAAAAAGTGTAGTTCCATACTCGTATATCCCAATTCGGTATCAAAAAATAAAAATATTTAGATTCCATCTAATCCATGGAAATAGAAAACTTTCGGCAACTTGAACTCCATACTCGTGTACCGGTGAACACGTGTGTTGTGCTCTACGTATACGTTGTACGAATTGTACGTCGACTGCTGCACACGGCCTAATACCACTGTAACTTCACAAATGGACTCTCAAAAATGAAATGTTTACCGTAACGAAAAACATACATACACTTCAAGTACCTGATTGCAACTGATAGTATTGAAAATTTGAAATAATAAATTGATTGTAAATAATAAAAATCCGTAACGGCCCGGGCATATGTGTACCCCCGACATGTGTAAAACAGAAGCGCCCGTTACCGTCCGTTTTGAAATGTTATTACAATCGCAAATAACCACACATTTTACTTATTTTAGATTACAAGTTTAGAATTTAGAACAGGTTATCACTCAATTTCCAATATCGAAATATCAAAATCAATGTCAATTATATCGATTGTTACAGGAGGCAATTCGTGTGCATCGGTGGAAATATACCTTAACCAACACCGCATATTTATTCTTAGGACTGTCCATTAGTTTCTTAGTCAGAGTCTCGAGACCAGCGTGGATTTTTAATGACTCAAAATATATGATTTTGTTTATTTATTACACCATTATTTGTAAATTTAGACTCATCAGTTCACAAATCTAGTCAAAGTCTTCTTTATTTTTGTCTCATCTGTCCACAAACATGTATTAACAATATCAGAGATATTATTTCGATTTTCAAGTATTCAGTTGAACATAATTAAAATATCGTCAAAACCAGATTAATCGGAAATATCAAACTTCAACAAACTACGACTTTGACAATTTTGTATTTAGAGAAAAACTATTTGTACAAAAACTGTTTTTCTATAAGAAAACTACACACAAATATGTAGAAAAAAAATAATGTTGCCGTTAAAAAACAAGATTGTTGTAATGCGCATACGCGTACCGTTCGGATCAAAAATTTTAAATTATTCCGAAATTGTATATTTTGGTACTCCTTTCATTCTTCATAAGCCCCATTGCAATACACGGTCATCCAACTGTAATATTTAGTGGTACTTTTAGCGCGAACAGTGTGTTTAAATACCAAACGATACTGATAAATAAAATCCGCATTTCATACCATTTCCAGACGGTTAAAAAATGATTGAGTATACAATGAATCGCATGTATTTACACACAATTACGGGTAAGTCGACATGGAAACAAGTTGCGCGGGAGTTAAGACAGCCACGTGACAGGAATCGCGAGAACGTCATGCGAATGCGAGAAAAACGATGTACGGATTGAAAGAGCAGTCGCTACGAGTTTTACACTATTAAACTAAAAATAGTTATTATAATAAAGTACAATAAAGTACGTGAATCAAATAGACGGTCGACGTATAATATTATGCGAACGCCGTATGACGAGGTTATAAACCGACAAGACTGTTATTATTTTTATGTATAATTCATTTAAAATATTCATTAGGATTGTTCGTAATATACCTCTAGGATTTAGAAAATTGATTATATTTTTCGTGCGTCTTTTTTTGGGTACCCAATGCTCGCCTTGAGGTAATTTCATGTTTACAAGTTTTGCTAAAGTGTACGAGAAACACGATAAAATATCTTGAGCAACGAAATAATGTCTATTACGGAATTCTTCTCAAACCTAGGTTAGCGAATTAATCCGATACAATAAGTATCGTAAATATAATAAGTAAGATACTTATGAAATGTAATGATTATATATTTGTTTCACGTCAATGAAAAATTATTAGATTAAATTTGATCAAGAAAAATTAATTTTATCATACTATTCGAATCGTTTCAAATGTCAACTAATTAAGTCTGGACATTACCACGAATACAATGCGATTATTGTAAATAAATAGCTTAGGCTCTTTTTACGATATTATCAGTAAAGTCATACGAGGTCAAATCAATGGAACGAATGTAAAAATCATTAAAATAACCATGATTAACTTAAATAATGTAGTTATTATGTATTGTGCAGATATTATTAATATTATTATATTAGTCGTTAAATTGACCCGTCCAATAGATAGCTTGGTCGTTATGGTCGGAATAAAATTCAATATTAATCCTCGAATTATGAAACACAATAAAAGTCATTAAACGCAAACGGATATTAGGGTGTACCTTCAAAAAACGTAATCGAAAGGATCGTTAATCAAAACTAAAGACAATGCGATATTACAAAATACGAAAACCAATGGCAACACGTCCGAAACAGAGTATAATTGATAACGATTGCGCATTTCTTGTCCGCCAATTTTCGACGTGAAATGCGTTTATAAACTTCAGCTCTTGCGCTATAATAGATAACGCCGCCGTTCTGATTTCCGATGATTTCGCGAAGAAAAATATTAAAAACGCCATAATTGTATCCGTGTACGAACGGCATTAGGTATATTACATCGATTCGGTTTGAGAAAAGATTATCACAGACGAAACGAATAAAACGATAACGGCTGCGAGGATCCGGAAAAAATTGCCGATCCCTGCGAAATACTCGTGGTTTTAGAATCGGGTTCGTCGGTACGTAGGGTCGTAAAAAACAACAATCCTCCGGCACATCCGCCTGGGCTGATCTACAGGGAATGAAATTACCAATAGGCTACAATGGAAACCGGAACGAATGAAGCGAGACGAACGCATCACCGGAATCACCTTGTCCCGTTTTTGTTTTTTTTGGTTTCTTTTCATACAGCCATAGAACTCTCGTCGGATAGCTGAACAAGAATAATACATTTCTAATCGCATGACTACCACGTATCTATTCCAACTGTGTTCGTGAATAGTCGGCACTAATAGCCCTATGAATATTTATTTTTTATTTTTTAAATTACGTGTCCGTGTTCCTAAACGATAAGCCTATCAAAACGATTACCAATTGTTGGAATCGAATATTTTTATAAAACGAACAATTCTTTTTCTTTTCGCCGGATTAAATTTATTCATTCAGATTAACGAGTGTTTTAGATGATATTTTACTATTTTTTACGAGTACATTGCTTCGATTACATTGACCGAATTTACTTTACTTGTCAGTGAATTTAGTTGAGCATCGACCTGTCCGATACACTCCTACTAGTAAACTCGTGCGAATGTCACAAATAAACGTTGCGACGTGATAATAATTATTATAAATATTAGATTATAATTTAATATTTTCTTAATTGTAAAGTGTTAAAGTATTTTCTTTATGATTGAACAATGTAGTTGAATACTCAAAATATCACTTATTTTTTAAAAATTTACTAACACTATACACTTCTTTGGAATATGAAACATAAGGACTATTGTAACATTGAATAATTTAACAATGTCAATTCAGGACTTGACAATAAAGAGATTGATAGAGAAAATTGATGAAAACGAATAAAAGCCAAAATAAAAAAAATAAAAGATTTTTATCGAAACAAACTAGCTAAAATTGAAAAAATAAAAGTCTTTAAAACACAACAAGCCATTTTAAGGATCAATGTAATTTTCAAGTCATTTATATAATAGTAAATTACTTTTTACATTCAACAAATAATATTACGAAATCACCTATACCACGAAAATGTCTTGCTTCATCCTATTTGTATTGTTTGATTATTTATGTAATTTAAAATTACATTTTTCTGGGATTGATAGAAGCAAATCTTCTATGACGTCTTTAAAGTCGACTTTTTGGGTTATTTTATTTTCAACGGTAATGTTGCCGAATTTTTCAATACTTTTAGAACATGGTTGATCGTAAGTACGTCTTAATTAATTTTAATTTTGCTAAAGGTACGCTCTTCGGATGATACAGTAACAAGCATGGTAAGGTACACTCTATATGTAATTACCAAGTTTGAACAAGTTGAATCAAGTTCAAATCATTTATTACATTCGAAAATATTTAAAAAGTTTAAACATCTGGTAGTATTGAGATTTTACTTGATATTTAAAAAAATTAATCTCGTTAATTATTTCTGGACCTATATCTTTATCGTATTTTATTACTAAATCAAATGCATATTTTTTCGATATTTCCACTGGAATTTTGGATTATGATTAGCCCAATAGGAATTCAAAATCATTTAATTTCAGCCATCAAGAACTTTGCAGTAATCCAATATTAATAAAATTATCTGCTGAATAATTTTCATTCGATGACCTTTCTCTGATCATGGTTTTAATTTTAATTTTTTGACGTTCTTTTAAAATGTACGCCCGGGCGTGGCTCTGCCTTTATGTAACATGTAACCATATCAAATATTAATTTCATTATCATATCATTATCGTGCGATGCATATGATTGTGCGCAGTATATATTGTAGTTTCACACGAATAACTGCATGGTGGCTATAGCATAATTATATGGTGAGCGTTCGCGATTTTGTTTCGCGAACAATACGATTTATTGTATTTGATTAGTGAAAGTTACCAATGGTAGACGGGAAAAAATAATGGTAAACTACTGTTAATATCATTATATAATGCAATTTAATTTCGAATCCATCGAAACTCGGTGTATAGGATGGGAGAGGGGTGATAGTAAATCAAGAAAACTGTACCGGATACGTGATACATCCGCAGTAAAGGTCGTGTACACGCGAAATATAAGGATGTGGTGTCACTTTCGATTTTTAAACCAAACACAACATTTTCGTATGACACATTATTGTACATGAATCGAACACGTTGAAATGTTATTCGAAGTTTTCCGTATGAAGTGGACGATTTCCATAACAATTATTATCCAATACCAAGGGACCAAGTTGATATAGTATTAATTATTGTGTACATTACGAGTAAATTATGTGTCGGAAAACGTATTATGTCTACTCAGAAATTATGAATCTGTAAGACGTGACCGTGGAATGAGGTCTGCAGGCTTTCACTACCCAAATTTGTGTAGAGTTTTCGAAATATTTTGACTACCTAATGCCATTCACTCTTGAAGTTCAAATGGTGTTTAAAATCATAGGAGTGCACAGACTTCTTTTTCGGGGTGTACAAAAAGCTGTCACTGCCCCTAACCCACCCATTGCAAATCAGCAATAAAATGCTGGTATAAATATACACAGTGAAGGCTCGACGGTTATCGGAGCCTGGTGCAGAATTTTGCGAGACCCCATGTATATATATATATAAATTAATTTATTAATTTATTAATTGTTTATGAAAATCTACGTTTGTTCATGTTATTATATAACTAATTAACATTTCGAATCGTCGTCGACAATAAACAATTTTACAAGTGAATGCGCGTGCAATACTTCAGAACTAATCGTAATTGGGGGAAAATGCGAGTTGGTCCCGAGCTATTTGATCGCTTAAAATAAACACGAGTTGGGTCCGCGATATTATTCGATAATACTCAAATCGAGTCCGTGGTAATTTCCGGCTATAAGAGTAGTCTTAATAATAATCAATAATATCTTATCGTACAATCTTATAATCATATTGTAACTTGTCAGTATACCGGCACGTGTCAAGGCTAAAAGTCCATCTAATAAAATATAAAATATAAAAAGTATAGCCTGTTTTTTGTTGTTGTTATATTACATATAAAAATTAAATTATGGATTTCATGTCAAGCGAAAAAGGTAAAAAAATTATCATTAAAGACTGATTTAAATTCCGCTTCTACAAAATGTTGCGGAATGATGTACAACGTTGAAAGTGTTATCTTAATACCTGCAAGTGCTTTTTAAAACTATCTTGCACTTTAGACATAATAGAAAAATGTAACGTGCATAATCACCAAAAATGTGATGAGAAGGTTCTGAATAGACAAAAGTTAAGTAACTCGGTTAAAAGAAAAGCACAAGATGATATTTCTACACGACCTTCAAAGATCATTAGATCTGAGTTGAAAAACAGGGATATACTTTCGATAGACACTAATGATTTGAAATTAATAAAAAACAACATCTAGGCTAGAACTAATAGGCTAGAATATATCGGGACCCAACACATGCACTCTATTAAATATACTGAGAACCAACTCATGTACTCCATAAAATACGTTCGGACCCAAATCATGCTGTTTTTGAAATCTGGGACCCAACTCGAGTGTGCCCGTAATTGGTACCCTCTACATTTTCATCGATACAACCCGTTTCCTGAGAAAATCACAAGACCATACGGGTTGCGATTTGCATACAGGGACTATATTATTTTTACTTATAGAAAAAGTGATATTCGTAATACACATATTGTGGGGCCCCATACAAGCGCGGAGCCCGGTGCGATCGCCCACGGCTTGCCCTCCTCTAGGGCAGGCACTGAATATACACACAAATGTCCAAATATTTGTGCAATTTAAAATTTAATTTTTTTCCTTAAAAGAAAGTGACTTAGTGAAAGTGATAATCTATTTCTATATTGTTACAAACAGGGCTCGAAACTTCATGAATATGCATATTTCTTAGTAAGTTGTAAATTCAAAATCTGATTCCATACAAACTCGTTTCATGATCCTATACAATTGAAATACTAAAATTAATGTTGCATAGTTTTACATATTTTAATAAATTTAAACGATTTCACACATTTAATGATTTTATGCAAATTATGTTTATAATTTATTATAAATCAACAACAAACAAATTTTCGATACTTGAAAATTGTAAAAAAAAATTTTTTTTTTATTTATTAAAAGCTTTTAATTATTAAATTATTACAGCTTAACTCTTATTTTTAACAAAAAAAAAACATAAAAAGCATGCAGAAAATAAGAAATAAAAAGAGAACATAAAAATAACAAACAGAAAAAATAAAGAAAAAAAACAAAAACTAAAAACTTTTAGTAAATGAATAAATAAATAAACAATGAATTAAATAAGTACCCAGCGGATATTATACAATTTAAAATACTTAAAACGACTGGAATGGAATTAGAATTTAGAACTAAAGGATCTGACGGATAAATATTATGTTAGCGAAGAAATTTAAAAAGACTGAAATGAGGTCTGAAAGCGAAGGACATGTCTTTAGAATGTGCAAAAAAATCACAGTTAACATAGCCATCAGGCCAAGTATAAAAAAGAGAGTAGTTTAATGAAAGGTGGAATGCATGAGCCGAGAGAAGATTGATGACCGAACCAAAGACGCGGGAATTGAGCTACATGTTGCCTAGATAGAGGTAGATTATGAAACCAGGAATGAGAAGGGATTGAGAAATTAATACGTCTATACCAAGAAGCGAAATTAATTGAGAGAGAGAGGACCATTTATTTTGCCAAGCTTGTTTATAACACTTAAATAAGAAGAGAAGTAGATCAGAATGTGGAATATTGAGGGTTGATGGTCTGGTGATGGATTTGGTGGAGACAAAATTTTAAATTAATAATTCATAAATAATTGATGCTGCCCTACAACCATAGCCTTATCTATATTTTGAATTATACTATACCAAATATTAATTATTTGTTATAATTGGTAGATAATTTAGGGCTTTGGGAATAGATGCAGGATTCAGCATCAAGATCGACAAAAAGAAAAAATACATACAGTTTTTTAATTGAAAAATAAATTTTTTCTTTTATATAATAATAATTATATTTTAAAATGCCTATGCACATATTTTATAAAAAAATAATTGAATATTATACTGCATATTTGTGCTTTTTTTAGTGCATACGTATATGCACATATTTCATTATTTTTTAGCCCATAAAGTTCCGATCCCCAGTTACAACCGTCTTTATAATTAAAATTTAAAATAAATTAAATATATAACATTTGAAATGGTTTGAGTAATATATTTAAATAGTATAAATAATCAAAAACATAGTACCTCAAAAACAAAATAATTATAATTGATCATAACTCAATTCTGCGTTCACTTGCATTTTAGAAATAATCAATAATGTCTTCCAGATTAAAATGTATAGCTATTTCTTGCTTTGTAATAAAAAGCGTTAAGCTATTTAATTTCTTTTGAAGCACAGTACTTCTTAATGTTGTTAATATATTAAATCGTTATTACATTATTACATAATTTGTGTTTTAAAAATAAATAAAAATGTATTAATAATTACAATGAAATAAAAAAATTACATTATATAAATTTAAAGACCAAATGTCACAACTTTTATTTATTTTTGACATTTTTAGAAAAAAGGCTGTGTTTAGGGTAGCAGCTGCAATGATAACCTTCTGCGCACGCCCATGTTTAAAATAATGAGAGTTGATCTATAAGGATATGACTATAATGTATTATATTTAATTACAACAAATCCGAAAAAAATTTCGATCTCTAGCCAAAAATTGAAAATCACTGAGCCATTTTCTACTCGTTGTTTTAACACACAGTCCATGCCCCAGCGGTTAATTTTTAAAAGAATCCAGATGGATAATCATTAAAATCGTCTTCACCCATATTATGTGCATTTTACGGTTTAGCAATTTTATATTGTGGTTTTAATTCGTTATACTGAAGCCGTGAAAGTTGAAAACGTAATATCAAGTATAAAATTAATACTGCTAAAGTTCCCGCGTCCCATACATTTTTGAGAAACGTTTGATCACATTATTTTTTTACAATTATTGAAATTAATTAATATCGAACCGATTTTTGTGTTTAATTTTTTTTTTCCTTTTTTGATTGAAAAAATCATTTTTGAACTATAAAAATTACTATTAAATCACATTGCATACCTACGGTACAAAATATTTAAACGCTCAAAGTTTAAACAACAACATATTTCATATAAATTTATTTTCACAAATATCGACGGATATTACATTTTAATAGTCATCTTTCAGTGCATGGCTTCCTAAAAAATATACTTAAATGAATGTTATACGTACTCAACGTCGTTTTTCACTTAAAACTTGTGGTTTAAAATTGACATTCTACATTTGAATAACGATTATAATGTGTTAGCTAAGATGATGTTCGATAAACAACAAATAACATATTATATTACACCGACCTTCGGTCAGTATCGATTTTTTCGAATGTGATCTGGCTATCATTATGTTTCCAAATCAAATCGTGTGCACAGAAACACGACAAGCCCCGTCAAAGGTACAGCAATTGAAGTACAACGACTGATGACTCGGTTTGGCAAAACGAACGGATTAACTATTAAAAGCGCGGATCGTTTAACCGTTTTCGGGAAAGAAAAACTAACAGAAGCCACCCGTGCGCGTAGGACCAGTGGCGTGCTCAAGGGGAGGGTCATGGGGTTTGAACCCCTCATGGTAATGTATATATTGTGTAATACTAATATACTATAATCAATAGTAGTTAATAGAAGGAAATATTAAAATTTTTTTTTTCAATAATATAATAAAATGTAAAACTAAAAAGTTTACTAAAAATATTATGTATAGTACCTGTGTCAACGGTAACACCGGAACGAACATTTTCATGTCTTAAAAGATTGAAGGATTATCCACGTAGCAGAATGACAGAAGTAAACATTTCAAAATTCAACCAAATAGTTAATTATAATATTTTTTATGTTTATATTTACAACATATTTTTTTCTAGACTAGACTTAATGGATTGATAATACTGGCCGTTAACAATGAAGTTCCAATAACAGCCGAAGAAGACCTTGATGAATTGGCCAAAAAGCCTAGAAAATTAGACTTTGTTCTTTAAAAATATGTTATGTTATTGTCTGTGTGTAATGTGTATTATCTATAATAAATATGTGATATGTATAATACTGAAATTTTATATTATTAAATGGATCTATTAAAAAATATTAAGTGAATCCCCCCCTCATAGAAAAAATCCTGAGCACGCCTTTGCGTAGGACACGTGTTTATTTTGCGATACGCGTATCCGCGGCGATTTACCGCGTTATAAAACTTAATAATACGTTCGTCATTGACACTGCGCGGAGACGACGACGAAAACGATCAGGATACGTGTGTGCACACGATGAGAACGTACGTTTTGACGTTTTGTAACCAAATGTATTACGTCGGTTGATCCAGCATCAGACATGCCGCAGCACTTGCTTCACACCGATATGAAAATCCATATTTTACGCATGGGCGTATTTTAGGGGAGGGCAAAGGGACGATCGCCCTTACCCGAATCCGTATTAAAGGAATTGATTATATGTGACATACACATATCAAATTTTTTTAATGTAGATAATTTTATAATGAAATTAAATTACGCGTGGCTGTGAATACTGAATTGGGCTTTTTGTTCGGTCCATACTTAGTGAAAAATCAAATAAAACACGAGCCTAACTTTCAAAATGCAGACAGGTGTTAAAAATAACTACACAAAATTCGATTCTAAGTGTTTCCGGCATTAGATTAAAAAAAAAACAAACAAATATTAAGGATTCACTTGATTTAAATATTACCAACAATTTTATTTATAAATTTTGAGCCTGAATCAAAGAAAAAATTTGAGTAGCCCTCCTATCCTTAGAAGTAAGTCTAAATATGCCCCTACTTTTAAGTAGGTGAGAATTCACGTATGGTGCGAACATTTTTGAACCGTAAAATAATATGCAAATGATCTCACGTTGAATTTTTTTGGAATATCTACCTTGTAAAGCGTACCTTGTCGACCAATCGGCGGTCGAAATGTGCCGTGTACGATCTTGCACATCTTCGCATGTCAAAAGCACGCAGCGTAACTTGTCACAAACACGACATTTTGTGAAATTTCAACAATAACATATCCGTTATGTTAATTTGCGCCAAGAAAGAATCTACGTGAAATCTTCGTGTTTTAGATTTATTTCTATTTTTTTTTTTTTTTTAAACATACATTCATCACCCGTCAATTAGTGAATGGCACGTGCGATGTATAACCATCAAAATAACCTTTAAAAAGTTACGCGATACAAAGCGATGATCCTTCCCATTAATTTGAGCAAGACAGTTCGTTTTGGGATGCATAACGGATACGAAACCAAAAAAAAAAAAAAAAAATTAAAATATGGCAACGATTTCTACACGTCTTCTTGACCGCTTTAGTGTCGATTAATCTGTACCGCGGATGTACCTGAAAAACGGGAATTGTTGACGTTTTTTCTATGTCACTCTTACTTCGGATTCGACTTGTAGATTGTAAGGTGGCCCGCAGAGGACACACTCTCCACTTTCGAATATTATAATCACTAATCAGCCTTTATGCGTATCATACAATTATTTATATCATGTAAATCCAAATCGTACGACAAATGCGATATTCTTTAATGCTAGTCGTCGTAGTATTATTTATCCATCGTATTTCGTGCGGATTTTATTTTAATCCTCGAGTCGGCGGAGGGGAGACGTGTTCGATCCCAGACGCGCTCGGCAGCGTTGTCGAAAAAAGACGTTTACTTTTTCGACGCGAGAGAGATTTTGGCGAACGCGTCGACCGTCACGTGCGTTCTTACGATATACATTACGTTGTCTGGCCCACATATGATGCATGCATGTAGGTTATAATCCGTAAACGCTTTGGCGTCGATACACAATCACGTCGGGACAGTGGACCGGTGTTCGGCTGACGTCGCGCAATTGGATTCGATATCGGGTTCGAGAATATAGTCGTCCCGCAAACGTATCATTATACGGTTACGAAAACAATATATTACGCGTGTTTTACGGTAATAACACGTTGTTTTACGATAATTGCTCCGCGCGGAAAAACTGATTGGCAGCAACGGTTTTCGGAACGCGACGCGACCGCCGAAGGCTGCGCTCAAGTGTATTAGGTGTGCGCACGAACGCAACAAACATATGTCAGATCTTGTTGGCGTAGAACCCGTGTCGGTCGCCGCCGGCAGACATGTCTCCTGCTCGGCGTACAACCGCGCGAATCGTGTACCGCGCTATCCCCCCAGGATTCGGTCTGGGTTCGCCCGGAGCGACGTTAAACCGTACGGCAACGTGGGAATACGATCGCAATATGCGTTGCAGGGACAACATGTTTTTAAAAAAAACAATTATTTGCTAAACTAACGGTTCACCGCGTCGATAAAAAAAAATAAAATGTGTACCAGCGGAACCGCGAAGGATATGTTATTGTTAGCGTGAAACGACTTGATGTCGTTTAAGGGAACGTTTTTCGATCGTGACCGCAGCGAATCGGTGCCCTTTTCTATCGAACTACGACCGGCTAGATATTTTCTCGGTCGGGATATTTGCGGTCGCTGGGTATTGTACAAGCGCGGTTTACTATTAGGTCAGCGCATATATCCGGTACGGTTCGCGTTTTCTAACCACCCACGCGTTCCGCGGTCGTTGTGCAGTGCTCACGTTTAACCCTCCTCACACGTTGTTTCACGCGCCGGGGGGCAAGTCGAGTCGGGGCTAAATTGGGTAAATTGGGTCCGCGAGAAGTTTGGTACTTTTTGAAATCGTTGAGTCTCGGGAAAAAGTAGGTAGTAGGTAAATTGGGTCCCGGCTAACAATCTGAGTTATTTTCAACGATAAAATGTCAATGTAATCTTTGATTGCCCCTAATTAAGATACGTATACCTACTAATAATATGATAATCCGATTTGAATTTGTTTAATCCACATCGTTTAAGTTTTCTACCAAGTGCATAATTAATTAATTTTTTTATATTTCTTTTAATTTATTTTTATATTTGAATTTTAAATTTTACAACACAGATGTTTTAATTAAATTTTTTTGTACGCATATTATTAACAAAATAACTTTGGTTTTGCTGGGAACGAATTTACCTATATAAGATAATTTGGGATCCAATTTACCAACTCCCGTCGAGTCAATATATTGTGTCATTAATTTTATGTCTATAATATTTATTAGAAGTCACTTTTTATAATCATGATGTAAATTCTATACTAGAGTAGGGAATTAGTCGAATAAAAAAATTATTCGATTGAGTATTTGATTAAAAATGTATTCAATATTCGTTTATTTTTCATTTGATTATTCCAGATTATTTTTGTTCATCATTTTAATTTTTTTAAATTATTCGTTATTTAACTATTTATCCTAGATTTTTTAATTCATTATTTAAATATTTATTATTCAATTATTTGTTCTTTATTATTCTTCGTAGTCGTTTTTATCTCAAATGATTCGTAGGTAATTTAAAATTTTAACTTTATTGAAAATTGAAACCAGTATGGTTTTTTTTTTATTATTATACTATCTGTTATCGAAAATGTCAAAACCAAAAATCATAAATAATATTTTTATCTATGAGAGGCTAATCTAACTGGTTAGCACTCCATATCGACATGTTATTTATCCGCACATATGGTTTTAATGCTTTAGCAACATTTTTGTATTTAATTTAAAATAAAGTTAGATATAACTGATGCTGAAATTTTATTTAGTATAGTATTTACTATTATTATTTTTGTCATGGTTATTACTAGTATTATATAAATTATTGTTATTATAATTATTTGTTTTTTATGAATATTATATTTTTATCATAATTTTGTTACACGAAAATTGGAAATTATTCATTATTTATTTTATTTATTTATTCAGAATAATCAATTTATTCACAAGTTAAATTATTCCCAGTAATTTTTATTTTTTATTCGCAAATTGAATTATTATTCAGAATAATTTTTATTTTTTATAACCAAACCTATTTAAAATAAAATATTATTCTTTGTTCACAAAATAATTAGTTATTCATGATTTTATTTTTTATTCATCATTTTGATTTAATTTTTCCCAAAACACTGTTATATACATTAAAAAATGAATTTTAATTATTATTATTATCATTAAATTAAAATATATGCGTTTTTTTATACTGTTATATTCTTGGTAAAAATTTAAGTGGTACCGATTTAACAAACTCAAATCGGGTTATCATATTACCAGAGCACATTGTCACATGCTCTCTTGGATATTGTTCTGTATCGAGCGTACTATTCTTTTTTTTTTCGTTTTGCGTTTCGTAATTTTACTTGCGTCTCTGACTGCATTTCAAATAATTACGCACGGTGGTAGCTGCAAATTCAGACCAAATATTTTGAGAGAAATATAGCAGCATTTAGTTAGTTAAAACTAAGTGGGTCAGTAGCCGAGACCCAACTTTCCTTCTACCTTTCTTTTCTCGAGACTCGATTTACCGCTTTTTAAAGGTACACAAATTATCGCGGACCCAACTTACTTAACCCTTCCTCCCCTCAAAAAAAAATTCGCAGCCATGAAGGACCCTGGAGACGACTGCAAAACCACTCGTATTTCCCTGTCCTCCGGTGCACTTTTAACGCGATAGAAATACCTGCGGTACGATGTCATTCACTGTCGTTCTGAAGTGTGTTACGGTTTCGCGGATTCGTTTTTACAATCCGTTTGTTAACGACGCGAGTATTCCATTCATCGCAACATTTCTATACGATTGACCCGCAGCGTCACCTCTTAACAATCATGACTGATCAATGACCGATTTATTTTTTTTAAATTTCATACGATGACTCGTTTGCGTTAATGTTACACGTTCGTCGCTTTGCACCACCGTTGCGCACGCATCCCCCACATGAGATCTATTCACGTCACGGGTCCCATAGAATTTGATGAAAAAGGGGACTCCCCCTTTTCCGAAAAACGCAGCTGTTCGCTTCGGGGGGGCGACCGTGTGTGCGCGCACGTACGTTTCAAGTCCAAAATGGTACACTTTAAAAACGGTTTGTTTTTGTGTAGTATACGAGTGACTACTACTATTATTATGAGGATTATTACAACCGACAAACTTCCTCTGACGTTCCCGAAACGCTGTTATACCTAATCTTGTCCCGCGGAATCGGTCGACATAATCCGTATACGGATAAAATATAAAAAATTCTACACACGCCGCAGCAACTACGATTTGTACATACCGTAAATAATAAATAATAGAAAAGAGTTTACTCGTATTTCGAGTGGTAGGTGTGGCCGATTTTCGAATCTATTTCATAATCGTTCCGTTATCGCACTCGTTGCTGCTGTACCACTCGACTTACAAATAATAATTGCAAATCATTTTCGAGATTTAAATATTCTTAATCGGTAGTCGAAATAGACTACATATTTTAGTGATACATATTATTCGCCCTCAGCCTTTCGATATCGTAGTTGTACCCCTAAACAAATAACCCGCTCGCCTAACCAGAAACTGTACCTACGCATCATAATCCGTAGATGCGTCGGCCGCACCCGAGTAGTTATGTAAAACGTTGTCACGATCTCGAAATGGGAAAAATCATCATTTTCACCCGTTTCGGATTTCGTGTACAAACGTGCAGCACTGCGAAATGTTCAAAATACATGATGTGTCCGACGATGCGATAATTGGTCGAGACCACTATTGACACGAACGGTTTGGAATAATTGTGCACGTTGATCCGTTGAATTCGGACAGCGGAAAAAGGATTAAAATGATTTCATAAAAAGTAAATTATTTCCAATGACTCGGTGCAATATACATAATTGTATAATGTACGTATACGGAATCATTAATATTTTCCCGCGACAACTCGTATTTATTATAATAGTTAAGAAGAAAAGTTAATACGACGTTATATTCAATTCTTGTGCAACTGTGTCACGACCGTAACTGCTGATAAAATAACGTTTTATTTCCCTCCACCGGCAGTGTTGTGTACGTACAGTATAATATAATATAAATTTCCGCATAAACGTTTGGCCGACTCTACCAAGAAACAATGACCATAGAATTGTTTTTTTTCTAAATATTATTTTAATGATAATATTCCAACACGGTTTTTCATTCATTGTATATTTGTACTGTTCGTGGTGATACTTCTTATGGGTTTAGGAGGGTTGAGGTTTAGTCAAAAATGTTATTCTTCTTAATTTAACGTACTCCAAACAAAAACATGCAAACGTATATTAGTAGAACCAGTTGGTCCGCGCACAAGCATTCGGGACTCGTAACTCGCCTAGCGCACAGTAACTATAATAATAGTAATAATGATAATAATTTTATAACAATATATTATTTGAAATTAATAATTACTACGACGAGGAAAACATAAACCGATTCTCGTAACACGCGTTGTTCTTGGAAAAAAGACAAATCACCGAAGGTAGTATATTAAATACTTCGCAAGAATAGCCGGAGGTTAGAAGTGTTGTGTATAAATGTTCGAAATGTAATGGAATTATGCGGAAATCAGATAGTCGAATGACGTACGGCACTATATGTTTTCGATACGTTTCAAAATCTTGCTCAATCGTTGTAGTATGCATCGTAATTTATGTAAAAAAAATTAATTAAAAAGGTAAAAAGAAAAAGTTGACCGAAATAAAATTTCATTTTCTCCAATACCTGTAGTACTGCGGTATTATTGTTTCCGTACTGGGTTAGTTAAAATCTGCGAGGAGTAACAAATATTATAATTAGAAACGGCGAGAAATGTTTTGAAAAAAAAAAAAATGGTAAGATTGTCGTAGCACGTGGAACACTTGTCAGAAGATCCGAAATGATTGACCCACAATAATTGCTAGGTACACAACTTATAATGATAACCAGATGCAAATGTTATTATCGCACTTCGAATAAAAACTATTATTACTTTCATATTACAGATTCCGTGCGTGGCGAGGAATGTACATTCGGATTGCATTTCTCGCACAACGAACAACTCCGTGATCGACGTGATACAGTCAACAACTCAACTGCAACGGTGATGTAGACTCGTGTTAATTATCAAGAACTCGCGCAGCGATGTACGAGTATACTGTGGTGGTCGTAGGCTAATAAGTACGATAAATAAACCTGCTATAGAAAGTCTAATACGCCGTAAACATTTTTCTGTAGACCATAAATGTATTTAACATGTTTATAATATCCATAAAAAAAACCCATTCGTATGCTAAGAGCTTAGCCACCATTATAAACTTGTTTGAAGTATTCATAAAAAACGACTACAAAAAAAAAAGAAAAAAATGTTGGTCCATTATTTCGTATAGCATATAGTTTCCAACGATAAGTCCAAAGTATAAATGACTTTAATAGTTTATTAAATTTCAATAAAATGTGATTAAAAATAAATTAAATTATTTTAATTAAATGCGTATTATACGCAATTTGATAAAATACTATATCTTAAACGTAACAGTTACATTTATGAAAATAAGTTAATACATTTTAAAACAAATAAGTTACCTAACTATCGGACTTGTTGTTTCCCTAAAACAATTTACTAAAACAATATTTTTAAAGCGATATTTGAACGATTGCAGTGATAATCGTTTTTCATAAAGGTTGTTTATAGGAATATCAAGATCGGTTACTTTGACATGGGTTTTTAGTAAACGCAAGCACAAATGGATCTAGAAAAATGTTTAAAAGTAATGTGAAAATAGCTAGAGTTGATAGAAATTTTTATTTTTAATTTAAGAATATTATATTGTATATTTTGCAAAAATATTTTTCTGCTTTTTGATGTTCAATGCATAATTATATTTTAAATTGTATATGTTTAGTTCTTAAATAGATATTGTTTGTTATACTTAGCCATTCTAGACTATAATAAAATGTTTACGGTCGTATATTCACTAATGAAAAAAAATATATTTACTTAAAGATACATGATAAAATGGCGCTCGTATTATCATTAATTCTCAATACCAAAATAATATAATATAATAATAATATAAAACATAATACCTTGTAATCCCCGATCGGTCTCAAACAAATTTTGTTTTTAAACTAAGCCATTTTCAATGACAATTATTTTTCATATATTTTCGAATTCCTCTGGTATGATTTTTATCTAAAAACTAGTACAGAAATTCCTGCTACAATAAATTATTAGGTTCCACCAGTCTTCATATGCGTAACTAGGGAGGGGGGACGCAATAGGGTTTTTAATACCCCTGAGTTCAAATGTAGCACTCCTGTTTTTTTTTCACATCTATATAATCTACAGTAATTATAGTTATATACAATTTAATATTATTTTCAGCAATTTTAGCACCTTTAATATTTAGACTCTAGTTGTGCCCATGCCAGTCTTAATACTTTTATACACGTAAACATGGATGCACTTTGCTTGAAGACTTACAGAGCATACGAGTACGGATAAATAATTATAATAATATAACAGCTACAGTTGGTTACAGAAGTACAAATCTTAAATAACTGAAGTTTTCTGAGCAAAATATACGAGATTCAAGAAAAACATAATCATTGGGACTAATATACAACAAGATTAAATAAAACATTAAAGTTTTGTTGAGATAGAGCTCAAGAGTGGCTGTAGAAACCCCCTGAAATACAGGTCTGCGCACGCCTATGGTTATCATCTATAACAAAAAGCATAGGCGTAACTTGGAAATTTATTAGGGGAGAGGACAAAATATAAGTACATATCTAACGAAAAGGGTATCCGAGGCTAAACGCCGCTTTACTACCTATGTATTATTATATAAAATTATTAATTTTTTAACATTATTTTAGATAAGCGAAAATTTAAAATTAAGATATTAAAAAAAATATATTTTATAGTAATAGCTATAAGTTACAGCCTATAACCAACTGTTTTGTACTTTAATTTAACAGATATATTAAATATCAGAGGGAGCACTGCCCCTCCTAATTTCTTCTACGGGAGCAATTGCCCCCCCCCCAGTTTACGCTTATATCTAAAAGTATGGTAACGTTGTTAAATTAATAAGAAATAATGAACCTGGTGGATTTGTGAAAGGGGGCAGTCAACATTTTCTCCTCTTTGATAATTTATATATTTACCCACATTGTTCATAAAATTAAATTTGGTATTTTTGAGGGTTAAACTTTTGACTTCACTTATGACCATATTTGAATAAATGTGATTGAATTGTCTACTCGTACAAATTTTGTTTCGATTGCACAAAATTTAAATAAGTGCACTAAAGTGGAAAAAAAAAAATCCGAACGATGTCTGCGTGTACTTCGTACACTCTATTTCTATATCATAACGAACGCATAGTGCCATGCCATGACAATATGTTTATCAACAATGGTTCTTTTGATGATCGACAACCCGAGTTATTATGTTTAAATAAACTCAATTTCCCTATCGATATCAACAGCCCGGATAGCTCAGTCGGTAGAGCATTAGGCTTTTAACCTAAGGGTCCAGGGTTCAAGTCCCTGTCCGGGCGGCTATCATTTTTGCAATTTTTTCGCACCGCACATCCACGGAGAACCTGTTTCTATAAAATTTTTTTCCCATCCACCACACGTGGCCGTAGAATCGCATTGTAAGAACTCCTGTCGTGCCTAACAATCACCACCATTATCCAACAGATAGCGCAACCAGTACCGTTGCGACCCGATAGTTGCGTTTTCGTGCACGCGCGCGATCGAGTCTGCAAGAACTGTGTGGCATTTCGTTTTGTAAAATCTGTTGTAAAACGATTCAAGCGGAAAAGAGATGGACGCGAGTTTTTCGTGATATTTTGGTACACTCCGATATCGTTTTCAATAAATTTTTCACTTTTAGCCATCCACGTTTTCAACGTTTTACATAATTTTTCTTTTTGTTTTGCCCATTCTCGTCAATCTTCGATGAATCTACTATTTCGTACCATTTTTTTTAACGATTATTTTCGCACTGTCCAACACGATGTTTTTGACATCGATTTTTTTTGTCTCGATAATGTTCCAAGGTTTTTTTTTGCCATTTAAGAATATCGGAAAACGTTAGTGTTCGGTTAAATGCGCAACGATGTTGTTGCGTATTTCAGTTGCATTTCGAAACTAAATGTTTGATAATTTCATAAGCATTTCGTTCAGGTTAGATAAGCCCCTACGCCTGAGCCGCCGTGTGCGTGGCTAAGGTGTGGCAGAATCGATTTCGACGGTACGTGTTTTTCTCCGACATAAGAGGCTACATTGAGACACGGCATTGACAACGGTGAAATTATTGTCGTGCAAAACGTTTCCACTTAACGAACTTCCCCCCCCCCCCCCGACACTACCGATCGGTAAAACAGGAGTGGGTGCGCTTAATTCAATTGAGAGTACCTGCCGGACAACAACGCTACAATGATTATTGTATACAATGACGAAAAGACAATCAACGACGACCGACAACAATGATAATTGTAAATGAGCTCGCCGTCGCCGGGCACGTGGGAGAACGTTCGGAACGGACTTCGTAAGCAACAAGCACTGCAAACGGATGATTTGAATTAGATAATTTGCCTTTGCGTAGATCCGTATCGCAGCCGACGATCGACGCGTAAGATTGGTAACGTTGCGCAATTCGTATTATTATACGACGGTTTTCGCCTACACTTTCGACTCATGTGTTTAATCGCGGTTAAGATAACGAACGAGATGTGCGCGCCGTAATCGTTTTCCCGTCGTTGTGCGTTGTTACAATGTGGAACAATCAGATAGTGTAGGGCAACGGTTCCCAAACATTTTTGGGTCGCGCGCATTCACGGAACAAATGGAAATCAATCTCGTCTCCCAGTACAAAACGCTTTTTATCGCTTTTTCACGAGCGAATCATTAACGATCAAATTATAATCAATAGGCTAATGCAATATACAATATAAATAGATGCCACCCGATTGAGGCCCGACTCACGGTTTGGGAACCGCTGGTACAGGGGTTTTCGGTTGTTCAAATTATGTGCACATAGATTGCCGATAGGTAGCGTTGCGCAAATGTACAAATCGTTTTTTTTAAACATTTCATTTTTGATCTTACCGGCCGATCCCTCCGCGGCCTCAGTTAAGGTTAGGAATTTACCGTAGTTCGTGATGGTCACTGATGACCGTCATTAATAGATTTCCGAATAAAATCGCCACTTTGGACTCGTGAGCATGCAGTTGTACTTATCTGTATGACTCGTTTTCCTGAATGATTCATCATCGCCTAGCCGGAACCGCTGAACTATGAGTATGAAATTTGAAAAGTAGATTTTTTTCATGTTGTAGACGCCTACTGAGAAAGGATATTTCAAAATTCAACTCCTAAAGGGGTTAAAAAGGATATAAATAGAAAATATCGACAGGAAATTATATTTTTATATGCACCTTGGTCAATGCATTAAATTCAAATTTTGCTATAAATATTTAAGTAGTTATTGTTAAAACTGTATCATAAACATATTACAGGTATGTTTTTTATTTATACCTGTTTGTTAAAGTTGATATATCTCGGATATATATTAATACCCATATTCAACAATTTATTGATAAGATATTATATTTCGATTTTAAAATAATCATAGTGTCATTAGTGATTCTGTTTTTAATGTCTTTGTCTATTTTTAATAAAAGAAGGTGATCTATTAAATAATAAAAGCAATTTTAATAATAATAAAAATAATGCCAATAATAATAATAATAATAATAATAATAATAATAATAATAAGTAAATCATTTTTTTAACTAAAAATCTATACTGTAAGTTATAATTTTGTAGGCATATTTTGTTTAATATTTCTCCGATTAAAATTGCATTTTACAATTTGTCTTAGAGGTATTAAAACTTACTAATTTTTTGCCAATTTCTGGTTGTTACTATTCTCAGGCAATCTTGGGTCAATAAATCTAAAAGCAATCTGTAATATAAAACTGATAAAATAAAATCCGTAAGTAACACAAAAAACTACACATGGGCGAAGCCGGGTTAAGGTCTATTCACACTACAACGGAACGGAGACGGGACGGAATCCGTACGGAACCCGTCCGGTCATGTAACAAATATTGTTTCTATGTTTTTAAATATAAGCGTTCATATTTATCCGGAACGATAATGGAACGGTGCAACGGCCCGGGGACGAACGATAAAAATATTCTTTGCGACTATTCTTGAACGGGTTTCCGTCCGGATTTTTCAAAACTGTACATACTCATTCTAAAGTATTGATGAAATTTAGACTCGTTATCCACAAGCCCTTTGTACAGCGTGATGAATTCGCCTTCGACAGAACGCTTCTGCCAAGCTGGATGTACCCACAGATTTCTTGATTGCTTTTTTATTTTTTCGGATTCTTCTTCATCTAATATTAATGCAATCATCGTCAGCTCTTCATTAGAAAAATTAGCCATTTTCGATGTTTAATAAACGAGAAATAAGGTGCTTACAACTGACACATTAGAACACAAATGACTTACATTTTTGAAAATAAGTTCATTAAATATTTAATAATAATAGTTGCTATCTTTAGTCATATTGATTTTACGTTATCTGTTTAATCTAGCCCTGTCCGTTCCGTTTAGTGTGAACGCAACAGAACGGGTGACCCGGATGGGTGAAATTCCGGCACGGTTCCGTCCCGTCTCCGTTCCATTGTAGTGTGAATAGACCTTTATTCAGCTAGTATAGTATACACATATCAGTTAACTTATCTATTCAAAATATTGTACCTATTTCATCTCGTACAAAATTAAAAACTACGTCCAACACGTTGGCTTCAGCACCATGACTCGATAATAATTTACAAGAGGCTACTGCAGAAAGGTCATTTTCGACATTGCGACGTTTGAAAATTTATCTCAGAAATACTATAACAGAGAATCGTTTAAACGAATTAGTTCAGCTAAATATTCACAGGACAATAATTGTCTTCAATTATTGAAGTTAATCCAGAAGAAGTGTTGGATGAATTGACAAAAAGAAAAATGTATATAGTATTGTCATTAGGTGATAACTGCTTTAACCCTGGAAATCCGAATATAATATACATTATGTATTTTATTAGTAATGTGTTATTACTTAAAATATTTTGTATTTGCTTTAAACGCAATAAATTGATTAATTTCATTGTTTCAACAGAAGCTATATGTTTGCAAATAATAAGTTTGCATTTACTGAAACTCCTGCCTCCCTTATAAAAAGTTCGTGGATACGCACCGGGTCACGGTGATAACAACACTGACTGCAGTGGGCTCACAGATGTAACCACGGTTTAACGTATATCATGGATATAACTATATATTTGTACATAGTTTAAGATAGTCACAACGGAATAAAGCTTCGACTCGATACCCGATAGTTCTAATTAGATGCTATTGGTACGAACGTAAAAATAACATTCACAGGCAGTATCAAAGAATATATCATAATATCCAAACTATTTACAATCGAATTTACGTCCAAACATTAGCAGTTGGTACGAAAATTGATAGCAGTTTCCCGCGCGCTAGTTGTTTTACTCTTCGGTCGGTTTTGTACGTAAAGTATACTATTTATTGTACGAGGCCCTCCCCACCAGTCCTTCCCCTTCCCGTCCCAATCAAGTTGCCTCCGACGACGGTTGCCCGCGCGCTCGGCGCCGCACAACGAAAAACGAACGGCCGGAGCGCATGCTTAATTACAATAATAATTCCTACCGGTCCGCGCGCGTCGTTGAACGTCAGAATTTTAATTACTAACTCGTAACAAAATCCTAACCGCACCGCAGCGGGTACGATCCATCCCGTGTACGTACCGTTGTTATTGTCGTCACGCGTACGAGTTTACCGCCGTTGGAATGCAGCCGAACACATCGGAAGGGTTCGGAACACGATAAACCTAAGATCATATTTGTGCGGAAAAAAATATCGAGATATGCGCTTCGGTGTGTGTTTAATTTGTATTGCAAATTAAACGTATGAAAATTCAATTAAAAAATAAAAAATAATTTTATATCTTAGATCTATTGCGCGTCGAAGGATATTACGTTTTACGAGTATATTAAAAAATAGCTAAACTATTGAATGGGTAGGTCTGAATGGTTTTTTACATGGCAGCTACTTCTATACATAACAGTTAAAATTAATTAAATTATTTTACGCATTTACTTTTATTCGTAAAAAAAAGAAATGAATTATTATTTTATGATTTTAATTACGTGCTTACTAATACTGTCGTCAGAGCTAAAAATAAAATGGTTCCCCGAATGCAATGTGGAATCACGCTATTGACCATCGCTTTATCGCCATTATTGCAGATGAAATCGTATAAATAAAATACACTTACAACGAACAAGGTGTTTTGTAATGTTTTTTAAATAACCTTTTTGTAACGCGTCAATAATGAAATTGTTACAGTGATAATTTACAAATTTTTCTTATTAATCGAGTAAAAAAATTATAGAATAAGCAATTAATCTTTACAATATGTAAAAAGAGAAAAAAAGAGTAAAATATGCAATAACAATTTTGAAATTTCAAATCTTTATATCACAAATATGTATCGAATCCGATTTTTCCCATCTATTACCCGAACAAATATGCAAATGTATCAAGTCCCGAGCCCAGGTTATAATGTTTTGGCCGAAGCAGTTGGTAGTAGCAAAGTTTGCCGAGCGTAATCGTTTTTAATGTTCAGCGCACATTGTGCGTTATCACTTATTACATATACGTGTATCTATCATATTTCTCTTACCATGGACAAACGAAAACATAAAATGTTTTCGTTTAAGCATACAGTTGCTTCGACGGTTTTTAATATAAACACTACATTGCAACATGGTGTAGGTAAACAACGATTAGGTAAACTGAAACAAAAATTACCAACTCTACAGTAACGCGATTGTTGTACACGCGATTGTTGACTTTATGCGCTTGAGTTCGCGTTGTGTAATAATTAAAAATTTCACCGGAAAAAACACAATATTAATTAGGAGAATAGGCTCTGGATATTTCTCACCGTCCCAGACGATTAGTACACATTATGTAGCATTGGATGCACGTTTTTCCACAACATACTTACAAACAATAATCATCCATTAAAACGTTTTCGGTACAGTATATTACGAACCGTTCGGTATCCAACAAGCATATGTTCGACGCATATTATTAAATTCGATAATCGTCTGGAATCGAAGAGGTTCAGGGACCGAGATGCTGTACCAACTGGATACCTACGCCTGACAGATGAATATAAAAATAATAATAATAATAATAATCAAAATAATAATAATAACTATAACGAACGAATAATATTATTGTGAACGCTTAAACATTATCTTAATAATGCTCACGTGACCACCTGTGGTGACGTAGAGGTGAAACATTTTGAACGATTTTTCTTTTTCTTCACTCCGACCGCGTTTACATATTACACAGCGCTCCGGAACTCGACGCAGCACGCGATCATCGATGGTGGCCCAACACCGCCATAACCGTCAACTTGCCGTATTCTACGTCAGGAGCGTACCCAGGAATTTTTTATGGGGGGGGGTCCAACATTTTTATTTTATCTGTTCTTTAATTATAATTATAATTTAACTCAACACCAAAAAATTACTGTTAATATACTAAAGTATGGTTTATACATTATAGGTATATTATATAATCTAAAAACTTTGTATATTGAAGATAATAGGAAATTAAAATACACTATATACTATTATTATACTATTTACTATTAAACCTTTGAGTATATAGAAAGTCCAATGGGGTGTCCGGAACCGATACCCCCCCATGGGTATGCCGTTCGTCTAGAAAAATCATTTCCTGCGGATAGTTTACAGATTACGAAATACACGTCAAACACCGCCACTGTGTGCGCGTTCTGTATCGTGGGATTTGATAAAACCGTTTTCGACGACTAAACAACTTCGATTCAACAATCGGAGATTTTCGACAAAGGCGCACAACATATTCCAAATACAGTTATGCCGAATGAAACTGTCCACGACGAGGAAAACGGCTGTATCCCAATCGATTACCAATATTCCAAGCGGCACGGATGCGCATTGATTGTCGATGTATATAAAATCTTTCTAAGGAGGCAAAACGCAATATAATAATATTAGGATTATGATATTTTGAGGTACACTAGGTTCGCGAACAACACAGATCCTAAAAATGTCGATCTCGGATGTACGTGAAATTTGTTTTCAAAATGCTTATCGCGTACATTTCCGATAATATTTTTACATTCAGCAGCTAGTGGTGCTCGGGACCAACGGACGGGAGAAAGCGATTATATGGTGAACATTTATTGCGGTGGTCAACCTCACCACCGCACGTTCCCTTCTGTACACCCGTATACTCGAATATCGTGACGAAGAGGGACGAACAGCAACACCTCGTCGGAAGAGATGATCTAGTTTTAACGCGATGGCTGCGACAAGCGTATGCATCCGATCGCAAACTAAGTTCGAAATCCCAAACGAATCATAGAGAGAGAGTGAGAGAGAAAGAGAGGGAGAGAAAAATAAATAAATAGTTAACATCGAAAAAACATAGTCGTGTTCACGTCGAGAACCATGTTATAATAATAATAATGTTTACTATTCTTTACGTGTTATAATATTATAGTATTGTAACGTGATAACTCCACTACATTATATTAGTTTGACGGTCCTACGCGCATTCCACGCTCCTCGGCTGCATTTCTTCCCGTCTATCTTTCCATCTCGCCACCACGAGAAATTGATGTAATAAAAATATCGTTCGGACGGACGTGTACGAGAATACTATGAAAAAAGATATTATGTTCATACATTAAACTGCATCGTGTACAGATCGGGCCTTATGTCGATCAAAAACGATCAGTTATTTTTGGATGCGGCGACGTCAAAGTGTACCCAGCCGCCGCAAGGCGAGTCGGCGACGACGATGACGACGTATAGGTACGTAATATAGTGCCGTTCATCCGTTATTATAATATGCCGCCGACTCGGCTATAAAGCATTAATTTTTATCGATGTTATATCTTTAGAACGCGGAAAATACGTACACACGTGTTGTATCGAAGTGTAATGTTTGGTCTTGTTCATAGGGCACGAACTCGAAACTTTCCTAAAAGATTCCCCGCGTATATGTCTATACAAGCAGGACATTTTTTAAATAGTGTATAAGCTATTATTAACTATAAAGTTATAAGCAATATTCACATATATATAATCAAAAAGCAAGCATTTATTGATAGACATGAGTAATTAGACGACGCACTTGGAATCCGTCCGGGAAGATAAACATGAAAAACAATTATTACGAGAAAAAAAATGGTGTACCCTCGTACGAATTTCATTAGAGCTGCAATGTCATGAGGACTCGAAGTACGGTTTTAAAATCAGAACCGTACTAATACTTACGGATTAATGTCGGATTCTTCGTTTTACTAAAATATTCCATCTTCTGCAGCATATTTGCGGTGGTAGTACGACTCGATTGTAGGATAATCAGTTTAGGTTTTTTGAAAGGGCGTATCTGCAGGTAATCTTTTAAACGTGATTGTTCTAAAAACTAAGCACATGTTGGTAAAGATATTTGTCTATTACCAGCAGATGGTGCTCCTAAGTTTTTGAAAGTTTTGTCGTTTACCGAAAAGACATTACTCCATTTTTATCGAATTGTGTCCCTTAATTCAACAAACGATCGTATATGTAACAAATATTATGTATATACATATATGTACGCGTGTTATGTGATATTCGGGGGTTGCGAATAAAATGATAAGCGAATGATCAGATTTCCTTCCCCTCGCAGCATATAGAAACGTGATAATATATTTCGTTGGTGCATAATATGGAGTCGTCGACAGTGGTTTATCCCTACGAATATGTCGTAACTTTCTATGCTGTATATTTGTGCTTGATCTTATTGCTTTTTTTTTTCTTTTCATTCGCTGGTTTCACCATTATTTGCTCGAGCCGTTTAGAACGCGTGGCGTTCGTCTCGTGATTTATGTATTCGAAGTAGAAATTTAAGAAAATCTTAGTTTTAACCTGCTCCAGTGATCATTTGTACAACACGTGTGTCAGAGGCGTCCCTGGACCTTAATTTAAAGAGGAGGAGGTGAGAGGAAAATCGTCTGTTATTATACATTTTTTTTGGAAAAATAACAATAATTGTTATAGTTAAATGGCTGTAGGGAAAAAAAAATAAGGAAAAACACAATAACTATTACCATACAAATAATTTTCGAAGTACTACATACCAATCAAAGTTGTTTTATCCAGAGGGGCGATCACCCCTTCGTGTCCCCCTAAAATACGCATTTGACGCGTGTTGCGTTGCCGTGATTGAATTTCAATTACGTTTTTGCGAGCAATCCTCAAACATCTTTTATTAATGACTGACACCAGTAAAACGATGATAATAATACGATAATCAGAAACTGTTACCAATTATTGTAAAAAAAAAAAAATAAAAAATGTAAGGTATACAAGTATAACCTTCGTGTCGTATTCAAGAATGGATAACAAATTTATCTCTTAACGACCAAACTCCAAAGAAGTTATGTCCAAGAATAATAATTATAACAATTATTGTTACTCTCTATTATGTATTTTTACACACCGTGGGTAATTTAATTTAATTAACATTACATACTACACTACATGTATTATACATTTCAAAAGCAAATATAATATTTGACTACACTTATTTATACATTTAATTATCGTACTTTTTTTTAATAATTTCAGCAATGAATTAATTAATCACCCATCATCCATCAGTCTAGTCCGAGCCAAAAAAAAAAAAGTTATAATATACATGCGTACCTACTTTCTATACGTGTATTCTATTATTATGTTTGTTTCTCATGATCAACGCTTTCTAATAAAAATTTTATCAAATGAATAATTATGTCCGTTCACTTTGCAACTTTGGAAAAATTACGTCTGCGAGTATACTTTTTATTTCTATATTGTTCGCGGTTGCCGAATTACGTCAAACAAAATTAAAACAGTTTACACTAACATAATTATGAATACAGTTTTTTTCGTTAATCTTAAATCACACGAGTTCATAAAAGCGGTAAACTATGATTCGGGGCAGAACCTCCAGGAATAAATTACGTCGATAAGTATTCAAAACAACATATTTATTCGAGTCGAATTTATCATGGTTTTCACAAATATTGTACACACGATGCACGATTGTCGTATACGAGTAGTCACGCAGTAATCTGGACAGTAGGCACAGGCTGTACTTACATGCGAGAATGGTCTTACCTACGGCTCGTACTTCTCGTGCACGTGCATGGCCCGCAAAATTTGACTTCAACCGTATTATCAACGATAAGCTATGATTCTAACAAAATCCAAGTGAGATCCATGTCTTTGCAAAATAATCGGTTAATTGGAGTAATAACTCTTCGTTTTCAATATAAAAAATTTGGGACATTAATTAATCGAATTTATCAACTACGTTTGTTACAGGAACAAAAGCTAAAGCCATTAATTGTTTAATTTTCAGATCAAAGTCATTGTCGACCATATATTTTTGTCGTACTACGGGAAGGTTTTAAATTTTTCTCCATGAGCATTGACCGAAATGAAAAAACATCCTCTCATTTGAACACGTAAAAAAATGTATCAATTAATCCTTGTTGAATGTCATCAGATAACTAATTGGGTTTAAATTGTATAGGAGTGTACTTCTATAGACTGTATAATATAACTATTGGATCGAAGACGGATATTAATAATAGTGGACGGGAAAATAATGATAACGACTTAAACCTTCAGCGTTCAGTTTCTGTACACTCGATAACAAACAACAACGAACACGTATCGGGAAAACAGTTTTACTCGCCGCTCGTCCGCCACTTCGATACTCAAATAAATACTATACAATACGCGATTATCGTAGTAGTTATTGTACACGTCATTCGCTTATCGGAAAAAAAAAATTGCTCGACATACATAATCATGCCTCGTGCGCACGGCGGGTGCCCTTTTATGCGCATAACAATATCACACGTCGTGTACTCGCCAAAACGCTAAATTCTAATTTGACTTTCTTAGAAAAACGAGCGCCGCCGACTGCACAGTAAACATAGGGGCAGTGACTCTCAGACCGGTGTACCGCGAAGAAAATAATAATCCGTATCAGCAAACCATCGTTATTGCCGACGGACGCATGTGAATTCCGCTCAAAAATGGTAAATTCCGTCCAAAATGAACTGCAAGTAAAATAAGGTACATGTTAATTCCGTCAGAAAAAAATTCATAGTTAATAAACACATCCTACGTATACTTAAGAAAATTTAAAATTGCCTAATACTAAAAATATATTACCACGTTTTGATTCGATAAATTGAGCAATTATAGCGTATAAGCGTATAAGACTTTAAGGACGTGTACTGGATACGATTTATAATATTTCTATCTGATATTTCCAACTATTAAATACACAATATGTGGCAAAGCTGATGAGTGATGACTGATTGACGATTGTCGTCTGATAGACGACTGTTCGATGTTCGTTCACATTTTGTGTACGGTCGCGTCGTACAGTCACGGAACGCTCAGCTTAAAAATATTTATTTTTCCGTACGGAATTTACATGTATCTTTTTTACTTGGATATTTTCCCGGGCGGAATTTACCATAGACCATTGCCCGACAACTTGTTGGTACCGAACGTCCAACTGTTGCGCGCGCACGCGCATCGTTCACTCCAGTGGCGCTGAACCCTGCGCTTAGGTCGGGCCGCGGTCTGAATACGTTTTTAAAACGATCAGAGGGATTAGAGGTGCCAATCTGCGGTTTGCACGGACAGCGTCCGTCGGGTATGTGTCCGACTAATACGGATCATGGTCAATACTTGTGATTTGAGATCAAAAATTATTTTTCTATGCAAAGTAAAAATTAAGGCTTGTGGCCGTTGTATTTTTATTCGGTTCGAGTACAGTTTTACAAGTTCGGCGCCGCTGGTTCAATCGATCCGGCGAGATTTTTTCACGAACTGTGCAAACATGTTCCGAATCTGTTGCTCGCATAGCCGCACTCACTTGCAGGGATGCAAAAAGGCCGATTACCGTTTGCGACGTTCGTATGCGGCTTGGATCACAGCGATATGTGTTCTCGAGCGATCGGCTAAAAGCGAAAACAATCCCCGGGCGATCCGTCTGCTGCAGTCGTTGGCAGTTCGGGCAGTACGGCGACCGGGAACGCAATTTTTCGTTGTCTAAACGATCGGTTTTCATCGGTTTCTTACAAACTTCTGGGATAAAAGAATGACGGTAGAATTTTCAATCGAATTAAATACTCGATTTCGCAGCTCTAAGTGCCCTCGATCAGCCGCTTAAACAAAACGAATTAAGTGATTAACGGCCGACACGTACCACAAGTGGTTATGTAAAATATACTGTTGCAGTTTATAGAACGTTCGTTTGGGAGAAACAAAAGCGGTTTACAAATATTTGCTGTCCGGTAATATTCCCAGGCGCGTACACAACATAAATGTACGTAAGAGACGGTTTTTAAGGTTTTCAAAAGCTACTCGTACAATAACGACAATCATTAACAAAAATAGTACAGTTAGGTTCGGTTACCTTTACCTATTTGATTATTACTCTAATAGCTTTTACACCGACAAAACTATGGATTATTATATGAATAAATGGGTAAAGAAATTTGAATATGCTTTTTCTTACGATTTCGAGTTTGAACCCCTAAAATCTTCGATTATATATGTACTCGAATATTTCCATTTCTTTATACAATACGATTTTGACGAGTTTTGTAGAAAAAAAACATTTGTTTTTACTTAAAACACATAACTTACATATTATACATATTTATGTACTGTCGTTTGGTTTGTTCATAACTGCACTATCGACTGCGTGTCACGAATATACATTTGGAGCACAGTGTATGAGCGTATACTAATGGCGGCGACGCGAAAGCGTCGTCGATTGTATATGTTCGGTATATAATGTCTTGCGCTGACAATTTGTCTCATCACGCGAATGCGAAGGCGAAGTTCCCCTGGTCAATTAAAAAAATACGGTCAAATCCATTAATGTCGAATGGTCACGGTAAATTGACTTATCGTGTAGGTTTCAAACGAATTCAAAAAAGTTATTTTCTTTTTACATTCTTTAAACTTTTCGTCGTGAATAAAATATGTATCAAAAAACGTTTGTCATGTATGTAAATGCACTGCGTATTATCGACGGTTACACATCAAAACACAGGCGGATTTAAGAGAGTGGTTAAGGAGGCATTAGTCCCCTCCCCTTGGGACTTAGCTAACTATTTTACAAAGCAAATGTAATATGATATATTAATAATTATTATAAAATATCGTCAATCGTCTTTGATGAATATGGTACACATTTTATTTATTTTTTATAAATAATTATCTCATTTTTGTTGTTACTTATAGGTATATATAGGTATATACCAATATTTTTAAAATGGTTTCAGATTACTATTGATGTTATGAAACTATAAACTATATTATGAAAAAATGACTCAATTATGAGAGACTCAAAAACATATTCTGTAATTAAAAATTTTATACAAATTTAAAAAACAACTAACTAAATTCATGAACCTCCATTAGTCCCTCCCTTGGTGAGTGATAAAACCCACCTTTGCATCAAAATAATTATAATAATTGAAAATACGAAAGTATATCATAAGCTTTGTATCACAAGAGTATCTTCGAATACATATTTATCTAGAAACAGTGATACATTTAGAATATACGAGTATATGAATATATGTGGATCTCAGGGGATGTATATCCTAAGGTATAACAGTATGCAATTTCAAAATGTTTTGTTCAATTCAAAAATTATATCAAATAATGACATGAGTAAATTATATTAAACAGTTTAATTATAATTTTTTTCTTTCCTACGCGAGTAGATAGGAACCAAAAAAATCCAAAAAAATTAAGTACACGTTACACCTTACACCTCAGATTATATAAAAATATACCTTTAATTTGTATAGTAATAATTTGTTTTATACGTATTCATATCACATTCAACTTAAAATAATTTTCTATGATAATCCATTATCAGAAAATCATTAATAATTAAAAAAGTGTATACAATACACGTTAATCAATTTTATACATTTTGTGATAAAAAAAAAATTATAAAATCAATAAAACTGCCGCCCCTAAAACTGTTAAAATGTTGACGCTAGGAGCATTCGTCTCCTTAGCCCTCCCCCCCCTAAATTCCCTACTGTCTAGAAATCGCCACGACTCAAGTTATGTCGGTTTTTTACTTTACCGTTCGCGTGACGTTAACGTGCTGATGAAATAAACAGTGTGCATTTAAATTTAAAAGCAAGCCTTATTCATTATTAATCAGTATTATATTGCATATGTATAGAATATTATGAAAGTATTATTAACAAATATTTGTCCTCGCTGGATGCCGAGTAGTAACACTGTTTCCGCGCATTGTAATGCACAGACAGCATACATTATCTTCATTTGTGTTAGGAACGCATTTGCAAATTAGCGATTTGGTGTATATCATCACAGACATTACTGTCTGAAATATGTTGTGAAAAAAAAAATGTGCATAAAGACATAATCGATTTGTTAGCTAGAAACAAGTAACGGATTCATACGATAAAAATCCTTGGCCTATATATATATAAATATAAAATTTATATATACATACATATATATATTTAATATATATATGTATGTATAAATATTTAATAATCGTTCTAAAATATTTGCACGCGCGCATTAACTCAGTGGCTTAATGTATTCGATAAATCAGAGCTTACAAAAATATATCGTCAGTTCAATTTGCCATGAGCTACGTTTTGGTCAAGAATGCACAGAGTAAATTATATTATTGCAGTGACGCACACAAGATTTTTTTTTTTGAAAGGGGGGAGGTCAAGGTATAAATATTACACGTATTACCGTTGACAAAAATTATGAGATAATGTTATCATGTACTGTGTTATACGTGTAGATTATGTATGCTCTCACTTATTATTTCATGAGCGGTAAATTGAACACCAATTCGATTTCAAATATGTTAAAATTGTATAAACGAGTATTCTATGCCTAGGAAAAAATTTCGATGGGGGTTACGATCCGTTAACATTTACCCTGCGTGCGCCACTTTATTATTATTTATATACGTATTCGTACGACATGTTGAACAGCAGGACACCAATTAATAATCTCAACAACAAACTTAATTTCCCTAGATATGGTATTTCGATAGAAGTACAAACATTTTTCTATATTATAATGCCACGATTAAACGTTTTTGAATGATAAAAACGTGTTCAAATATCCTGTTTCACAATTTTGAAATTACACGGACTCGCATTTTTCTCGTATCTAATTAACGACTGTTTATCTACAATTACCAGTGATATCATACGATATTGTCAGTACATGCGATTATCTGTTTGATTATAATAAGAAAATATTTTAAGAACTTCAGTGGAAACGGCGATTGCACTTTGTTTCCGTCATAAAATGTTGAATATTAGGATAAAAAATAAAAAATTTCAAGCCGTATAAATTTTTTTTATTAAGAATCGAAATTTATTGTATTTACAGTATGTATTTACAAGTGATACAATAGGTGAATCGGATAAGATTTACTGACGGGAAGGGGAAGTCACCCAATCGCGGCACCCCGTGAAATCTTATATATAATACATTGTAATCGGTACCCTAACGTATGTTCCCGGTGGAGGGTTGAAGGGATTTTTGGAATACGGAACCTGTGTTGCTGTGCCCACCCAGAGCGCGCGGTAATCATGGTGGCCGCTGCCGAGGATGCGGTACAAGCCCGTCCACAGTTGCCGTTGGTTTCGACGGACGGAGGAACGGACAAACAAACCGACAAGCCGGAGGAGTGGGCAGTAGATGGACGAAAACGAATACGATCCTGGCGCGGCGCAACCGTGTTACTCCTCGTGCGCTCTCGGCCATCGCGAGCTCCGCGTTACACCACGTGCTGCTGCCGTTCGCCCGTCCTCGGTGCATCGGCGCGTGCGTTATTGCGAGCACGACGTACGTACGCGACACGCATGCGGTGCACTGGGCGCAAACACCTGGTGCGCCACGTACGCCCGGTGTGTAGTGGACGGAGGAGTGCGCCGGCGACGGTGCGCTCGATGGCATCCGACCGTAACATACCTATGCGCTCTCTACGCGATCGCGTACGGTCGGGGGGATCGGCTCGACAGACCGGTTCCGATCGAATGGTATTTATTATTATTGTTATTATCAACATTATTCGTTTCCATTACACCTCAGTGGTACATAAAGGGGTTATCTGAGTCAATTTTTAAGTAATTTTCAAATATATAAACGAAGGTTCTGTTTTGGATTAAAAAAAAATTAACAACTCATTTTCTATACCTATATTTTCTATATTTAGTTAGATATACGGTTATATAGTATAATAAAGTAATATATCTATATAGCACCTATGAATTGTTGTACAAGAAAAAATTAAAAAAATAAAAACAGTGGTGCATTATGATATGTATTATTGTACATATATATATATATGTACATATTGTGTTCAACAAGTATAAACAATGTTTACATTATAAAGTAAAATTACTTAAAAATTGGCTAAGAAGCCCCCTTAATATACTGCTCACCTCACCGCTGTACCTACATGCTTCGTATAAAGCGACGTATAAAAGCCCGACGACTTCTGGGCTTCAGTCACGAAGGATGAGAGGAGGTGGGCTGGGAGGGAGGGCCAGTGAATAAAGAGCCAGTGCTTGAACACGCTGATCTAACGACGACGAACGAATGATAATGATGGAGAAAAAAAAAGAAGAAACCCCCACAGACGAAATTCCTGGAGGGCGCGGCGCACACGTTGCCGCCTCTTATGTTATGTGTACGCTGCTGTGGAACAATGCGAGGAAAAAACGTCCTTAACGGAGCAACGCGGTGCCTTCGGTGCGGTTCATTGTTGGCCGAAGAGAGAAAAAAAAAATACCGAAAAGGCTCTGTGTGCGCCGCGTATTGTGTTCCGTCGTGCGCGTCCGTTGACGACGGTGCGCGCGGTGCGACGGTCACACGGCCCGTGCGCTCGCATGTGCACCGCTGCGTCCGGCCGGGAAATGAATGAAAACTGCAAGCCCCGGCCGTAGCTAGAGAAACTGGTTTTATGAAATCGATTTCACGAAAACATTTTCGTGACACGTGTTTCGTATTTGTACGCGAACCTACGAAACTATTAAAACGATTACTGTTTTAACAATGTCGTCTGAGGATGTGCTCGTGTTACATTGTGTGGCTCCGCAATGAAAAAAGGAACCGTAGGCGAATAGGATTCGTTCGATTTTAAATGATAGACAGAATGGTAGGCATGCAGCTGCAAAGTAATTAACCACCGATAAGGATGAATTCCGAAGTTTCTGTAGAGCTTCTCAATGTGCTTTTCACCATTTAGTACAGTTGTTTTGGATCGCGTGTAACAAAGACGGATACCAGTATTGTAAAGACTTACATTTTTTTTTTTTCATCGAACAAAGAAAGATAATATTGGTGTTATTTATGTTATTTATGTTATTTATTACAATAAATTGAAGTTTCTACATATTTACGTGGTTATTAAGCTAAAAAACATTGCTAAAAATAAATATTATTTATAATACTATTATATTGAAAGTTAAATGAATGCTGCAAAAATTAATATAATTAAAATATTAATATACTTATATTATATAATAAATAAAACATACATAAAACAAGCTTCCAATGTATAAATTAAAAACTGTCATTAATGATGAAATTATATTGTTAAAACCAAAATCAGGGCCGTAGAAATGCCCTGGCAAGAGGGCATGGGCCAGGGGCGCAGTTACACCTAGGTCGCGTTTTTTGTAAAATCAATTTAAATAAATAAAAATGCATTGCTTATTCGAAATTGTTTGCGTATATATATTTTGAATTTTGATATTTTTGACTTTAGAGGGTTGATATGTTAAGGTACAGCGCGGTAGAAGCGCAAATTGAACCAACAAATTGGGTGACCAAAAAAATAAAAAATTTAAAAAAAACGTAAATTATTTTAAAAGCTATTTGTAGCTATTTGGTGGTTTTTTTTTTTGTTGAGGGGGGAGATAATCTTCCGCTATTGTAAAAATATTGAGGCGCAAATTTACCTTTTGCCAGAGGCACTACCGACCCTAGCTACGGCCCTGACCAAAATCACAAGTTTCACGAAACCGCGGTTGCGCAACTATGAGAAACTTTTGTTTAATGAAACTCATTGTGCATATCTATTTGTTTTTAATTTAACGGTTTCATATAACTAAAGTTTCGCGTTTTTTGATATTGGATTCTCCAGTGTGCCCATCTAGACCCTAATCTAGACGACCATTATTGCGACATTCGTCCGTTATTGAATCGTTTTTTCTACGCATAGTCCACGTGAGACCGAAATTTCAATGTTACGTGTGTTTTTAAAAACTACGATTCAGATTTAAACAAATTATATAAGACACAAAAGTAATATTAAACACGAAAAAAACAATAATACCTAGAGCGATTTCTCGTGAATACGTCATTAGACTCATTGGTTGTCAATGAAAGAATGCAAATAATCAATGATTATATTATCGGACAAAAGCCGACGCGTAGCTATCGTAAATAGATTACACCATAATAGTTTTATCTGACGGTATAGTTCTGCCGCCGGAAGGCGCATTTCCGAACACGTATACCTATAATATTGCGAAACAGCATTCTACATGGATAGATCACGGGTACGTATCGTATTAACATTTTCTGTTCGTATCACAACTACCTGCACAAGTATTTCGATTTTTATTTTTTCTCTTTCCGTTTTCCATCGACGTTTATAGTTTTTTCTAAGCTCTTTATAAGCTGACTATCTCGAATATTTTCTAGATATTTAAAATACAAACGTCTGCTCACATGTCACCGCAGATTTCGTCATCGTCGGTTTGTCTGAGCGTGGTTGTACTCGGCTCCGGTTATATCCTTACGTGTGAAGACTTACGATGTCTGAGTCTGTTCATATTATAAATGAAATATATAAAATAAATATTACATTTAAAAATTAATGTAATAGAATAATTTGTAGATCTTATCCTAACCTGATTATTCAAATTTTATAATAAATATAATTCTTTGAAATCGGATGAATCATTTTAAAACGCATTGTATAATAATACTCAAGACTAAGCGTTTATTTATTTATATATGTATTAATTTACGAGTATTAATGTTTAACTAATTTTTTATTATTTTATTATGAATAATTAGTAATTTTAAATAAAAACAACGATTTAGCGACTCGAGTTTGGATGGCACGTAATGTTTAAACGTCTCGATTTTTTTTTTTTAATTCAAATAAACGTAGAATTTTATATCTATGTATAATGTAGTTAATCCAACTGTCGACAAAGTCCATAAAAATAAATAATTACTCTGTTGAAATCATAAATAACATTAACAATAAAAAAAAAACGGTGTTCTACGATATCATTGATTTGTGTTTAAAATACATTGTTTTAAACATTTTAAGCCGTTTAAAAATAAACAAAATGGTATAATATTCAAGGAGTCTAGTTAAGTAATAATTGTTTATGTGAATTCCAAGTACATCAAACCCAATACGTCTATAACCCATTTATTTTAATTATTTGTGTTGAACCCGAGTCAGAACGATTCATCTTTTTCAGCAAAACATTTTGATAAAACACATCATAATTTATTCATTCGACAGTGCTTGTTTCAGTGAACTGACAAAAATTAAAAATTACATTTTAATTAAAACTAAAACACTAAAATCCGATTCGATATCACATACTGTTTATTGAATTTCTATATAAACGCGTTATTAGCATTTGTTCAGTACACAATTTTTTATGTATATATACTAAGCAGATAATAATTATCTTATTATACCCATGTTTTTATTAATTATTATTAAACACACGGATATAATATTTTTAATAATTATTTTATGCGTTTTCGTAATTTCATAAATCCCATGATGAGTACACGGACAACGTATTAGCAAAGATAAAATATGTATTTTTAGTCTCGGTATATGAATTGGAGACTTTAACGATTGTATCACCGACGTGTACTACAATCAATGGCGCACGTCGTCCGGGTGGTATACTCGTTAAATTAAATTACATTATTGTCTAACTGCAGTATACGTTTTAACGTTAAAAAAACGTCTTAACAAACGCATCACCGTTTCGTGTTTATAATGATTATACGGGATTGTGAAGATAAGTAACTATATCTATCAAGAGCGTCACCTTCGATAAGAATTTAACAACCTAATTAATATCAACATGCGTACTAGGAACGAAAAATTTTAAAGCGAATTAGCATTTAAATTAAAAACATAAAAAAAAAACTTATCGTATACAATATATGCATATATATGTTTGTAAAACTGCTTTACAACTCAATCCACACTTATGTTTTAAAATGCATCATAGGGGTTGTCATTGAATTTTTTCTTATTAGGTTGTTTACATATTATAAATATCAAGAAGAGCACAAAATAAATAAAATTAAAAAAAAAAAATCATACGAAAATCAAAAGCCGCGTCACTTTATTACATGCATGATATCATTTTGTAATATGACGTTGAGCAATAATATCATTTTTCTTCAAAAATCAGTGTTCGATCGTTGGAAATTTTAAACCAAATATGGTCTATAAAATGTCGATCTCATGTGTATTTATGCAAAACTTACGGATTATAAACACGTGAGCTGTTTATCGTATAATAATAATATGTTGTTGTTATACGTGTTTGACACATTTTACTTGAAGAGTAAATATATAATATTACACATATAATATATCCGTTGAATACGTACCCGGAGATTACATATCCAAAGTATTTAATGTTTGCTTTCCATGTTGGAGGCCATAGAACACTAGATCACTACGAAATACTCGTATAATTAGATTGACGTACCGCGTGAGACTTTATAAAATGATAAAAAACCACAATTGTTAGTTCCGTAAATACATAGATAAGATTATACAGTGCAAAACCATAACTTCTAAAATAAAATAATGTATTACTCTACGTAAATTAAAATAAAATGTAATCAACGTAATACCACGGTTGTGAAAACCAACAAAATATCGAATAGTTTTTCGCACGGTACATTAAGTTAGGTGTAATGTCGTCCGTGTACGCTTACCTATTTCCACAACGGAGCTGTCATTTATCATTTCGTTATGTCCGATTGTTGTATGTACAAGTATAATTAATTTTTATAGAGAATACTATATTATTGACAAATGGCGATACTTGCAATAAAAACGATTATTAAGTATTTATTTCTGTTGTCAAATAGTATATAATTATTAAATGTTTAAAATATAACCACTGACGAAACATTTCGATGAAGTTCTTTTAATTCATGGTCTCACGTCACGTCGTGTTTGGTTTCAGCACAGAGTAGTTCGATTAGTTTGTATACATGAGTCAGGAGAGAGAAAAAACATAGCGGACGATATTTAATACATACATTTTGCCCATAAAACTCGAGTAACCTTTAAATCAAGATGGTACCAGTACATATTAATCAATAGAACAAATATTAATGACTATACAGTAAAAGTATTATAATTAATAATTAATTCTCATACGTTGAATGTCATTCAAGCGTAGTCCAAAGTTTAATATTTTGTAATACAATATTATGTTTAGTTATGATATGATAGCTGTATTGAAATGATGTCATTTTTACGAATATAGGAGTACATTTTTACGAAAAGGTCAGTATATTCATTAAAAAACTGTAAGATTTAACGTGCTAGTGATAAAATAATTTATTCAGACCGCAGTTTTGGTTTTATTTTTTTTGTGTGCAATCCAAATATTTCTAAATGTATACGCTCTGCAATTTTACCACGAATTTAGTAACATATTGAAAAATGTTGCTGTTATTGACACAGTAAACAATATATGGACCAGACAATTATCAAGTATTACAGAACGCGTTACAGTATGGAAAATCATCAATGTTTATTCGATATTTATAATCTTTATTTAGACTTTGTGGAAAAATGTTAGTCTATAAATATTGACATTTACGGTATATTATTTGTTAAATATGTTCTCAAACCCTCGGAGCATCGTTCAAACTTGAAAAATATTTATTTACTATCTAATATTCATTGTACTTTCGCCGCCTTCCGCGTTAAACACTATATCGGTGGTAATCGATTGGGATTAGATTTAAACAAACAAAATAAATACGCGCATAGTTATGTCAGATAACAATAAAAATAAAAACCAAAGAATAGTATACCTATCAGGATTTAATAATTTTGCGTTAGGTTACCATGCATCTTGCCAAATGTTTTCTTTAGTTCAGTTTTTACTTTAAATTGTTTTGCGTTCTATTCACTACCACGTTTCATCTAAAATCTTCCAATTGTATATTAAAAAATAAGAGAGAGATTTACGCAAGAACATGATTATATATATGTGGATGAAACACAAAATAATGCTAATATTTCGAATACGAAGTAAACGTAAAATATGTAAATAATTGACCTTAATTAAACTCTAGTACGCGCCGATAACCCTTCGTAATACGAACAACAAATCGATGTAAATAAAATAATAAAAATTAAAAGTTATTAAATTAATATATAAAAAAATTAACAAATAGTTTAAGTATACATAAAGTAGAACCTCGACTATCTCTACTAATTGGGACCACACCGAGTTCGGATAGCGAAAGTTCGGATAGTAGAAATTAATTATTGACTTATTATACTTATTATCAGATGTATGAATTGAAATGAAATAACGTTCGAATTATAGAGGGTTCGTATAACGGAAGTTCGGATAATCGAGGATCTACTGTATATTTATAAATACACGTATACATATAAATGCTTGGCCTGGAGTATTATTATACTTGTAAATTATGGTTTTGAATTAAAAATACTTCATCAGATGTATATTAAATCAATAAAATTGCAATTTTAACTTACTTGGCAATACATTTTTTATTCGAAACCGGTTATACCATATAAATATAAAATACTTTATGTTTAGAATTTATTTATTTACATATATAAACTATTTGTGTATTTATTTATGTAAAAACTATTCCGTAAACAAATGATAATACGTACTAAAAATACAATTATCATTAACTATGGGTTCCAAAGAAAACGTAAATTAAATGATATAATTAAAAAGTATTTTTATATGATTATATAGATAAAGTTATCAACAACCCCCAATGAAAATTAAAAACTCGAAAACTTTTTGTAAAAATCGATTGGATTTGTATTTGAAATCATAAATATCCCATCAAATTCTTTAAAAACTTACATTTTACAAGTTTGATACGAATAATGTGTTTTTTATTATTTTTTTAAGTTAACTATTTAATAACTAAGTATTTTATCGATAAAAAAACTTTCGAATTCTTATGTTTTAGTGTACTAATAATAATTTACAATAATTAAACATTTGAAAAATCCTATAGTTCCATATATTAATGTTAATTAATTAGACTAAATTAAATCGTAATGGATTTTTAATGGAACAATAAGTAATATATCAATTCGTAATCGTCATGACGCGTGCATTTCAGCGCAACGACCCGAACAATTGACTTTGTCCAGATCTCATTCATCGCGTATATTAGCGCGACTAAGGTTGTTATTATGTCTACCGAAGGATTTTATATTTTAAGTACACATAGAGTACGGTTGAAATAGTCTTGGTTTGGTTGTTATAGTGTACATGGTTGTACAAAAGGCATATCAGAATGTATTATCTATACAAAAATATCGAATTCCGCGCCGGTGTCAGCCATCAGCTGATCACATCATCTATCGTTATGTTATAACATATTTATGGTTTTGCCGCGTTGAACTTTATGTTGTAATCTATATAATAAATATTTTTGGAGTCGTGATGTTTTCGTGCATAAATAATATAAGTATTACAACCATTTTAACAGTAACATGGACAATTGTTGTGATCAGTACAATCATATATATTAGCATTGATTATAAATACCATAGTATAGTATATATATAGTATTGATGCAATTGCAGCAGATCGCAGCTCATTATGACCGAACAAGGCGTCAGAGGGAGAAATTATCCCCTCCTGTTCAAAACTAACAAATATATTTATAATTTTTGAACGAAACTTTAAATTAATTCATATATATATATATATATATATAAATTAATTTAAAAATAAATTTAAAATAACTTTTAAAATTTTTATTATTTCAATATTTAATTCAGGCTCAAAATGTACAAGTAAAATGTTAGATGAATCCTTAATGTTTGTGGTTTTTTTATTTTTAATCTAATGTCGGATCCATTTAGAATCGACTTTTTTGCAGTTCTTTTTTAACACCTATCTGTGTTTTGAAAGTTAAGCATGTGTTTTAGTTGACTTTTCATTAAATACGGACCCCCCGACAAAAAGCCCAATTCAATATTCACAGCCGCGCGTAATTTGATTTCGTTATAAAATGATCGACGTTAAAAAAATTTGAAATGTGTACCTCACATAAAAATCGATTCCTTAAATACGGATTCGAGGGGGGGGGGGGGGCGATCGCCTTTACGCCATCCCTAAAATCCGCCCCCGTGTTACGCACACGCGCGTACCTAAACGTGTGGTATACCGGACCGCAACGTTCGTTGTACGCGCACACGAATGCTATGAGTGCACGGCAGGTACATCGTGTGTACACCACCCGTCTCCGGTCGCCGTTCGCGGTCGGTTCCCACGATAACGTCGGAAAGATTACCGCCCCGGACCCCACCGGAATGACGGCGTGCGTCGATGTGCCGTACGCGGTCGTTCGACACCGAGTCTTTTGCCCTCCGGCCGAACGCGATTGCCCCTCACGCGCGCAGTGTGTCGGCCGCGGACGGTATAACGAGCATCGTTATTACATTTGTTCATGTCTACGTGCGTGAAAACGTATCGGACAAGAGCGAAACGGAGTAAGAAAATCGAAATTCACCGCCACGCGTCCGTCGAAACTGTTGTTTTCGTCGGTACGCAAACGTCCTGACCCGATCGCATTGTTCTACAAAGCGGTACGCGCGCGAATGTTTTGTACATCGAATCGCTAAAGGATCGTGTATGTGTGTATAGGATTAGTTCGACCGGCACTGTCGATCGGTCGTAAACAGAGATCATTAACGCGGCTCGGGTTATACCGTTTTCGTGGCGTTCAACGAGTATAACACTGGGGTCACCGATTAATATTTTCCAACTATAATTTCCCGAATCCGATAACTTCAAGAACGTTTACATCTAAACGTACGATGTCATGATTTTATTAGTTATAAGTCGTTTGGAGGATCTGACTCCTAAAGCTTCCCTTTTTATGTTTCTGGTTTCATATTAACAAGCCACAATGTCCATTAAAACATACTGTTATTCGTAACATTCCCTCTCCCACATAGAAATGTTATTGTGATTGAAAATTCAAATACTATAAATGTAATAGATGAGTTTATGTTTATTGTTTATTTAAATGTGTATATATATATGTTTTTATATCGCTTCAACGATGGGTATAGGAAGCCTTGATCGTGTGATTTATTTAGACGTCATATTAATAAACGTATAATATATTACGTATAAATACATACATTCCATACGTACAATATGTATACTCGTATACTCGTATACCTACGCGCGAGAGTGTGTAATTGAAAACGTATAAATATCTATACACATACTGTTATGCATATATGTACATAATACATGTTCACATTATAATTATTTTAATAATACTTATTATTGTTGGAGTTGTGTCTTTTATTTTTTTTATCCCAAAGGTGAAATGAAGTATCAGCAGCATCAATACGATCGCTCTGTGGCGGTAATGTGCACGCTCGTGCACTACTCGTTTTACACGCCGCGCGTAATCGGGTAAGCTGCATGTTTGTGTGTGTGTGTGTATGTTATAATATAATTGTACACATCGGTATACATACTTAATTGTGTTAACTCGAGTTATTTATCATAACGAGTCGACTTTCAAAAACGACCGTCGGTGTAGGTATCAAATACTGCCAACACGCTGTATGTACATACGTACATCGTTTTCCAATGTGTCGATGTGTATACCCATATATAATGTGTGTGTGTGTGTGTGTGTGTGTTTATGTTATATATATTGTTTTCAATATGAATATATAGATCTGTGTAAGGCTTAGGATCAACAGTATACCTGGCGGCAATTTATGTCTCAACCTAATAATACAGACATTTTGCGGGATAGTTGTATATACGAGTGTATACACAGCTGTATACATATGACTGATGTACAGACGTGTCGCACCGAACCCGAAAAGGGCTAAAATATTCCAGTAAATTTAAATTAAAGTAGATCGGAAAGTATAAATGTGGGCAGTAGTATTTTCAAGCACACGTAAATAACGCGAATATATTATGTATACTCGTATGTCACCACGTGGAAGTCGCGTGAGTCGATGACAGTTGATCAGGGTTATTTTACACGGGGGAACACGGTTAAACCGTTGTATGGTTTCATACGTAATAAACGTAAAGCGTCCCTATTGCGATTCGACGAATATCCGTCCGGAGAGTTCGATGATCGACGTCAACGTTTCTCGAACATTACTGTATGTACTTACATATTAAACAAGTACAGAAGTGCACGGTCTTCCCGGGCGATGTTACGACGATGATGGTTTGACCACAAGCTTCATCGCGAAGGTGAACACACTATCGGTCCCGATACATTAGTCCGGTGTGCGGATATTAATGCAATATATAATATTACATAATAATATATTGTGTACTTAACGAATGCGGTTTGACATACGTAAAAACAATTTTACCATTACCGAGCTGCGGTAAACGTCGATAAACAGTACACGCGTAACCCATAAGTAGATACATACTAAGGCGTAAGGGTACGGATTCGCGTATGATGTGAACGACCGAAAAATCGGTTTTTAACCGAGGCGAAGTATTTGAATTGTCCGAGATGTAAGGAAAAAATTAAAACGTCCACAAACCGCATATGCCTTTTAGCCTTCCCTCAACCCTTTGTGTACGTGTTAAAAATGCTTCATTAAAATTACGATTTATTCTGTTGTGACTATCGATCAATACACTATATAGACACTATGCAACTATACATTGTAATAAATACAATTGGTCGAATTTAGGATTAGTTTGAATTGTGATTACGCGTATAACGGTAATGTACCAATATACCGTTTATTTAATACGTATATACATATAAATATAATCATTGAAAATCTAAATCGAATTCAATAATTTGACCGTGAATATCCAAATTAAATCAAATTTATATTACTTTTTTCGTCACATTGAATTGCAGTAAAATCATATTCGGGTTTTGAACAGTATTATAGTTTTCTACAAGAATCATTTTATTTGAATATGTCGATACATTTTTTCACTATAAAGTTCCGTGGTCAACCCCGTGGTCTTAAACAAAACTGGCCAAAAGACTTATTAAATACATAAGGAAAAACACTAATATTAATATAACAATGCAAATGCTATAAATTAAACATCCTTATTCAAGAAATTTCACCAAGAACCTCCCACTATTACGACTTTTCATATCATTCTAAAATTACTTACTTAAAAAACTTTAGATTATGTAATATTATACTTTCTAAAAAAAAAAAATATTATTATACACTACGCATGAAACTATTATCAGCATGCATTTCTGAAAAAATATTTATTACAATGAAACAAATTATAATATAATTTAAAATAGTATAAACACGTGTAAGCTTAAAGAAAACCCAATGAAGCCCCGGCTGGTTAGCAGCATAATCCTATTGCGGGATTGGTGTATGATATATTAAATTATAATCGTAGCAGCTTTTACCACGGTTGAAATCTTAAACTACTACTTCTTGTGCTTTATGATAATTTTGTTGGAAAACCGAGAACTCTTTAAATTTATGGAAGTAAAATAATAAATTCGTATAAAATATAAGTATCTTATTTCAAAATTAACTTGGGAATTCGCATTTATTTGTAACACGTTTGTGGTTGAAATCCATCGATCTGCGTTTAGAGTGAAAATAGCATAATAACTATAGTATATTTCCATATAATACTGAATTCAACACTTTGCCGGTAATATATGTGTAAAGTGTTGAGTTGTACAATAGTAAACAAGCATACGGTGAATATGGATTACGGTTTTGTCCAAACGCAGACAGATAATTGTTATGGTTTTCGATCATAAATCGTACACGGGTCATCACATACGTTGGTCGTTAAACGTTTTACCATATCGATTATCATGATATTTATTTATTTATTTTAATGACTTATAATTAACGTTTAACGTTTGTGTAGGCCGTACACAGGCAAGAGTAAACTGTAAATATTGAACGAGCTCGTCTGTATAATATACAACTGCAAGCTCGACGAAATAATTTGGCATCATTAATTATATGAAAATGTATAGCAAAATAATCTATGATGACGTCGATATTTTCGTTTGATCACCAAGGATATCATAATATGCGTGATTGTACTGCGAAAATCACGAATTTTAACAAATGAATAATGACGAACCGATGTATAGTCGTACACATTTTTCGTCACAATTTATTCGGTCATACCTACTGCCATTTATTTACTTGAACCTTAAAGACATTAATTAAATTAATTAACTAAATAAATAATGATACGGCACGCGAGTGCATAGCAAAACAGTATTTTGGATATTTTGTATTTTAATAAATATACATTATTATTATTATTTTTTTTTTATTAAATAAACTGTATTTACAATCTATATAAATAAGTACAACAAATAAATGAGATGATACAATCAAATATAATAGAATGGCTTGTTTAGCATGAGGGAGGGAACCCCTCTAGTAATAGTACTTCATATTTAATTGATAGGTTTTAGTGGAAGAGCCATTTAATTTTATTTACATTTGTATTTTTATAAATTTAATAGAAATTATGTGTTTATTAAAACGACAAAATGTCAAAATGTTTTATTTATGTCGTCTTTTCATTCTTTTATACTGTCAACTGATCTACTTTCAGAACACACACACACACACACACACATATATATATATATGTATATGTGTGTATATATATGTGTATATAAAATATATGTCTACTACCAAAGTGATCATATAAATTAATGTGAATAGTTGTTATTATTAACTACAAGCCCACAGTGTATATAGTACATAATATCATTGTTAACTTGACAATGTAGCAATAATAGTATATATATATATATAGGTAGTAGGAATTTGGATGAATAAAAAAATCATTCACAAGTTGATAGTAATTGAACGTTCTTATTACTGCAACGAATTATAAAAACCAAATCACACATAATAAGTGTATAACCACGTACAACATATTTGAATATCTGTTTTATGTCGAATACAACGACGAATTATATCATTAATGTCCATAACAATATCAGTGTTTGTTAACAGGAAGGGCGATTCGTGAAACAAAAGATGAGTGGAAAACAGTAACGATCTACTATCTTACCGATAGCTTAAGAAAATAGTGGTGCGATATTTTTGCGACATAACGAATAATTTACCAATATCTAATACGGACAAGCGAACAATAATCAAAGGTTTAATACGATAAAGTTTACGGATTATCGGGTCGTGTACTTACGTTTTGTTTAGTGTATACGTTTCTAAAATTATGTTCCAATATTTGTATATGTGTGTGTGTGTGTGTCATTAACGTCTGCGAAAGGTTGCGCAGCCGATTGATTTAGAATCATTTCTGACTGCTGCGCTTGGACACGTGCTGCAATGTAACGGCCTATGAAATGGATAACAACATGCTGCTTCGCATACACATTCAATAAAATCTAATGGCTGTGTAGAACACGTTGTATTATAATATGAGAGTTTATGATACATAGAGATACGTTTTTATACATCCGGTTTTTTTTTTTTTTTTTTTTGAGAAACCCAGCCCATGTGTACATGGTAAATAATTAGAAACCCTATAATATGGTAATACAAAGAAATCCAGTTTGAAATTTTTAACAATGAAAATATTATACAACATAATTTAACGGGTACTAGGATACAAAACCTATAAATATTAAGTTATACGAGTGATGAACGCGATAAAACTCATTCTATTTAATATTATTCGTTGAGCCAATATAAAGTCTCAGGACAGACAAAATCGTACGAAAAAATTACTAACAAATATACGGGATTCGCGTTCACTGCAGAAATACGTCGTACGTCCTCGAGAACGAATGCGCAAAACGTTGAAAAACAACCGTGATTATATTATGTTAGAACGGCGCGAAATCGTTCGGAACAGGGATGATCGGATTCTATAAAAACGTTTCGGATTGAAATCTGCGAGTCAAAACATACGATCTCAAAACGATATTGAAAAGCAAAACATATATCATTTTATCCTTGCATCAAGCGTATGTGTACAGGAAGAAAATAATACACGAGCCGAAGGACGGAACGAAATAATTTGCAAATAGGAGCACAATATGTTGCGATTACAACAATACAGCGATTTTTTTCTAGTCCCGTCAGTCTATCGTTACACGCGTCTCGCCATTAGGAAGTCAACACCAAGATTTCGAACCAATTTTTTGCCCGCCATTTTCCCCGCAACCGTAGTTTAGTGTTCGTGCAACCATTGAGTACTCTTTAGATGACTGAAATCCTTCTTCGCGCTGCACAGTTTGGGACGCAATTGCGACCCTTGTCCTGGTAGGAATTCTATTTTTTTAATTTTTTTTTTCACAGTTCTTTCTCTCCTCACAATAATGTAATACATAGTATCTCCTCCGCGTATCGCGTGCACGTCCGGCGCACATATGCTGTGTACAAAAACCGTTTTCGTGCCCGCAATCGTTTTACCCCGAGGTTTGATTTTTTTTCCAGTTCTTTTTTTTTCCCATTCTTTTGCCGCAGCCAACCAACTGCACACAACTGCACACGACATTCATGTGTATTATTATAATATGCGTGCAAACAGACGCGCGCGCGCACGAAATCCGGTTTCGGTCGCGTCTCTTTGCTGGGGCGACGACGACCAAGACAACCGTGACACGCCGCCGCCGCGGCGGTGGTGGTGGTCGTCGTCGTCACATGCACGCCAGCGCGGGAGAGACGGAAAAACGCATTTTACGTACTGTCCACGACGACGTCACGCATAAGGATATTTTTCATACGATGTGCTGTATAATATTGAAATATATATGTTTTTGTTTTTTAGAAGAAGTTTTTTTCCCGTACGCAACACGTAATCCAACATAACTTGGATCTACCGCGTGATGTATGATGCGTATACGAAAGCCTAAAGCCGTTCAATGTATTACGATGATGCATTTTGTGCAGTATAAAAAAAAGAAGCTTAAATTAGGAAATTCGCGTAAAATAAAATTTTATTCATTGGAATCATCAAAAAAGCAATTACTAACTTGAACGATATTGGTTTGTTGACTAAAACGGTGGTAAAATCACGTTATCTCTTTGATGTATTTAAATACGTTTTCCGAAAATGTTCAGAAGGTTTAGCTGCAAAAAGCACATCTCAAACTATAATGCGTATAAATCGAATAATATGTACGAATCGATAGGGGCATGCGTGCGCACGTTGTGTTTATTGACGAGATCGCTTTCATTTCGTATAATATACATATATAGTTTTGATAAAAGAAACATTATCATGCCATGATATACAGTATAAATAAATACATTTCGTAATCCGGTTAATATTTATTCCATTTTGAATAATTATGTACAATTGCTGAATTAATAAGTGTAGTTCTTGATCATTTAATCGAGAAAAATAAATGCGTACAGTAATACACAAAAACTTTAAATATGCCTGAGCGTACCGGAATAAAACCTATGAGGAAATAGTATGAATACATTTATACATAAATTATGTTATAAATGCGCGCAGTGCTGCAAATAATATTTTCCCTATAACTAGATATCCAAGTGGCCTTGTCATCTCGAAGAATTAGCGAAATCCTAGCAAACCATTAAGCCGTACAAATATATACATCCACATTCTATCGGTTTTCATATCTGCAACAGGTATATGCTTTTCCATTAGAATCCACGCGGCATGTCTCACGGCACAGCAATTCTCGTGCTGTCGACATATACTAATCCAAAAAGCCGAATATACTATTCAGCTTGTATGTATTATCTGTATGTATATAAAACATAACGATTTTACCAGACGCGTAAGACTAGGCCTAAGGCCTATTGTCATCGTTAAGAAATTTCAGGGTAAGGTTTATTTTTTTAAATTTTAAATAACTACCCGTGTAGCATACGGTTCCCATAGATTTGATAGTACGTATAATTTAGGTTTACAATAACGCACCTCGTCGTCCATCTGAGAACACTGCGCACTGGTATGTAGCCGAAAACCACAAACACTGTCGGATTCGTGTACACACAGGGTATACCGACGGATTTCGTGCACGCATATAGGTGTGTACACGTATACTCGTATACCTAGTGCAAGAGTAAACACGAAATGTATAACAAGTCCGTCTGGAGAATTTAAAATACAAAATATGTGAAAAAGTGGAAACCGCATTTTTTTCGCATTTACATGCGGCTGAGAAATGTTGTACATATATAATAGACTCTAGTTAAGTTGTATGTGAGTTCATCATAGGCGTGTCTGAAAAAACAATTGACAAACGTCGGTCGTTTGTTTCTCTCTCTCAAATTCATGCAATTTATTACTCGATTAAATTTTAAATTTTTATCCCGTGCGTGGTATTTCGACAACTATAGAATTTCATGAGTTTTGCATATTATTTTCGTGAACCAATGTATAAGATAGTATATTTCTCTTCCAATGCCTTGTAATTACTCATTTCATGAGCAGTTCTTTATTTTTTTACTTTTCCGAGTGGCGTGAGAAATTCATTCAAAATTATAGTAAAATAATCGCGTTACGTACGTTGAAACTGTGACCAATATATATGTTATATCCATGTACATAAATGCGTATTTACTGAGAATAATGTCAACGTACAACCCGGGTGCCACATTCGTCCGATTCGTGTTAAAAAGTTTAAGTAAAACATCGCACTATTCTATATAAAGTTTAAAATATATTTCAGAAAGCATAAGCATGCATTTATAATTTTGTCGATGTGAGTGATCGATTGCTACGTGTTACGAAATCCTGATAAAATCGATAAGGTGCCTCTTTTTAGATAAAGAATAAAATTATTCTTATAGATCAAAGGTGGCAAAAACACACGTTGATCACGACTCCCTTTCATTTTTATTTCGTTTTTTTTCAAAAAACAAATAAATTATTTATTTATTTATTTTTTGTAAATTTTATATTTTTGTTCGACCCATGAATATAAAAATTAGATTAATAACAATTAATATAAACAATATATAGTAAAAGTAATAAAAAAATTATGAAAAATGCAATTATACATTGAAATCGAGGACCTATGTAGGTAAAGTGTATGTGATCTAATATATATTTTGTGTTAAATAACAGTCTTTATTTATAAATTGATAAAACGTATAAAACTACATGTTATGTAAAATTGTAAAATTGAAGTTATTATTACCTAATAATATTTTAAATAAAAGAAATAAAGGAAGTGTAACAAGCATATATAGAAAATACATTATTGATCAGTAGCAATCTTTTTTTTTTTTAGAAAAACTCATAAGTCGATCACAAGCTTATAAAAGTTGGCTACCCCTGGTATAGATTCACAAAACTCGTCGTGCTATATAGGTACAAGAAACGATATATTAATACATGTATGTGCATGTGCGAGAGTGTATGTACATGTACGTTGTTTAGCCGATATACGAGTATATATTGGTGACGTGGGTAGAATTTATTACCGAACGTGTTTCGACGAGTTTCCATGAATATATCTCAGAACAAAATAAAACCTTAGGCAGGATTTGAATTTTTATTTTTTTTTTGTCTCTTCAACTCCAGAATTTTTTCGTGTAGATCTATACGTACTTGATATGAAACAACAACGACTAGACATGTACGCTCGTATGTGTGTGTAAGTATATTTTTTATAGCATTACAATATATTATAATGTGTATGTGTACGTGTATAATATGTATAATTGATATCAGGTAGCAGAGATCGTTTTTAGTGAGTTATAAAAAAAAAAAATCCATTTTAATACTGTTGAAAACCAGTTGCGGGGCACAACGTTATGAACACACATATTTTATAACTGAAGAATATTATATTCGACATCGTGTTCATTATAATATTCACGTCCATATTGTATACTATTTTGGAAATTCCTGGTACGTATACATCCATCGATTGCACAGTGAAGAGCGCCGGGGCGGTAAAAAAAAAAATGACAAGTTACGTTTTTTTCACTCCAAAAACATCAGAATCCAGTTACCACACCGACAATACGCGGGAACGTATGAAAACATAACCCTCTTATCTTTGGCTATGGTACCGAGAGATCGGACGACGAAGATTTTAATACACATAATGATGGCATGAGCTCAAAAATTTAACGTGAAAACAAGGGTATATTTAGACTTACTTCTAGAGGGGAGGGGAAGGGCGACTCAAATTTTTTCTTTAATTCAGGCTCAAAATTTACAAGTCAAATTTTGGTAATATTTAAATCTGGTGAATGATTAATATTTGCGGTTTTTTTTTTAATCTAATATTGGATCTACTTAGAATCGAATTTTGTGTAGTTTTTTTAACACCTGTCTGTGTTTGAAAGTTATGCTTGTGTTTTATTTGATTTTTCACTAAGTATGAACCCGACAAAAAGCCCAATTTAATATTTACAGCCACGCGTAGTATGATTTCATTTTAAAATGATCCACATTAAAAGAATTTGTAATGTGTATCTCACATACTCGTATAATTAATTCCTTAAATATGTATTCAGGAGGGGCGATCGCCCTCTTCGTTCCCCCTAAAATACGCCTCTGCGTAAAATTCGATTGAAAACGTCGTATATATAAGGATATATAGGATATATAGGATATATATAAGGAGTATATACAAGGATAAAAGTGTACAACACGAATACAGCTAGTACACTGTAATGTATTATAAACGATTACCGGGTTACCGTACAACCATACAACAAACAATATACGTCGACGAACTTACGTGATAAGAATTAGTATTCGTCCAGGTCTTCGAAACCATGTACACTTATCGGCACAAAGGTAATAGGTATGTTGGCGTATTCTACTTGAAAGTTGAAACCGGCTTTGATATGAATCGCTGTGCGCACGTACACATAAATGCCAGGTTGAGAAATTTCAAGGTAGAAAACGGTCTATAACAATAATAATAATTCATTTTTGTATATAGTACGTACAAAGTACTAATGAAATATCGCCATGGTGTGTGATAAAACACGCGGTTTATTATAATAATGAGTCAAAAAACACGTTATGTAGTAAACATATTTCGAGTATAAATTTTATTTTGAACAGAACAAGCCGTGGCCCAAAAGTACAATAGTATTATGGAATTATTTAACAGTAGGTAAGAAGAACTTAGGATATATATTATTAACAAAAATAGGCAAACGGATATTCATTAGCAGTGCACATCATCTCGATCATTGGCTTATTACAGGAATAGTTAGTGATTAACAGTATTTCGAAAAAAGGATAATGTTAACCTAAGTGGAAACTAGGGGTCTTGAAGTTAAGTTGGTACATAAGTTCAGGACAATCAATATAGGGACGGCGAGAGGAAGAGGCAATAGGGGCAGTTGCCTAGGGCCACGCACCTCAAATTATAAATAATTAATTCTGAAATAGTCTTTAACTGTGCTCAGATTTAACTGAACTTAAAATATTTTATTAATAGAAATTATAAGACCCAAGATTAGTTTTGCCCAGAGCCTCGCAAACTCTAGAGCCGTTACTCAATCAATAGAACGAACCAATATATTTATAAATATAACTAACCATCAATGAGTTTTTGTTTGAATAACAAATTGACTGATACACGCCTGTCAGTTAGGTTTAATAGTCCTAGTACTGTGTTAGTCAATAATATTGACCATATAAGTTAATGATAAAGCAGTATAACTTCAGAATATATTTTGAACCCTTTTAATGTGATTCCTACTAGTGGCCATATTAGGGTTCCAAATAACAACAAAATACTTTAGAATATATATTACTAAAGTATAATAAAATACTTTAAGAAAGGCCAACAATTTTTATTCAGCGGAAACTCTTATAATGAAATCAAATGTTTTCAGAGTCTTACAACAAGTTGTTTCAATATATCCAATAAAAATTAGTGCCCGATCTAGTATGATACCAAGATCGTTAACTACAATACCTGGATTAATGAGAAAAAAATTACACAAAGTGTAATTTAAACACGATTGATTTACGAATTTTTAATCATCAGTAGTACGCGACTGATTGATAATATACTTAAGTGGTACGCGAAAAAAAAAGTTTGAGAACCTCTGGAATATTATACTTATACAGAGGCCCTAGCGTTTTTCGTCGTGAATGAAAACACTGCTGCCTGACGATTTATACGTTTTTTTTCATTCTCGAACCAAGACCGGAAATACCACTGAAGACGACGACAACGATTCTACACTTTTGATGACCACGAGTTTGTTGGTGCAACGGTGTGACCATGATGATGTTTCAGGATCTAACGAGATGATTGATGACGGCGCTGTACAAAGTATACCTATACACAGTGACCATTTATTTTTCCTGCAATTATGTACGGTACTACACTGCATGAGATTTCGATTTCAAAAACACATAATTAATCGTCAGTTATGGTCATAGCGGTTATTGGCCCTTCATGATCCGAACCTCACATATAATTTATAAATATTAGAAAAAATTGGCAGTCTTACGGTCGAAAAATCGAGACGGATTCCCGTAACAATAGGCAAAAAACATAGAGAGGAATACTATGATCTTTATTCAATTTTAAGCATACCATTCTGATCTATCCGTGTAAGCGTATTTGACACCGTAAATATGCAATAACTAATTAGCTATATATTTATATACAAATAAGATATAACATATTTAACACATAATGTATAATTGGTACTTAACATGAGTTTGTAAAACGAAAATCATTTAAAATTTAAAAATTGGCAATTATTTTGACCAAACATTTGAGCATTTGAGGGAACTTTTCGGAAAAATTTTAAAAGGAACGTTTTTTAAATACCGTAAATGGTAGAGTAGAGCCCATTTTTAGCCCAAGTAACAATTATATAGTATTAGTTTGTCGCATGATAAATTAGGTGTTCGCTTTTAAATTAAGAACGTTAACCCGCAATATTTGTAACGGTTCGGATAAAATCGTTTAAAATTCCTAACCTTTATATGCATTTTGACTGCTGAATTTAAGCACACGTTAGTGAATAATCAAAAATTCATTTATGTGAACTGCAGGTCATAGTACTCACACTTTATGTACAATTGAAGTACATACAAATTATATACATAATATAAATAGACATATTCCGAATACTTCACAGCCCGAAGATGTTCTTAATATTATTTTGTCGGTAAAATGGAAAGTTCACTGCATAAAGATAACGAACATAATGAAAATAAAACAAAATGTTTGTAGGCATATAATGTATATTATTGAAACAATAGGTAAATATAGTAATGGTTAGCTATGAAAAAACCAGAATATTTCTGTCGAATTAATTAACTATTATATTATTACACTTTTGTCCCGTGGTCACTAATTCACTGTTATTTTTTTTCAGTCAGATATTATTCAAATAACGTAACCTAACTTAACCTGAAGAGGTACGCAATCGATACATAATCATTTTTGATCCTCCCCATAACGCTGATTATCTTTCGAAACGGACTGTGTGTGAAAATATAAATTTATTTTGCATCGCCAATGTTTCTGTAATACACAGCGTCGTACGCTGAATAGCGGTAAAAAAAGATCATCAACAAAAAGTACCTAAACGTCGCATTTTTCCTCACAGGTCATTCACCGCCCCAACTTTTTGCCGATGTTCGAATTGTTATCCATATGCAGGAGTCGGGTTCATACTGCGGGGGTGGACATTTTACAATGGTATCTCGATAAACAACGGTATACATCTTTATCATACTGCTGCAGCGATTTTTAAACGGCGAGTAATTGAAATTTCAAGGTGATTTGTCGCCGTCGAAACAATGAGAATCTTCCGTAACGGCGTTATCGATGTTTCGGTATTGGAGAATGTCGAAACACGAACAAGAGAAAGATTCGAACGCGGGTTGTATAAAGATTACGTAACCCGAGTCTGCGAACGAAAACGCATTCTGTTGCGGTAATTATTATTACTATTTACGAGTAATTATATGATGGCCGGTGGGACGGCGACAAGGAAAATAGTTCGCTTTGCGGTGTGCGCGTGTCATAAACGTTCGAAAGTATCAACAATACGTTAGTATCGATGTCCAGTTGACATATACTTCTTTTCACCGGTGAGTTAGGTATACTGGAAAAATGTGCACGTCGAATCTTAATCGGTCGTTCATAATTCGAATTATTCTGTATTGAAAAGCTTATAAGAATGGCGAGTTCTATGTTTTATAAGAATTCTATGATTATTATTAAAGACCAAATATATTTAATAATATTATTATTGTTTTGACTTTCAAGTTCTGTAACTGCAGCGAAAATAAACGTCAAATGTCTAAATTAAACAATAACTAATGAAACCGATTATTCGAATACATAGAATAGACTTATTATATTCTATTATAATCCTTATTTGTAACAATTGTACCTATATACTATATTATATTATAGTATTATATGAAACGTATAAATGTATACGTTTACATGTATAAAAATAAATTATATATAATGCCTAAGTAATTATTAAAATATATAATATATACATATTTTTAATTAGTATTAGGTTAACTAACTGACCTGACCCGTAGTTTTGCCTATGTATACTGTGGTAATAGTTTATACCATGGTTATAAATAGTATGTTATGATAGTCAGAATCGACGAAAGCTATGGCCAACCGGGGTGCTAAACTGAAAATTAGTTTTATTTAATTTATATTTCAATACGCATTAACAATCTACAATTTTATGAGTTAATAACTTTATTACAATATTATATAATCAGGTAATAAAGTTTAAAGTTATAATACAAAATACCTACTTAAATTTTATTTAAACTTACTTAAAAACTTAATTTTATCACTACTCAAACTAGGTAAGGAGAGGATTAAGGGCACCAAACATCTTAGATCATGTTATATCCTTATCTATAACCTAATCAGTTATACGGTATAAGATAGTGGGAGATAACATATTTTAGGAGTGTCGGCTAAAATATGGTTCGGACAAATTACGAGTCGGATCATTTATTTTTTCGACTAGAATACGGATCGGCTGATATGTTATCGCTCCCACCGTCTCAACTGTATACGATATGTGATTAAGGGTCGATTAATAACCGTCAAATGTTTACGTTATCCCTTACCGTTTCAAGAGACTCTTCAGAAGCTCTTCCACTGAATATACACGTACTCCGATTTCCGTATGTATTCCTCGAAATGCATTTATAAGCGTAAACATTATGTAGTAATATTACGCTAATTATCCACAAACTACGGGTGTACAACTCTGCAACACCGACATCATGATAATAGATAATTCAGGAGTTTATGTAACAGTAGGTATTGAAATTAAGATAAAAATAAACTATTATAATTTACACGTAGCATGTGACTAAGTTATTATTAAAATGAATGTGTCACTATATTTTTATTTATTCACTTAATTATGTTTTCACGGAATAATATTATCAACTTATAATAACCGTCCAGTAACCACTGGAAAACCACTGTGGTATCTAGCGCTTTCTCCGGACACATTACGTTCCGTGTATTAAGTAATGGAAGAGCCCATTCATTTTTTTTATTATCTATGGTACATAGTCTCGACGTAAAAAGCAGTGCGAACCAGGTTTAACCGTTCAATATATTTTTTATGAGCCTTTTGAGTGGATTTCATTTGGGCGAATGAATTTTAGATTCTTATCATTTAAGCGAATTTATATATATCAATAGGATGAAATATACAGAATATTGAAAACTTCCTCGTACTTACCCATTAAACGATCGGAGTGCGGTTTTGTGGCCAGTTACGTAACGAGCGCGGTTAACGGGCATAGTATGTAGTACATAGACCGCTGAATAATAACGATCTATGGTTTTCTACCAGATCTATTTATCGAGATCGATTAAAAGCGCGACAACGACGATAGGAATATTGTGTTGTTGCTACGGTTGAGCGCGACGGCGAGAGAAACAATTTCTCTGAATTATTCACTAAGACGCGCGACGTTTATCGTATAGATATCAGTACAGTTTGATTTTTTTTCCGGTCATCCAACGACGCGTGTAATTCACAATAACATCAGCGGTTCCCAAACTTTTACAATCACGGAACCCTTAGAAAAAATAGTTTGTTTCGCGAAACCCTAATGTCTTTAATTCCAGTTCAACTCTAATTTAATTAATTAAAAAAAAAAAAAGAAGGAAAACCAATACTCTAAAATATGTTTTTAATGATACTGTTAATATTGTTAATGATTACTTATTTACTCTGATTTACTCAGAAAGCATATAGGATCATCATTAATTGCGACCGAGTGTATTTAATAGAGGCTACAAATATTCTTCAAAACGTTTAGTATATAGTTTTTTTAGTATATTTAAACCGTTGTACGTAACCGTTTGCGTTGTGCTTATGCTAAATACAGTACAAAACTCTTGTACGATTTATAGTAAAATTGGTGGTTCAAGATTTAGGTCGGTCAACCGGAAATAAAATTTATGCTGCAAACACGCGTGTAATTGTAATAAGCAAATAAATAACCAGCAAAAAAAATTTATAAATGCGTTATAAGTATAAAGACAAATATTGAACAAAACATAAGGGTCATAATTATTGATAGTAGAAAAATTCAACCATAACAAGGAATGAAAACTATTTTTCCTCTATAAAATTATGTATTATAAGATACATTTATATAAATATATAATATACGAAATTGTTGAATTCCGATTTCAGTACTTTTTTTCCTACGGAAAATGATGCACAAATGGTAATAACGGTAGTATAATTAATTTAGTACAATAAGAAAATTACAATAAATCTTCTTGAATTACCATTATAAACAATCGCTGAAATGGCTAATTATAAATTCTAGCTGAATTTTATTATAACGTTTTGCTTTTAACCATAACACTCTTGATAGCCATAACTCATAACAATGAAAGACAACAAATTGCGAATTGAGATATCCGCTAACCGTATTAAGACATTTGAAAACTGATTTTTTCTCATTCACTTTTTTAGTTGAAAAGGTACTGATAAAAAAAAAAACAAACCCAATAAAATAATTCTTAAACAGACCGTCAACGGATTTTTAAAGTGACGGCTTTTTTTCTGCTTTCAATGAAATTCATCGAACACATTATAATATTCTAGCTTTACAAAATACTCGTATAATTGAATACAAATAGAGTAGTCCAATTTTTGCAGTTTTGTACATATATTTAAACAAGTGCCTAGTGTTATGACTTAGTAAACATGACACCATGTGCATTCAACAATATTTTACACATAATTATCTAGTCCTAACACGATTTTTATTTATTGATTAATATTGATCTTTGATGGGTTTTTTTCTAAAGGAATCGTACGCGAAGAGCAAGAAAGAAAAATGACTTTCGATTAAAACGATTCACCACGTTTAGTAAATGCGTACAGCACTAAATGCTTTCAATCTCCGTCGAATTAGAAAGTGAACGAAAAACGAACGAAGCAAAAACACAGACGATCGTGGACAAATTTAAATTTGTGGATTAAACTTTTTTTTAAATGTTAACTTCAATTAGTGATCACTCGTTTTACCTAAACACGCGTACCTTGCGCATGTAACAATCTAACAACACTGTTGAACGATGATGAACGTATGGTTCGTATACACGGTGATAAATCTAACATTATCATCGTTAAACCTTCCGAGACGAATCGGATCCGATTTCTCATGCCGGCAAAGTGTCGACGGTGAATAAATTTAACTCGACGTCATTATGTTGTTATAAGAAATCCAAAATATATCAACGATCGCAGTCGTCTCGGCTCCGGTTGTCCGATCGCATTTGGGTATACCTAAAGCGTACATCCCTGCAGTTCATACACACTCACCACACTTAATAACAATAATATACTCGGCCGTCTAACACAACACAAATAGGTCTCATATATAATATACACATTATTACTGAACGTAAACACAATGCGTTATAACGTCGGAATTAAAGAAAATAAATAACATATCGACTCAACATTGACGGGTTGCGGCGGCGGGGGATGGGGTAGGCTTGGGCGTCCATGGGGTTGGTCTCGTACATTTACGTGTATATGTATGATGTATAATGTACACAGTTGTTCTTGTTTCATGACACACCGACTCGGCGGACCGAAAGAACATGCGGACAACAATGTATATATACATATAGGTATACACGTTTATTGTACGCTGTATACATATTTACTGCAGGTACCTATTTAACACACGTATAATGTATTATTATATTATTGGAAAAGCATAGTCGATATATTATGTTAACGCGTAGTCGTTGTCGGACGCACACACTGTAGATGGTATGTCAACCTTCATTGAGAACCCGACGGGGATACACGTTGCATTCGGACAATATATATTATACAAAATGTATAGGTGTCCAGAAAACGTAAAGAATTAGGCTCACGTCGGACACACACATAAAGTAGACAAACAAATGCACGTGACCAGGTAACATTTCCCGTAGGTCGAGCGAGAGGAAACGGTCCTGTTGCAGCCGCACGCATACCGTATCCGATTCCACTAGGTCCTTTGAAGAAACGTATCTCTGTCTCCCCCGCGCATCGTTTTTCAACAGGTACACCGCAGACAACAAACGAACAATACATATAATATCTACTATACATGTACAATATAAATACGACCATTTCGAAGAATACAAACGACATTTGGTTGTAGACCGTGAGTGTAGTGTTAGGTTTACTCTACATTTAATGCGTACATTCGTCGTGGTTTTTAACGTTCCTGTGAGCTCCCATCCTTTTCCCACACGTTGTACACGCAGAAAAAAGGGCGACGCGTGTTTTTCACACCGGTCCGGCTGCATTAACCTTATACCGCGACCATACCGCAGTTATACTTGCGTTGTACTATCTGTGATGCCGTTGTCCGCGAATACAACGACAACGTTATTTACATACACGTAACATTTTATTACACGTACACGCGTGGAATTAAGTCGTCAAGTCCCTTCTTCACAGAACTTGAACGGCCATAACAGTCACCAAAACCTGAACGGAATGTATTTTTACGACATGACTCACCCACCCACACACACACACATTAAAAACTATACGGTATAATAGGTACAACAGGTTCGAATAGAGGTATACCGTGCTCGTATACATATATTATGCATACGTGTTGGAGAACGCGCACGGCGGTGTGTCGGGTTCATTCGTCTGAACAGGTTTCATTATGCATAATACAAGCACACTCACACATATGGTCTATCCTTCGTCTTTCTTACACCCCACCCCTATTCTCTCAATACTCACTTCACGTACGCTGTTAACAATCACTACGTATACGCTATATTGCATACGGTGTACGTGTATAGCGTATACCGTACGTACGAACCGGTTTACAAAGACTATATGTTAGCTGCTGCTTTTGCTGAGGTCGTAGTTTCCATTAAAGGAACGATGCAATGGTTCTCCTCTTTCTGTCTTTCCATCCTCCTCTTCATACATCTTTCAGTCTATCCATACGTCTATCTGTTCGTGTGTGTGTGTGTTTGATGACTTTCCGTCGGGACGACGACCACCATCGCGAGAGTGTTGTAACAACAACAATATAACCTCAGGACGGAGAGACGTATTATACGAGTAGGCTATTCGTTCTCTATCTTTGCGCGCTGCACTTGTAGGTACACACACACACACACACACACACACATTGGTAGGTAGGTAAGTACGTGCGTCGTCGTCCAAACACAATGGATTTAATATTGTTATAGATATTAATATACATATATACATGAGAGAGTAGTATATAGCAGGTATATATATACAAGAGATCCGTTTATAACAACAACCAGCTCATCGGGGGTATTACTGTGTACGAGCGTTCAATGAGTTTAATGAAAAATGCGGTCGCCAACGAAAATAAATAGTCTACTATTATTCAGACCACTGCACCGTGCACTGCATAGTTCTACAAGCTGCACACAAACCGTAATATGTGTATACGGCTCGGCCCTGCCGCGACGGAGATTACAAATAATCGAAACGAGAGCGCGTTTAATTCATTGGAGTTTTAACGGGCTCCTTCTTCCTGTGTACACGTACATACCGCAGGAATTTTTAGGCGACCAAACAATTGTACATGGTCTTACTCCTCCTTTTCCGATGGTGCTTCGTCACCATCGTCGGCTGCGACGCCTCCGTCTCATTAACGCACGTGCCAAAGTCGTTTGTAACTCATCGCGCATTACATAATACCGAAACATCATTATAATATAACGTTTGGGTAACATTTCCTCGCACTAAGACTGCGATGGATTATATGGTATAGTCTATAGCTTATATAAATGCGTAAATACGTGCACCTTAAACGAGCGCTTGTCATGACAATCCATTATAAAATTATTTAATACAGCATTAATAGAATCGTCCTACCGTCAGTTACTTATACGCGTTTGTATGCAACGAGACGGAAAATATTCGTATGAAATGACGCGTGTTTACGTAATGTCCCAGCGGTTCCCAATTTTTTTTCTTTCGTACCCCTAAGCTTAATATTATTTTAGATTATCCCCCACATTATAACTTTTAAACTTTTTTCACTACTCCAAAAATTTTTAAATAAAAAATAACAATAACGTAATATAATTTATTAACAAATATATTTTTATATTTTGTAATAAGAAATACAAAAAAATAAATTAATTTTTTTACTAGAATTTAAAAATACAGCGAGATCCTTGATCTTATTTCGAGTTACATAGGTTTTTAATTAATATCAAATAATGCATGAAATAATCTTAAATCTGGAGCTGCTTTCAAAATATTTCTATACATATTATGTAATATTCTATAATCTATCAGACGCGTACTAAAGGGAGGGTTTTGAAGGATGAATCCACTCTCCACTCCGAAATTCAAGAAAATTATAAAATAAGTTTTTATAGATTATATAAGTATGAAAATGTAAAAAACCCCCTCCAAAATATTTGTATACGCGCCTGTAATCTGCATTCTATACTCCATTTCATTTTTAATAACATATATTGCATACTTCCGAAACGAATCGTTTTATATAAAACAAATGCAATATTTTTCGCCATTACCTAATTCTTTTTCACTTACTTCAGGTTGGTAACCGCTGTATTATCCTATAATCTATTTAAACCCATAATAGCTGATTAACATAGTATCTACTGTTTGTAAGTATTGTTCTCCTATGCACCGATCCCTATCCCTCGGATTTGTAAAACGAATAATTCGATTCGGGTCGTTCGTTAAGAGCCATCTTACACAGGGCCGACTTGTCGCGTATGAATCACACGATATGCGCAAAAACGAGCGAACGACCTACATTGTGCATGCATATATTGTCCCGCAAGAAATGTGTCAGATGGACGGCTGTAGTGATACGCGTACACCGCGTTCGCCGAGACGTTGAGAACGTTTGATTCGCACATGACACACCGTATACTATAAACACGTATTATTACGCCTACACCGATAAGATAAGTAAATAATAGTACCCACAGTGATTTACATCGACGTGCACGCTGGCGTATGTGTGCGTGCGCGCATCCAACGGATTTACCGGAACGAATTTTGAGGTCGATCTCTCGGACGAGGCCTTGTCGCCAGTACGGACGTACGAGGACCTACGACGAGCACGGAGACAATAACAAAAACCGTATTCACACATAATATTATTACGATAGCTACAATATATATAGGTACAATGGTACAATCAGGTATACGGTGTGCAGCTGGGCTGACCAGAACACTGCACCAACTTGTTCTATAATTAATTATAATAATAATACAATGAAAAGTACCTATGTAATATATGTATTTAACAGCGAACCACTGAGTTCCAGGATCAAACACAATGTAAGCTTTTGTACATCGCGCGCATGTTGTGTATACGTTGGCCGTGAGTGTGGCGACAATGAAACAGTTTTCCGCTGACGTTTTCCCTTTCGGAAAAACACAACGGTTAGAGCCGCGAACAAACTATAGGTACCGAGAACTTACTTGTTGAATGATAATAATACGAACAACGCACGCAGATCCACCGCAAGGCTGTATAATAGTATAATGTGCACTAAGACATCGGCCGGCTGTTGTTAACTGGCTTTCTGCTGTAACTTACTACTATCTCGAAAATAATACTCATTAACACAACGGTAACGGTTTGAACAACGCACAAATAACCTGCGGCACAGTACTGTTACCACTTCCGGGCTGCAGTGGTCGTGGGCGAGTGCCTGCTGTACCGCGGTTAGGTTAATACCAATACTTGGAAAAGTCTTAACAACGATTACTAAAATGCTTTCACCATCGATTTTTAAATATTAATCTTTACGAAGAAAAACAATCGCGGTCTTTGACGAGAAATCAAGATAAAGGGATGAATAGGTCGAGCAAAAATCGGCAATCAAAATTTTGCGTCCGGCGACTCAACCAATAAACATTTAGCACCCCCGTGATATATGTCTATGCGATTCATGTATGCTTATTGTTATCAACGGTTACTTACTTGATTAGTTCTACCGGCTTGCGTAACACGATATTTACCTATTTAAGATAGAAAATAGTTTGCTAAATATCTATACTGATCGTATAAGTTGGATGAAACGATGTTAATTCATCGCTTACATTTGAATGTATTAACATGGAGAACTTAAAACACAAACCGTTACCGCGATAGTCGTTAGCGATTTTGTTCACACGTTCTCGGATAGAAAAATGTTATCAAACACCATCACGTTCACTCGGTTATTCTAATAGAGTACTACGATGTTAGGTTGCTGATAACGAGCTGCAGAAAATGTCGAAGAACGCCTCCTACAGCGACGTGTTGTTATCAACGTCCGCCATTTTAAACTTATCTTTTCCAGATGCGAAACACCAAACAGATATGTATTGTGGAGTACATAAACAAAAACGGCTTTTTTTCATATACATTGGAAACTACCCCTGTAATACGCATCACAAGTTCATTTAAACGGACATGTGCAACGTGACAACCAATTTTTTTCCGATCACGAATAGTTACTCAACGAGAATAATTTTTTTTCCACGCGTTCAATACGTTTCGATTACCTTAGTGGCGCCGATCTAATGACTTAATGTTTATTGGGAGTGTGTTGAAAAACAAAAAAATTAGTTTAAATTATTATTAAGTCTATAGGCTAGATATTAGTAAAGAGTGAGTTTTAAATTGTCGATTGAGCTTCACCAAAATATTTAGTTTGATTCTGTATAAATTATACATGCCAATCGACTTGAACGCATTTACAAGTCGTGGATAAATGTGATATATTAAACTGAAATAAACTATAATAGATAGTAAACTGGACTACTTAAGGTTAAAACGTTGAAAACAAATCGATTCATTTCCAAAATGTTTCTATAAAACGGTTGCGGTCTCCTTGGAAAAATGTAGAGAATCATCAGTTTTCTAAAACAAGGAGAAAAATAGATTGAAATTATTAGGTTCTATTATTTTAGTAAATACAACTCCACCTAGCAGTAATAGGCAATAAGTACGTAGGTTTTATTTTGCTAACAATAATTTATCCAGTGTATAATAATAATTAACAGTTTAATAAACATCACGTAATCAAATATACAATTATTATTTGAATATATTCTTAAACAGACTGTTCGTCGTCGTGTGTAGTACCTCCTCCTCTTGATCCGTCCTAAATGTGATAAATCATAATTTTTTTTTTTGCTTCTCACAACCGATGAATGAAACTGTACACATTATTGAAAATGCCTAGCTTATCAATAATTTTAATATCCGAGTTCACCAGCATTATTGTTTTTAACATAAGCGGAGACGTTAGAGAATACTATTTGATTATGCTATATTATCATTTCCGTTGGCAATAAAAACCACATGATTTTGGGAATAAATTGCAACATAATTTCTAATAATGCGGATCACCGAAAAGAATACTTACATTTGGAATCCGCGCTTTCCATTTCCTTCCGACGAGTGGTTTTGAACTCTCTATTTGGAAAGAAAAATTATATCTGCGTCGAACGAAACGTAAAAATGCGTTTGGACGGTCGCTGATGTCCACTTTAATCACACAATTTACCGTATCCTTGCGTTGAAAGCTATGACGCAATAAATATGCATTTTTCGAGGTCATAAAAATAATTCATAACGCGTCCCTTTATCTACATTTAACAATATATTTTCATTTGAACGATCAACTTAAACATTATTATTCTTCCGGGTATTCCACATCTAAAATCTTTATTTCAATAATACTCTAATGGAAATCGCACATTTATAGACTGTTCATAAAGTTGCATATTATTATAACTATTTACTGGGGAATATCATCTATATAAGATGGTAGCAATTAGATTTCGTTATTAAACACTTGTCTGTGACTAAACAACATCGTAGATTACAGAATAACTAATAAATAACATTGAGAAATAGAAATAGGTTAAAGTCAGATTATTATAATTATTAATTCATATGGTCAATATGGTAATTGGAAAATAAAATTATTATACTATATTCTTTACATAACAATGTATAATAATGAAACAGGAGCTTTTTAGATTAAATTTATAATATTTTTAATCGATAAATAAGTATTGAAATATATAGACTTTAATATAATATAATATTATATTAACTTTTATAATACACAAGTTTTATTATTTTCCTTACAATGAACAAATTATTTTCAACAATGTTGGCATATTTATTGAATGTTAATGATTTCACAAAGAAAAAAAACTATTCTGTTGAAATAGAAATGTGTGGTTTCTTCTCATCTTCACTGATAACAATAGTCATGTCTACAGATCAAAAACTGTTCTATTTACTGAATGGTCTGATAAACCGCATTATTCACCTATAGTGCACAACATAAAAATCTCACAATAAAGTTAGTTATTGATTTAGATTTTTAAATAACTCTCTTCGCACAGAGTAGTCGATTATAACTACGAAATTAAAACCATAAACCAATAACACCAAAGGAATAAATACTCAGTCGTAACATAAAGTTTAAGTTTTAAGTATACCAGCCATGCAGGTGCACAAATAATTTATAAAGCATTTTCAATAATTATTTATGGACCCACAATTTCGTTTGAAGGTTAGAAAAATGCAAATATGTATATTTTCTGATGTTAAGTATCCATACATGATATGTTTAAGTTATTCACACCTTTAGAAAAATAAATACCTTTAATAGTAATTTGTAGTTTTTTTGGTAGCAGGTTGAATGATTAGTGAACTGAATTGCGGTACGAATAAAAGAAATAAACAACACTTATATTATTTATAAAATGTCTTTTTTTTATTGTCTTGAATAAAACAGTATCTAATAGTCTTATATTGGCAGTCAATTTGGACTTGATTGACATCAGATGTGTGCGCATTTATAACACACTTGGAGTATTATAAACACCAAGTGGCCATTATACAGTTAAAAATCAATATGGAATGTTGAATAATTAATTTTGGCATACAAGATAATTCGTCAAGATATGCACATCATTAAAATTACTATATATTATGTAGTACAAAAAAGGCACTTATGGAATTTCATTGTTCACATACATATTTAAATAATATAGATAATAATATAAATGTATAAGAACTTAATAACTAAAAAAAAAAAAAAATCAGTATTAAAACTAAATCTAAAATAATTATTACAGCTAATTAGCATCACATATATGTTTCATGATTATCTTTATAGAAGTGAATTATAAATGACATTCATGAGGCCCAACATTTTACTTATATTTACACATTTTATACGAAAGAATAAGACAATTTTGTACAATGTTTGTGCGAAATTCGGTTGATTGTATAAATTATAAAAATATATTTAATTTCCTGGTGAACAAATGAATGTTAATATAATGTGGAATGTTAATGGAAAAAAAATAAATAAAAAAATTAAAGTTATAGTATATTATTAATAATAAATAAATAAAAACTTGTGAACACATAGATTGCTCAAAATGGAAGACTCAGAAAACACTTTAATGTATAGATAATTAAAAATACCAGAACAGTATTAACTGCTATGAAACTTTATACAGTGACACTAGTACTGTATCTGTAGACAATTTGACAATGATAATCTTAAAATAATATAGAGCATTTCAATAAATACATGCAATAATGAGTAAACCATTAAGATAATTAACATACCTACTTACAATTTAAGTAATTAGAGATAAATAATTAACATAAAGTTTATATTGTTTATATTTTAATTTAGATCAGCTATTAATGTTTAGAATGATTGGAATATGAAAATAAAGGTATTATTTTTTGATTAACATAATAAATGTTCAATTATAAACATGTTAAAATAATCTTAAAATATGTATAAAGGTAAATTATCAAAAGTTTCATTACCTAATTCAGAGTTGAAACACAGCAGCAATATTGATTACACTTTACATATAATGAAATGAGACCAACAATTTTTATTTTCAGTTGGGCAAACAGTACAATTTATAAACATATATTTAAAGATAACTGTTTCAAAAAATTGTCGATAATATAATAAAAACCTAGAAGGTTAATCATGAATACAATACCCTTAACTGCACAACCCCTGTGTTCTCCGATAAAAGCAATCAGAAACTAATTTTAAAAAATATAGTATTTAATTTACGCCATGCGGAAACATGGGATAGTATAAAATGTTATTGAAAAAAAAACAAATTGTCTAAATTATTGCTTATCCGTTCTCTGAACCGTGTTTCCCTAAGCTAACAATTTTTTTGTTTAATTTAGTAATTAAATACACGATTGTAATTTATCAAGTCACATTTATACACTCTCCTTACCGTCCAATTTCTTGGCCAAGTCTGATACAAGCTCCTTGAAAATCAAGGGGTCAATGTTCTTACCCAATTGGTACAAAACAAACCAATCACCGATCTGGCACTTCTTAGTAATAGTTTCTACTTCGTCTTGTGGAGCTAAACGAGATCTTGCTCTCAACAACAGCAAACGAAATTTAGGCATGACCACAACAGCAGTACGGTACACCAGATTAAGACCACTGAGCACGGCAACAAACAAGAACCAGAACCACAAGAAAACGTAGATTTTTTCATTGACAATATTGAGCGGCAACACACATAGACCATCTAATTTCTGGATCGAACCGGATGGACCATATTTATGGAATGTACACTTGGTGACTTTGGGGAACACCCGAGCCATAGGGTCGTCTCTGTCTTCGGGTTCCATTTCAGTGAACTTGAGAACGTCTGAGCCGTAAGTACTAAACTCACCGTCGAGGAAGTAGTCCATGAAAAATATTTGAGCTATGACGTTAACAAAGTTGAGGAACTCACACAGGAAGAACCTAATAGCGTAGAAGTTTTGCGTGTGCAGGTTGGTGGCAAAGTAGTCGATGAGCAGCTTCTTACGGTCAGTCTTGCACTCCTCGCTGATGATCGGGCAGTTCAGATCGAGCACGAGCATTTTGATGCGGCCGCCCTCCCACGTCTTCCACATGTACCTGGGCAGGTAGAAGAACATGGCTTGGAAGAAGAGCACGAAGCACACCCATTGGTAGTACTTGTGGTACTTGACTTCGTCCTCACCGTCCACGTGGGACCGGACGCCGGGCTGGACCACGTCCTTGCCGACGCGGCCGTTGACGTGGTTGGGCAGCGTAAACGTCGAGTAGATCCAACAGTACGTGTCCATGATGTTGAGCGGCACATCGTCGACGATGCAATCGATCGGGTCGCCGATGTACTGACGGGACGTGACCAACAGCGAGAAGGCGACCAAGATGATGACGGTAGCCTTGTAGTGCAGCCGGAAGATATTGTTGTCGATGCATACGCTGTCGATCTTCAGCAGTCCCTTGACGGAACCGAAAACGTCGAACATGGCGGCGGCCGGAGTAGAGACGGGTTACGCGTGCGCACACACGCGTCACCACGCACGAACGGACACGGATCAGTTATGTAGCGGACGACCGGACCGGCGAACACAAAACCACGGGGGTTTTATCGATTGTAATACAATGTGTATTTTCGTTATCCGTTTTTCGGAAACACTGTTTGCGTATTGTCACGTACACACGGCAACGGCAGCACGCGTCATCTGGAGCGGACGGGTACGCACGCACGACGGTACCGGTGGTGTGGCCCGTGGATTTTTGAAAAGCGAGAAGAGTACGAACGACGTTGACTGACGCGCCGTGTCGTTAAACTCGAACACGCGCACGGCGGAGAAGGCCGGGAGGTGAGAATGGAAACACAAATCGCGACGGAAGACGCGCGCACGTCGACGGTGATCGGTCGTTTCTCGTGGAATGATCGCCGCGTCGGCCGCGCTCGGGCGGTGGGGCGTCCGCACCTTGTGCGTGCGGGTGCGAGCGACGGTCCGACCGCGGTGGGGGCGAGGGGCCGCGCGCGCCGGGTCAATGGTGTCGAGCGGCGCATGCGCAAAACGCCGTGTCACTGCTGTTGCCCGTTGCCGCTGCTGGTTGCTACCCGTACGCGTTACACACGCCACTCCTCGCCACTACTCGCCGCAAAACTCTTTTGTTAACGACTCCCGGCGGCGGCGACATTGCCCACCGAAGGGAAAAAAACCGGTTGTGGTGCTGCACGTCTCTTTTTCTCCATAATTTTATTTTTACTTTTTTTTTTTCCTCTCTCCCGTTCCCACTCGTACGTTCTTTCTCTCCGACCCGACATTCCACGCTCGGCGTGTTGTCTCCGTGCCACCAAGAGACCGACGGTCGGCCACGGCCACCGGCCCGTCAGCGCTAGCAGTCGCCCGACGAAGTATTACTTATTACTTATTATTATTATTACCTGTCGCCGGGCGGTCACGGGTTCTCAATCTACCGCGTCGTCGTCTTTCGAATGTCCGGTCACCGATTTCCCGTCAAAAATCGCTGCTTCCCGAGTTGCTACTAACGCATAAGGTGCGGGAGACTCGTTGAGGTTTTTCGGTCGGTTTATCAATAATTATCATGTGCTCTGCGAACGACGACTAACAAGTTATAAACCTGCACCCGGGTAAACTCGGGTAAACAAACGACAGCAGGATCCGCAAAACCGCAGAGATCAGCTTCCTGCGTTTTAAAGCGAATCCCGTGATATACGAGTGCACATCGTTACGTTCCCGAAAAATTCTTTTGATTCTCGATCAACCGAAAAAAATATGGGCGATTTTCTTACGAACGGGCCAACTTAAGTCAGATTTTGGAACAATACTACGTCGTATTCGACGAAATGTATTCATACGAACCATTATTATGCGATGTGTACAGCACGCGCCGAGACCAAATGACCGTTATTAGTTGTTCGGATGATGTGAAATATGACTTGTTCATAATATTGGAGAGCGGCGGTGAGGTTTATTGATACGATATTATTAAATTGTATACGCACGATGCAAATACGTTTTTTTCGATCGTGACAATATTATTCGAGAGCTGCTTCATGTATATATTATATTAAAACCGTGACGGGTCAAATAGGTAAACGACCTATAAATGTCTGTCGAAACGGTTTACGCCGAAATCTTCAGTGTCTCCGGTGAACAAAACACGTATAAATTGAACCTAATGAAGTGGATCACTTGCGGGGGATCGATTCGAGGATGATAATTATTTTAAAAATCATGGGTGTCGTACGTATCGCAGGAATGTATGTTGTGTGGTATCAATGACTGATAAAAGGAATAAGACGTGGTTACGCAATAATACGACGATTACCCATGTACAAATGTATAAATAAATAAATAGCAGATAGAGTACCTAGAGAATTTGATTTAAATTATTGAATTCAGAGTAGAATATTCGCACACGGATTGACTCGCGCTGCAGCTTCTACGCGAATCCAGTGTGCGAGTCACGGTACTATACGGATGAAGCAAGATTACCGGTTTTATAAATCAATAAATTAATTAAATTTTAATATTTTCAATTAGGGGGCAGAAAGCGTATACACTATGAGAATCATACATACATTTGATAATAAAAAAAAATAAAAAATACGTACCGTAGTCCAATTTATCAAAACTTCGAGTATGAATTGTTCACCGTAATATAACGTCTAATAAAGTAGATGTTTACTTAACGTCAGTAGGTGCTTAGTTATGCATATTATTTATGTACAGCCTGCAGTATGTAATATATAACTTATAGGTACGGTGAAGCGTTTTTTCGAATATTTTAAATTGTAAATATACAACATTAGGAAGGCGAATTTAAACACGTTTTAATGCATAAAACATAATATTACAAAAAACATAATTTTCTTTATTCATTTTTTATTTGGACGCGGAAAACGTGTAGTTAATGGATGAAATTTGTTTTTTTTTTGTTTTCGGTATCGAATTTCGAAAACCTTGTCACAACGAGGAATGGTAATATATATATACACACACACACACATACGTAATAATATAATACGTTTTAATATATAGTATATTTTAAATATTATAATATGTCGTCGGTAGTATACGGACGTAAACGCCTGTTTTTACTTATAAACTCATGTGCATTGTGCTCTCGATATAATAGTGCGTATATATAGCCATAATATTATGTCGTATATTAATAAACAATAGCCAATCCTTGATCTCGTTCATATCTCGGCAGCGCACGTGTCTGCTAAAAAAATTATGTATACATCGACAGTAATCTAAATGTATAATAAACGAAATAAGGCAATTCGTTTTATTACACAAATGATAACCTTGTTCAGCGTTGGCTGTCGACGAGAGTGAGGGTTTTGTCGTCGCCAATATCCTCTGGACAGATGTGACGTTGCAGCCTGCTGCAACAGGTGCAGTTAGGTGCAGTACTGAAATTCGTGCGTCCGTGTGGGAGACCTACCTACCGTTTTCCAAACAAAACTTGTGTGTCTATTATATTTTGGTTGGCAAAATGATATTTCCTGTCTCGAGCCAGCCGCTTTTTAAAAATATTTATGGTTTATTATCATATTCATCTTGATTCTGATCACTATCATGTGCGCGCATTAGAACAACCGATACAGCAACAAGTGATTATTTGAATAAGCCTGTATACGTACACGGAATAAAAACCCTCTCGTGTAGCTAGACATGCTGCGTTTCGTTGTTAATAAGGTGTTTTATACACCGTGTTATTATTTTGGAAAACAATTCGTTCGCGTTCCGATTATTTATATAATACGATCGGAACGCATACACGCAAATATATTAAACTTCACGTGCTGGCCCGCGGACGAAACGATTCCATTTTTAACACAATCTTTGGCAGTCAAGAGAGCCCCAAACTCAAGGTAACCGCGGCAAGGATTTAACGATCGATCTCGTTCGGATACAAAATTTTCCGTCGAATAAAATATAGACACATAAAATATATGAGGTCACCCGGCAAACGCTCTACACACGTATACCTCCTGAACAGTGGCGTAGGAAGACTCGCTAGCGTCCCTGGAAAATTTAGATAACGTTTCCTTTCTAACAAACTAAAATTCAATGTCATGATATTTTTTTTTACCTTTAATTTTACTAATATATTTAAGTATACATTTTATACTTATAAAAGTAAACTATAATAACTATTATAACTATTATAACTTATATAAGTTATTATTACACTGTTAATTTCAAACTTTGAAAATTTGCTTTTCTCGCTTTATGACTGGCAAATTCATCGACAATTTCTTCATATGAAATGTTTTATTTAAATGCCCTATTTTCATAATTTCATCATTAAATTCACACGCAGTGTGTACAAATAGATAAAATCTACGTATTTCAAAAAGTATAATGGAAAAATGTCGATTTAACTGTAGGATAGATATACGACTTTTGGACAGTTTTGCGCCCCTTTGCAATTCGTGCCCCTGGCGTAGGCATAGTTCGCCATGCAATTGCTCTTGAACATTGTTACGTCCAGTACCCGCAGTATTGTTCACGCTCAGAAATATTCGTATATAATATCGTATGTGTACTGAAATAAGAACTTTTACTGTACATAATATCGTCTACGACGGCGGAGACGATCGTCTGCAGGTTAAACGCAGTTATAATATGTACACAGAATAATAATATAATATCATGCCTCGTAAACGTCGTAAACGGTCATTAAATTCGTGCGTGGGAAATTTCACCGGGTCGTGATTGTTATATTGTTCTCTCGCGCAGGTTTCTCACAAGTCGAACGATGGAGGGGGTGTTGTGTTGAGGGGCGGTTCGAGTGCGATTGTTTCGTGTATGTGAGTGCTGTACGGTGTTTTTTTTTTAAATATTTTTACTTTTCAAGACGTACGCTCAGGACAATTACACCAAGAAAATTACGGATAGTTATAGTACATATATATATACGAGTATGTGTGTGTGTGTGTGTGTGTGTGTGCAATAAATTATTTCATGTGCATCGTCTTCGAGCGCACACAATTATTCACGCGAATGACAATATAATAATTCACCCAATCCGGTCTGCTATCTGCAGTCTTCGTCGTCGTGTTTTTCTTTATGTTGATCTTCGTTATCGGCGTTGTTGTTTTTTTCGTCCACGTGTTTTCATGCATTGGCGTTATAGGTTATTTGTATGCATTACATACCACCGGTTTTCTATTTAAAATGTTTGCAACCGCATTATATTTCAACAATTGCAAATATTATTGAATTTCCGAAAAATCAATGTTGGATGTTTCCACTAATTAGATTATATTTTGACTACTTAGCAATTGTTCCAGGCGCAGTTCAATCTTTTGCGCCTAATAACTGTTACTAGATAAACACAAATCTAAAGCTTTTTCTGGAAATGTTCTGGATCCAAGGAGGTTCACATAAGTAATGAATAGTATTCCAGGTATATTTTCTTGTCTTTCACATTCAAATTCATCAAGTAACATATCAATGTACATCGTTACCAATCCATTCTGAATCGTCACAAATTCAAGTCTTCAAACTCCCACAACAATACTTCTTACTCTAAAAATGTTATCTTCGAGTTCCTACCCAACGACTCTTCTCAAACAAACCCGTCATATATATCTGTTACTCCACAGAACCGAACAGTAATCCACGAAATTCAGATTTAAATTTAGCTCTTTCAAAATTTCTATCTGATTTAACTTCTATTATAAACTCATTTCTTTCTGCCATTACAATAAACAAATAATTATGATATTAACTTTCCCCAATTATTTTTGTTATCAACAATAATGACATTTGATATTTATATCTGATATTAACTGTCGTTTTTATCATCATACCATTATGGTAATTTAGTTTACCTTTAACTTATTGTATTTATTTATTAGCTGTATTAACAAATTTAATATTTTAATTGTTGAACTATCAGAGTTATTACTAAAAGTTCTGAAAAAAAAAGTGTACATTGTTAACATATATACTCTACGCACTTAAATTGTAGTAAAGCAATTTAGAAAAAATATGTGAGTGCATATAAACTAGGCCTTAGCAATGATATTAGCATAGGAAAAACTACGGGTCAGGCCAGTTAGGCCATGGCCTGACCTAATACTAACTAAAAATATGTATTTATTATATATTTTAATAATTATTTAGGCATTATAAATAATATATTTATACACGTAAACGTATACATTTGTACGTTTCATATAATACTATGATATAATAAAGTATATAGGTACAATTGGCACAAATAAGGATTATAATAGAACACAATAAGTCTATTCTATGTATTCGAATAATTGGTTTTATTAGTTATTGTTTAATTTAGACATTTGACGTTTATTTTTGTAATTATATTATAAGAAATAATAGTTAATTTTACGTAATAATACTTTTTATATTTTTCATTTGGCTTGACCTAAAAAAAAGTGTCTAGTTTCGCCTATGGACATTAGTGCGTACGTGTTACTAATTTAATATTTATTTCCGAATGACCAGCGTCAGGGATAAAACACGATAAACAGTAGTTCGACGTTTTATGTAGGTATACTATAGAAATTATAACGAAAATTATATGGAGTGGTGTACGTGTGTTCATCACGTGCGCATCAAATGAAGTACGACGATTCTATTGTTCACCGAAGAAGTATGTGTGCAATGTGTACGTAAAGCCGAGTCCGTACATGAACATGTGTCGAATAAAATACAATTTCTCTTGATTCGCGGCGACGGTCTAACGAATCTCGGCGTATTGTTAACTCAAAACGTGTCTATTTCTAACGTTTTAACGAGTGCAAAAAAAAAAAAAAATTAAAAATGTTTACCCTGATATTTTATTATATATATATATATATATGAGGCGTAAATGTTAGTGTAAACATTCATATGCATTGTCCCTACACGTGGCGATATAGGTGATGTAGAAAACAAAAATCTTTGTTTACATGACATTTGCATCGACGGCTTGGTTGTAGTAGAAAACAGAAGTATAAAACAACAACACACGTTTCGCTCGAAAACACTTCGCTCCATACTTATCCTATTACTTAGGATAATATCTATTATAATGTATAATAATATGTGATATTATTTTAAATTTCGGCTCCGTAAATGTATACACACAAACGTTTTGTCGCAGGTACACGCCACCAGACACTTTGAAAGGATTAAAAACGTTTCACTTGGCGTACGCCCGAGAAACCAAAGAGAACAATAAATATTGTTTACATTTCTCACGTCATATTTCACATTTCGTGGGCAAAGAAAAATAAACATTACATGTTATTATATATTGCGAACAATGTGCACGGGCGCACGAAGATCGTTGGAAACTAATTAAAACCGTATACTATACCCAATAATATACATTATACATAAGCCATAATAAACCCTATATATTGCGCGGGCAACGTCGTAAATCGGCGAGAAAATAAAAACTGCAGCGGTGGCGTTAAAGCAGAAAATCAGTATATTTATTTTTACAAATTGATCGTTATTCCGCTACTTTTTTCACGTACTTAATTCTATTCCAGTGGGTCAGAAAACAATACGCATTTTCAGTGTGGAACTTTATTCACCGCATATGATCGTATTATTTTATTACTTTCGTACTCGTATATTAATTATGGTAAATAAATATACCTGTACGACCGTTGAATGTTGATGATTATGGTGAAACAAAATTAAAAAAAAAAACTAACAGTAACTCTAAATTCATACTATGTACCAACTGCGTTTCTATAGTAATATATTCGATGTTCGTGATTTGTTAATTTTTTAAACCAAACCGGTTCTTAAATTATGCATAAAATACGCTTATTTAACGAGTTAATATCGTTATTACGAGCAACGGGGTGGATAAAAATTTCATATTTTTACAGCACTGTTTTTTTAAATGCTTACATAAAATAAAATATGTTCACTCACATTCTGAGTTCAGATATACTTAAGTTAATGAGGAAAAAGAATACTGAACGAATATAATAAATAAATATAATAATTTTATTATTTTTTTTTTTATTTAAGAAACTTATGTTAAAATAAAAAATATATTAAAAATACATTTGTCTCAACAATTAAAAGAATATGAAGACAGAAAGAAAGGGAAAAGAGAAAAAATAAAATAAAAATATATTATTAATTTTATAATTTTGATTGATTCTGCGTAGAATATAATATATAATATATAGCCTAGTTTGGCTGTTGAACTGCGGACACGATTTAAAATTTAAAACCGTAATCTATCAGATTGTGTATGGGACCGAGTAATTGAATATAAGTTATATTTTAATTTAATGGTTTTTTTTTTTGGGGGGGGGGGCAGTAAAATATTTGCCCCTGGGTGACTTTTATTTAAATTCGGCACTGCCATTGACTGATTTATCGTTGTTATCAGAAATTTCACGCAACTTTTGTTAAAACGAGTCGAAATCAAAAATAAAACATGCAAGCACGTCAACGACAAATCGTGTGTACAATATATACGCAATATGAATTACATTTTCAAGAACGCTCATCGAATAAAATGATCTAAGAGATAAATCCATATAGCTTTTCTAGGTATAGTGAATTTAATGACGATTGATAGTAAACAATGAAAAAACAGAGCTGAACAGTTCATTGTTGAGCAGTTGCTGTGAGTCATTTCTGATGTACTACAATATTTTATTGTTTTCATACGTTACACGAGCGGCGGCATGAAATAAATTGCGAGACGAGAAAAAATATAATACGTACGGTACGGTATGCTGGTACAGGTTACCGATGAAATGTATACGTAAACGTTTCGATGAAAAGGTCGTAAATAAATAAAATAACTGCGGAGACGCTGAGCGATTATTATCGAGACAGAGGTTTTGTGAAAAAATAAAAAATAAAATATACATTGGGCGCAACGAAACGAGTTATTTATTATAAGTATATATATATATTTTTCACCGTAATAGAAAAACGAGACCCGATGTGAGGAATGACGAGCTGCACGTATAGACAATATTCGTTTTCGATAATTACACGAAACGTGTAAACTTGTGAAACGTGGGGAAGGGGAGAGCAAATAATTCGAAAACGAGATTCCCAGAGCGCTTATACGAAACGTTGTCCGATAAATTACAACACGCATCGCAACGAAACTAAATCCTGAACGTGATATAATAGTAAAACACGCACGATGTCATCCGTCGGTGGTGAAAAGGGAAACAAAATCCAACCGAAATGCAAAAGAACGTTGCTCGATGTAATATAATACGAAGGTACCAACATAAGGTACCTATATATATGCGGGTAAGGTCCAAGAAATAATAAAAATGAACAGACCTATATCAGGGTGTGGTGTAGGGGCATATTTAGACTTACTTCTAGAGGGGGGAGCGACACAAATTATTTCTTTAATTCAGGCTCAAAATTTACAAGTAAAATTTTTGGTAATATTTAAATCGGGTGAATCCTTAATATCTTTTTTAATTTTTTTAAACTAATGCCGGATCCGCTTAGAATCGACTTTTTTGTAGTTTTTTTTTAACACCTATCCGTGTTTTGAAAATTATGCTTGTGTTTTATTTGATTTTTCACTAAGTATGAACCCGACTAAAAGCCCAATTCACAGCCACGCGTAATTTGATTTTGTTATAAAATGATCCACATTAAAAAAATTTTAAATATGTAACTCACATGTAATCAATTCCTTAAATATGGATTCAGGGAGAGGGCGATTGCCTCTTCACTCCCCTAAAATATCCCTAAAGTTTGTTTGGTGGTGACCCAATCTCGAGTTCACTAAAACATTATCGTGTACGTTATTTAGGCTGTTTAATATGCTATAATTAACGAATATGTGCTATTAAACGCATACGCTTACAAAAAACAATGGAATACAACACTCAGTGCCGGTCCGGGGGAGGGGGGGCAAGCGATGCGATCGCACTGGGCCCCACAAATTATGTATTACGAATATTACTTTGTCTATAAATAAAAATAATATAGTCCCCGTACGCAAATCGCCACCCGGGTGGTCGTGTGGTTTTCTCAAGAAACGGGTTGTTAACGACAAAAATTATGACTAACAAATTATACATAGCTATGCAGTATTTTACTCGTAAAATTGTTTATCTTCGATGACGGTTCGATTTATAATTATAGTACATATTTAGTTATGAAACAAAATAAATAGATATGGATTTATATAAATAATTAATAAATTAATATGTATATGGGACCCCACAAAACGTTGCACCGAATACCATCGGGCCGGCACTGAAAACATTAGGTAACGTGAATTCATCCCCAAACTGTTTTTTTGATTATTTACATTATACTTTTACAGTTTTAATTTTTGACTGTTTGACGGGTGGAACACGTGTAAAATGATAAGTAAACGATTTATCGGAATTTTCGTTACAAAGTCGTATTTGGAATGAAAAAAAAAAATTTTAAAACGTAAGTATGTACGACATTGTTAATATCCGATCTATTCGCCAAAACCTCGCGCCGAACAGTGCAGACATTTCGTCGAAATCGAAGGACGGTAAATTAAGGGCCATTTTCCGTTGACGGGGTCGAACACTTCCATTCGAAATCCTTATAAGCTATCGGAGGATGAATTGAAAGGAAGACAATAGAAAACAATTTCGTCTCCGATTCCATACGGTTCGTCGATCGTGTGTGATGACGACGCGAGCGATGTACATATAAAAGAATTACATATATATATATATATATATATACCCACGCAGGTACGTCTCGGCTTAGAATAGATGTGTTATTATAAAATATACCATTCAACCGCGACGGCGGCTACCGTCCAACGTTTTTTTTTTTCCTACGTCGCGTCTCCGGCCCCGGTAGGAGATAACGAGTTTCGTAATGGTATACGCGGCCCGACTTCTTTTTCTTCCATTCGCCGCTCGTACACTGTTATTATTATTACTATTATTGTTAAGAGAGTGTAGTACGAGTGGCGGCGTACCAGACGGTTGCCCGTCCCGCAGCAGTGGTGGTTACCGGTTACCGATACTACCGAGTTACACGGGCATGGAGATTACGCGACGACCGGTTGTCGGACGGGTGAGACGAGGGAGGTTATGTGGCTTGCCCCCACTCGTGTCTCACCGCGGATGGCCGTGGCACGACGGGGAAGAGCGTATTGTGTGCTGGCCGGTCTTCGGCGGCGTTGGCGGTGGTGGTGTCGTCGTCATCGTACCGGTCGGGAGAACTGTGCGCACCCCGCATTTCCACCGGTCGAGAGAACTGTGCGCATCTCGCATTTCCGTGACCACAGCCGATCCGTTCTCAAACCCGGCTGTAAAGCATTTGCGCATCATCTGTTTACCTGTGCCAAAATATCGTACTTCATATGCGCATTAACATACTGAACAATAAAAAAGTGTAAAATAATATATAGACACATGGTTTTGTTAAATAAGCATTTACAAATTATTCTATAGTTAAAAATTTAAGATTTAAATAATTTATTATAAATTGGAGGAATATGTACACAGCAGCAAACAGACACTTTTGGTACGACGACGTCCGTTGCCACGGATTTTATAATACCAAAATCTAAGGTGTCCGTAAGTTGTTAAATATGAACTATGATAATAAGTTCGGGCTATCATGTGTAATCATATCGACTTTTAGGCACGTCGAACGACCACTAAGGTTTTTCAGAAATACTTATGGGTACTTTTACCTTTGTGATAAATATTCCTCCGACCATCAGGTAACCGACAAATCGACAATAATTAGTTTGTACATTTATTTATCACACCATTTGAGAAAAATATGTCGTGATACATTGATACATTATGATTTACTTGTTATTGATCAGTTTGCGATTAGTAAAGTGGAAAAGTTAATGAAATATGGTTATTTATCATGACGATGATTTAACACAAAAAAATCACATACTATATTTTTCGTATCACTATATATATATAGCTCTTCGCTCTCAGTTGGGGATTTATAATAAAGGGTTTTAAAGTTAGTTTAAATAATTGGTTCCCAAGCTGGGGGGGAGGGCGTGTACATATTGCTAGGGAAGCGCAAGCAGTTATTATGAAATACAATTTTTATTGATTAATTCCGAATATTGTATATTTTATTTGTTAGTACAAAAATAATGGTGATCGATTTTTTTAAATTTATAGGAGAGGGGGTGCGAGATTTTTGAATGTCTACAAAGAGGACGTAGAATAAAAGAGGTTAGGAACAACTGATATAGATATAGTTCCAAAGTTTGCTTTAATACAAACCAAGTTTGCGTCTAACTGTTGATCATCCTAAATATTTTTTACTTTAAATATAGAAACAGAATAGTCATTCAATTTTATAAGTTCCTTTTGAATGCTTTGTATATGTTTATAATAATAGTTCGTTGCATCTAATAACGTCTCCTAACGAATAATTATAGGTTTAGATAGTAGCATTACTTCAGGAACTTCGTTGTTATAAATTTGGACTCGATCATATGGAATCAAATACATGATTTACTTACTATTAGAACATTAATATAATTAAAATTAAATTTTTAAGTATAAAAAAAAAACGTGAAATTAATGAAGAACATTAATTAGTTAAGGTTAATTTAAAATATTATAAACATAACTATGAATTCTTTAATATTGCTGTCTATGAAAATGTATTAATTAAATTATTTTTAGTTATAGAAATATATATTTAATTTATTTTGTTATAGATACTTAATAAGTCATACTACTCTATAAATGAAAAAAACAATGTTTACTACAAATTAGTATAGTAAATGAAACTTTTTTTATAGTATAAAAAAATTTAAAAAATTATTATTTTTTTTAGGTAATTCAAGAATACAGAAAAACGTATCCAGAATCCTCAAAAAAATCCATGAATTTTTAATTTCCATGAATTGAATGTATATTTTATAAATTTATTGTAGGTATATATTTATGCAAGGCATTTTAATGGTACTCGAATAATTAAAAAATATAATAAAATAACCGTAATAAAATCAATTATACCTCATAAATTAAATAATTTATATTTTGTTATTTTCCTGCGAAAATAATAAAATAATAAATTTACAAGAAATTTTATTATATTTTTTTTTAGACAGTAATTAATGTTATAATAAATGTTCTACAACTTTTTACGAAAGGGTTAATAGTTTTTAAGTTTATCGGAAAAATCATAAAACTACCCTCTTTGATAATTGTTCATCCCTCTTGCGGCACGGGAAGGAGGTAAATCACCATACGATACCATACTCGTAACTGAATTTGCCAAAAATGATTCATTCATAATACTTAAAAAAATGGGAGCCTCCTGCACGAAAAATTTTTTTTTTCTTCTCCAATACGTAGGAGAGTCCATAATAAGGACCACACAAATAAACATTTTTCAAAATTAAAAGATAAAGCAATACCATTCACCCATCCTTGTATCAATCCCAATAGTGGAGTTTCACTCGACTTAGAAGTCTCACCTATTTTCCGTTATATTTAATAGGTTTATTTAAGCCATCATTTTGATCTTGTATTTTTTTTATAAACTTCCACCAATAAGTACCATAAAAACAGGGATGGCGCTAGGGTTTGCGAGGCCTTGGAAAATACACTATTATGAGGCCCTATATTAAAATTATTTTAATCTTTATTATATGAGGGATTATATAAAAAAAATTAATAAGAAGTCTTAAAAAACTTTTGTCGATTTAATAATAATAATAATAATAATAATAAAAATAATATTATGAACACTTGAATATTATATTTGTAAATTGCGTTACAGTATACTTAATATTTGGCCTCTTAGTATTGGATATTACTAAAAACATTATTTTCTTCATTTTTTTGAAGCAAAAGTTTCTAAAAGATTTTGCTATTCAATGTTGTTAGATATTTCTTGTTCAATAGATATAAGTGCAAGGGCTGAAATTTTATCTTGGTTTAATTTATTTCGCAAGTACGTTTCGATTAATTTAAGCTTCAAAAAACTTCTTTTGGCACAAGCTGATATAACTGGTATCGTTAACATGATTCTTAAAGCAATAGTTATGTTAGGAAATGAATCATTCGTTTTTTTTTTTAAATACTAAAAGCTTTAAGTGGAGTTGTATTGTCACCAATCATCATATGAAGAATAAGTAGTTCTGAATATAAGTCAAGACCTTCCAAATCATTTAGATCACCATCGGATAATACTAAATGTAAATCTTTACAATATTTTTGTAGCTCATTCTCTTTCATAGTTTTTACTTTACCTATTTGATACAAAAATCCAAAGTTATTCGAATATGATTCTAACTATTCAAAACGTTTATTAATATATTATATTGATTGATTAACAACAACTAGAAAATAATCAATATGAAAACGATCTTCCTCATTTAAAATTGGTTCATCGTTATGTTCATAACTAAACATTTTTTTTCTTTCTTATACGAAAAATAGCCGGGATATCTATTTCTGAAGCCAATTTATTTGCTACATTTTTTGTATTACAAATTTACTTTTAAATGTCTTTATTGGAGTCAAACGCGAAGCCCTGGATAAATGTCCCACATCTCCTACCCTAGCGCTGTCCCTGCATAGAAGAAGTACGTTTCTTTTAAAAATATAAAATTATTTTGGTTGATAATACCAATACATCTCGTAATATTATAGAAAGCCATTTTAAAAACTTCAGTTCCCAGGAATCAACAAATTCAAATAATTCATTATTGATTAAAATGATATTGATTATGCTCTGGACGTTTATTTTTCTAATATTCAAATTATATTGCTATCATTAAATTAAATTGCTGCACAACAAGAGACCGCTCCGTGAAATTCCATATATGTAAACACTGAAATGGAGTTTAGGAAATATTTTTTTTCGCAATAAATTTAAAAATGCGCGCTAAAAACACACGACTTTCCTTATCACGAATTCACAACCGTCGTGTAACCTAAAAGTATATGCAAACCAATGATACCGAGTATACGTTTAAGTCTTGACGTTTTGCCACGTCTACACATGGCGGCCTTGTGGCGCAACGGATAACGCGTCTGACTACGGATCAGAAGATTCCAGGTTCGAATCCTGGCAAGGTCGAGTAAAATTTTTTACCCTTTTTTTCCCTCTTTTTTAATTCTATCCAACTCATGTCGGCAAACATCTTCTAATCATTGGAAATCGCAACGCATTCTTAACCCACGTTTGCGGCATTTTTGTAACCCATAATGAAGCTCCGCCCTGCAACAATATATGTTGAAAACCTACACCTGTAAAACGCCGTTTACGATAATTTGATATTTTTACAATTTTGGCTTAGAAAAACTCGATATTTGTTATAACATTCATTACATGCCAACGAATAATGTGTACCGCGACAAATGAAATAATGAAAGCGATTGCTATTTAAAATTAAATATAAATCGAACCAAGGCCGAATTATGGGGATGGCCAGAGGGAGCCATGATCCTGGGCCCTCAACGGATATCAAACAATAGTGGGCCTCTGGCGGATAGTTAGTTTTTTCGTTTTTTTAACTCTTTTTTAGCTCGTATAAAAACAAGAACGGATAGTTTTCAAGAAACATTAAATAGTTTTACGGGGTTTTGTGTTCAAACAGTGATGTTTTGAAGGTAATTACTACCAGTGATGTAATTAAAGGGTTTGCTACCCAAAAAGCAGGAAAAAATTATTTATACAATTAACATTTTTATTTTGTATTTAGAAAAGCAAGAAATAAATTTATATATTAGAATATAAAATTTTTTTTTTGTTTTTGAAATATATTTATGTGCGGATCACCAATATTTTGATTATGGTTATGGGCCTCTAAAATTGTTTGGCCCCGGGCCCCAAATTATCATAATCCGGGCTTGAATCGAACGAACGAACCTAAAAATTCTTTTGATGGGTAACACGCTCGGTAAATCGCACGACCGGAACATACACACGCGGATGTTCGCGCGATGACGTCATCCCTTAGCGGCCCACTGACGGTGCAGAGTCAGCGCACATCGCAAGTACCGCGGTGTCGCGAAATACGTAATAATCAAATTATATAATAAATCATAATCGTCGATCGGTGTACCGTCAAGGGATGTCGATTCGTCACGTACTCGTGTTCACAGATTAATAAATCGAACGGTTCACAAGGTTACACGCGGTGACTTACGATATTATTTGCTGTACATTTCGTGCGCGATGTAATACCGTCGGTTCGCGTTCACCGGTCGGTCCGACGGCTACGTTCGTCGAAAATCGTTTATTTCGTGAGTTATCCGTTCGAGTAGCAAATAAGTACGTGGCGAACGTTCGATTAGCAGTTCTTAAAGCCGCGTCCACACTAGCGTAACAAAACGACAAACCGAACAACTAAAAAATATGTGTGTACGTTCGCGCGTCCATGTTCGCGTAGGTTCGTATACAGCTAACCAATAAATAACCTTATAACTTAAATAACTTTTCTGAATAACTTCATAGTAGTTCAATCTATCGTTGAGTATAGACGTATATGAGTTTAATAGGTACCTAATGCTTAATTATTAAATATTTTAATTGTTGTAATTAAATATTCTAAATATAATAAATAATGACTATGCTGCAAGGGTTGTAGGCTGTTAACTAAACTTAAAAACTGATAATAAATAACAATAGTTTAATATTGTGTGTTCGTGAAAATGTTCGAAGACGTGTTCATACCTGTCGTAACAGGTTCGCGTAACATCCTTTGATGTTACGTCAAAATACCGGCAACTGACGGATCGCCGATTTGTTCGATAGAATGTTACAAGTTTGCCCATTTATTACACACGGATCTTGTTCGCGAACACATGTTGATCGTTTTGTTACGCTAGTGTGGACGCGCCTTAACAGATCGTGTACAGTGTCCACCGATTGATTATTGACTTATGGATGGCCCCCGCCGATCACACCTATATCGTACGTATCATATTTACGCGTTTGCAATTATTATTAGGTATTTTAACTTATGATTTAAAACACTGCAGTATGGAGGAGCAAATGAAATATATTGATACCGATGGATCACAAATCAGGACGACCGGTTTTCACCTGCGCGAGAATCGTCTACAAGGCGTACGTACAGGGTGTCTAGCAAGGATTTAATTATTGTGTAGCGTACGGTTTGCACGCACGGACTCTCCGGTGTCCGGGGGACCGACGGAAGAGAAAAAACCGAGATTTTAAGCAGCAGGAAATCCGTCTCCCTCTGTAATCCAAAGCAATCAAAGTTCAATTATATTGAACGCGCGTTTATGCATTAAATGTTGTGCACGTGATTCCAACTCGTACCTCAAACCGCGCCCGTCGTGGATGCCGAGTTTTAATCGTTCGATAACCACATTGTTTACTTACGTACTACGTTGGTATAACTTTAGTCTACGCAATAACAATCTCTCCAGATTATAGTAATACGCTGTTTACGCGAATAATTTTAAATAACAGAACTCACCTATAGTTAAGCCTACATATATAATTATTTTCGACTCCGTCACTCAGGGGCGGACTGAAAGTACTTCGGCCCAGGTGGAGAAAGATATGACCGACCCAACATTTTTTTATACAATTGCTGTTCAACTGATGAAAATTTTCATTTTTTATTTTTTTTTTTTTTATCACATCTCTGTATCTATTTAGTTTTTATTTTAACAATTTCTAAAATTCTTTAAATTCATTAAGTTATAGAATTTTTTTCTAATTTTTTATACTTCATCAAAAGAATATATTTAGATATTTCTAAAGGCAATGTTGCACTGTGGTGCAAATAGAGTAACATAAAAATATTTTATACATTCAAACACAAGACTAAAACTATGTTAATTTTACAAAAAAAAAAATTTTAAAATTTTTATGTCTAAATTTCATTATTCAAAAACTTCTTACTTTCTGCTCGTTTTGCAAGGATTGACAAACAGATTTCCATGTTAGAGTATAAAAAATGTAATACTAAGTAATTATTAAATTACAATTATTCAATAGTTTATTTCAAAACATAATGTAGGTAACTAAATTATTAGAATTTAATTTTTTCAACTAGTGGGATTGAATTGCAAATATAGGCACGACTAATTTCCTAAACAATTTTTTCAGTATATAAATAAATAGATATTATATGGGTACATTTAACAATTAAAATTATTTAATAATAATATGTAAGTAAGTATGCACCTATGTAACTAATTTTAATTAATTTATCTATGATTGAATTATGTAAAAACAACACTGAGTGTATTCAATATTCGTGTTAAAACAATCGATAGAAATTACCAGCAAGAAATATGTGTGCCATGTATCTGTCTTGTAATACGATTTTTTGAACACTAGTTATATGTCTCTGTATACACGTAAATGTAAATTAAATATGTTTTATTGATTTCAATTATATTAATACAATACTCGTGTTCTCATAAGTATATGCATAAACACGTATTAATACAGTTTGATAAATATAAACAGCATTTAAGCTTAGCTAGTAAGAAATAAAAGAAAGAAACAAATTGTGCACTTTACACTTTACGGGTTTTAATTTTTTCACGCAGATATAAAACTCAACGGTTCTTAAAATTAATACATCTATACATTTTTGAACTTGCAATTCCCTAAAATTAAATTATTAAAACCTAATTATAATGTATGAATATTTTTTAATACGAAAATCATAATACTTTATTGCAGCACTCTGACTCTTTGTGATATTACACGAATTGTACATAACAGGACCCCGTATATTCGTTAAACTTTAATCGGTTTATTCCAATGTTAAATTTTTCGTGCACTGTCTATTTTTAAGCATACCTTTTAGTTATAACCATAATTTTAATGATATACAAAATACGTGTGTACAGATACCTAATGGAATACCTAATGATGGTGGTGATTCACTTAGCAAAGAATTTCGTTATGCAATTCCAACCGTTTCCGTTTCACGAATATGTATTATTATTGCTCGTTTATAGAGGCCAATCAATAAGTATGAATGTGTATCAAATCCTATACATCGATTTACAACGATTATTCGAGTAAAAAATGATCTATTGTAAAAAATAAATGAAACGTTCGATATTCGTATTAACAGGGGTGGTAGGATGGGAATTTGTCTCAGCAAAATATGGTGTGAGTTTCAGTATAACTTGATATTTGAAAATAAAAATACTAATTGATATGGCACAATAATATGTTATTAGGTTTTCAATGTTTATAGAATAAGAGTGCATATAATATTGACATTACTCGAATTATTGCATGGGAGGATCCAGGGGGGCACTGGGGGCAAGTGCCACTCCCGTTGGAAAGTATTATATTAAAAATAAAGTATATCCAGAAGAATTAAATAATAGATAAGAAAAATAAACGTTGACAATATTATCACATTTTTTATTTGGGTGGAAGTGGGGGGGGTTGTCTAAAGCCTGTAAATAAATAATAAAAACGCATCAACCGCATAACAGATATCACATTTTGCCTACTATACCGATGTATAAGTATTGTACAACCATCCATGTATTCCTTGGTAATCTCGTCATCTCTTCAAAATCAACCGACGGAAACGTTGTTGGTGTGCGTTTACTCTGTAAAAAACGAGCGTTAAAACATAAATAAAGATCGTAAATCTTTTCAAAAACTATATTAACACCATATATTATTACTGTTGGAAATTATTCGAATATGTGTATGTAACGACGAGCTGTAATAGCGACGAACGTGTATATTACACTATTTTAGTAATAAGTATGGGAAAACAACTAATGATAAAATACTGTGTAGTGCGAGGTCTCCATAAATAATATTTAAACAAGGATTATGTAGTATATTAAAGAAAGAGAAGTTAAGCCAATGGTTCCCAACCTCTTATATTCTACGCCCACTTAGTAGTAGACTTTTAAAAATCTCGCATCCCATTCTCCTATAAATTTTAAAAAAATCAATCACCATTTCTGCGTACTTAGTAGCTTTTGTTTTGTTTTGTTTAGTAGTTCTTTTGTTTTGTGAAATTTGGTCTTATCTAGAAGTGTGAGATTTCGGTGGTGCACTAGCACGTAAAAACGAGAGGTTAATGATTAGTTTGGAAATCGGGTCAGTCCAAAAGTCTTTAAATGTTAATATTTCGTTTCGCTTATTGGTTCGATGCACATGCATGTGTGCAACGACTTAAAGTGTGTCTCGGGCGCACATCCAATGACCGCCTCTAATGCAAAATAAGTGAAGTTAATCATTATTAATAATAATGATTAACTTGTAAGTTAATGCACTAAAAAACGCATAAATAAGCATGCAATAATGCACTAACATTTGATCAAATATGCATTAGAAATCTTTAATTATGCACGAAAAAAAATGTATAAGCATTTTTTAAAATAATAAGAATTATCCATTCATATTTTTTCTACGGTTACATTTTATTAAAATTATAATTAATGATCACATGTTGCGACGAAAATAGTTAGATTGCAATAGGTACGTCAATAGGAGGAGAGTAGTAGTGGCACGCAATAACATTGTTTTCATGGTACTGATTTTAAATTATAAAATTGAATGTCATAAAAAAATAAAAATATTGATAAAATACTATGATTTTATAAACAAGTTCGGTAAAGTAAATAAGAATGAATTCAAACATTTATTGATCTAATTTTTTTTTTGACTTCCACAAAAAACGATTTCGCTGAATTTACATAAAATAATATGCGCTAATAACTCAAAACAATCAACTATATGCCAAATATGCCAATACACACAAAACATGCAAAAGCATGGTCTATTAAACTTTAGAATTTTATTACCATTATTGTGAAACGGATTTTTATCTCAATTAGCATATTTTCTGATGTAGCAAAGAAAACATGCAAATGCATGAACTTATGAGCCCTGATTATTATGATACAAAATGAAATACTATTAAAAAAAAAAAAAAAAAAAAAAATGTAAACCTTCGAGTTAATTATAATTATGTAGAATAATGTATTATGAATAATTGAATAACAAATAACTAATAAATGAATATAATATAATAAATACATCATTAGTGGGTTCAAAAATTTTATTTTTTTTTTGGGAGGGGGTTGAAAAATGTTTTGTCATGGGATATTCTTTATAACATTGCAGTGATTGATAATGAATTAAGATAATAGTAAGTAATATAATACATTAATTTAAATCTAAGGATACTAATTTCATGTATGAATAAAAATACAAATTATATACTTACCTTTTTACTTTTAAAAAAAAAATCTTTTTCTTAATTCGTTAAATTATTGATTTTTAATATAATTTTTTTTTGATTTAGGGGGGGGTTAACCTTCCCCACCGGGTGTATCCACCACTGTAAATAATAAAAAAGTTCTTAAAAGCTAGTAAATCTTAAACTAGTCTTTTTTCCATTATGGACATCATTTTTTCTTTATGTAATTAATTATTTAAACATAAGTATTAATAAATTAAAATTAAGCCGTAATGCTTTAACACGAATCTTTAAATATGGAAATATATATTCATTATATATTGCATTAATCGTATTTTATATAGAACTTTAGAGCTAAGTTCAAATGTAATTAATATAAAAAATATACGAATATATATACATGCAAAGAATATAGACTTTGACCGATAAAAATAATTAAAAAGAAAAATGTTTATTAACCTTGTTTTAACAAGAATTGTAGATTGCTTTTATAAAAATAAAGATTTTGATAACCGTCGGCAAGATTGATATTATATTTGTTGCAGCTGTAATTTTATAAAAAAAAGGAGAGGAATTCTTAAATGCGTTGAAATCAGAATTCATTATGCATATCGATCGATAGTTACCACTTGGTACTTGATCACAGTCACTTATGTAATCTGTGTTAAGTAGGAAAATATTGTCTCCAGCGAAGTTTTATAATAGTTTTTAAAAAATTAAGATGCAGTTTTTTTTTATTTTATTCTTGACTACGACATTTATCGTTATGACGGCCGTTTGCGACGACTCGAAACATTTACAAGAATCGACCTATAGAAATCAATTACACAAGGCAATCGCTAAATTTCCGAGGCTTCATAGCGAAACGATTTGGAGTGGGAGCCGTCAGCAAAATCACAACAATGGTAAGTCGACCGTCAAGGCGAAAATGATTTCGAAAAAGATTTTAACACTTAATAGGACACCAAGCTATAAAGAGGTGCCTTTGAGAATGGATAATATATTTCAAAAATACTTTAACGATTTCAATATAACAAATGCAATATTAATCAAGCCTCGAGTATTACGTTGCCCTTATGGATTTATTCGTAATAACAAAAACGAATGCTTTGGTTGGTATTCGGTTTATGTATGAGTATAAGGAATCATACATTCAAGACTAATAATAAGAAACGCACGAAAGTAATTCTGTATTTGTACATTATCCATCCATGGTGAATAGTAATAGTTTAAGAAATATATAATGGATAATCTATGTTTATAAAATTTAAGTTTTGTTATATTATGTTTATAGAAAAGCATAAATGAATAGATAGTTTAGATTTTATTAATTATTTTGTAATTAAAAGTTGAATGATAATATAAATAAATATATTCAAATAAATACGAGTAATTTGTTATTCATCAGGGCTTGCTACCAGTGTCGTAACTAGGGTGGAGAAAAGTATGCGAAAATATTGGCAAATTAAGAGTAAAATAATTTGGAAAAAACTCCTATTATTACATTAAAATCACTATAGTTGAGTCTCATCAGTTCACCAAATGTTAAATTAATGGTTGGAACGGCTCTGCTTGTTACTTATCGTTCGATTGTTATAGTGTTTAAACTAGGCCATAATGATTAAAAAAAAATAATGTCTTAGTTAAACAATATATTGTTTAACCAAGACATTATTTTTTTTATTATAATACTTATATGTATAGTTTCTATAGGAGACCAAACAATTTTAAAGTGATTAAACTAATAATTGTAGAAGGCATTGTTTATAACAGTGTAAACTGGACAGTGAAAATTATTGTTCAAAACCGAAATTTCTTGATTTACTATGGCAAATGAGAACGCACAAGTTAACCTTACCGAAAGCCGGAATGGGTTGTCCGAAGAGTCGTCCACCGACCTTGCCGGACGTTCGGTAATCGACGATCATGGGTTTGCCGGATCAAGCGCAGACGTGCCTGGCGACAGTTGCGGTCGGCGTCGGCGTCGGCGTCGGCGCAGTTCGTGCGGCAGTAGATCGCGGAGCCGATCGGTCGGTCGCCGCAAGAGGAGTCGAAGCGGATGCCGGTCCAGGAGGCGTTGTAGCTCCTCGGTGACATGCTCTATGTCCAGACGCCGCCGTCGCAGCAGTAGATCGAGATCCTGCGCACCGAAACGCCGACGGAGCCGAAGCTCCTGTGCACCAAAACGCCGTCGTAGCCGGACTTCCTGCGTAACGAAACGACGTCGCAGCCGGACTTCTTGCGCAACGAAAAGACGTCGCAGCCGAAGCTCCTGTGCACCAAAACGCCGTCGTAGCCGAAGCTCCTGTGCACCAAAACGCCGTCGTAGCCGGTCTTCCTGTGTAACGAAACGACGTCGCCGCCGGAGTTCCTGCACGCCAAAACGTCGACAGAAACATTCGTGCCCGACCAATCGCTGCGAACTGATTTCGGCCGGGACGGTCAGAGGAGAAACTGACGATAACCGTGGTGTGGCCTCGGGATCATACCGGTCCAACGATGTGGCGGCGGCCGGAACTAGTGGTGCACGAAGCGGGTCGCGTGGCCGCCGTCGTTCACCCCAGTCGCCCGCAAGCTCGTCGACGACGACGGACCGTCGCGATGGCTGCAGGTCTCGGGTGGTGGTCGCCCAAACCCCCGGGGCTCGATGGCAGTCCGATACCAGACGGAAGAAACGATAAAATGGTTTATGTAAAGCGGTAACGTTGACGCACCGTATTAGAAGTAAATAATTATATTTAAAATATTGTAATACGAGGCATGTGTTTAAAGTAAGGCAGGCCCAGTTCATGGGGTAGGTGACATAGGCCCACGCCTAGGGCGGGATTTTTCCTGGAAAATTTGTATGTATAAAAAAAAATATTTGATAAAATATTTAAGGGGTGACAAAAACTAAATTTCGCCTATGTTTGTTTAAACACTTGAGCCGGGTTACCCTCCACCAATCGAAACCTGGCGGAGCTCATTAGGACGCTCAGTCTCGACGTGGCTGCCGTTTGCGATGGTTGTCGCTCCAGCCAGGTGCGAGTTACATTCAGTCATTAAGTTTTTGCACGCAAAAAAAACTCCACCTATAGAAATTCATCATCAATTGAAAGAAGTGTATGGTGAGAATGTATGGAATGTGAAAAACGTTCGAAAATGGTGTAGAGAATTTTCTGCTGGCCGCCTAAGCGTCCACGACGAGGAGCGCAGTGGCAGGCCGTCACTAGGACGAAACAATGCAGAAAGTTGAGGAGCTTGTGCTGAAAGATCACAGTTTGACTCTAAATGAGACCAAAATTGAATGAATAGAGTCTCTACTGCACACTTCTTGAAGTTTTTCGGCCAACTCACGTTTTTCACATCCATACGTTTCTCACCATACACTTCTTCCAATTGACGATAATTTCTATAGGTGGGATTTTTTTTTTGCGAGCAAAAACTTAATGACTGAACGTAACTCGCACCTAACGGGAGGGACAACCGGTACCTCCATTGCAAACGGCTGCCACACGTATACAACTTGCGACGATACGTTGGTGTGGAGACCTTACTTTAAATATACGCCTCTTACTATTGGAGAACTTTTTGGTTTACCGGTTCAATTTGTAACTAGAATTATATCTCAAACGACTTACTCGAAATATAATAGAAAATATTTAATACTGAAATGGAAATTTCAAGTGCCCGGAAAAACTTTCAATTTTAAATGTCTTCTTTTATATTTCGAGTACGTTGTTCGAGATATAATTCTAGTTTCGAACTGGAACGGTAAACCAGAAAGTTCTCCAATAGTATTATAACATTTTAAATATAATTATTTACTTCTAAAAAAAAAATAATATAAACAAAATTGCTGTTAATTTCTAACCTAGTATTTTATTTGAATTGAAATAAGGTGTTAAAAAAAAATACAATTAGTTGTGTATAAGATACATTTTTAAATTTGTTGGTTGAAATCGGTCTTCATTATTACATTTGCCCGAACCGATGTGATAATTTTTTTATAAAATCATGTAATTTTAATTTAAATATAATATATATATATGATATAAGTTATTATATAATTGAATCAATTAAAATTTGTAGTTATAGTTATAAATATAAGGCGTTTGACGAGTTTGAAATCAGAAAAACTTGAATGAAACAGGATAGCGGAGATTTTACATTTCTTATTAAAGCACCCACTTAGTTTTAATGCAATCTACCCAGAAATATCAACACATCATCAAATCAAAAAGTTTCAATACTTAATTATTAATTATTACAAGCAGTTTTTAATGCGCATTTATATATATATTCGTAAACAAGTAGTTTTTAATGAGCAAATATATACATCGCATTATTATTTATTGGTAGGTTCAAATTGTTCACGCAATCAATAACTTTCAAACGACCTAGAGGCAAAAATAAAAGTATGACCAGAGCACAATACATTGTATTGTTTTAATGAAAAATCATACTATTTATAAAAAAAAAATAAACCATTTTAAAAGTCGCAGTACTGTTTAAGTTAATAAAATATATTTTTAAAAGCGAATAAATCTTTAAAAACCGCCGACGATTCTTTTTGCCATATGAATATAATTACTTATGTATATTGTATCCTAGATGGTCCTTAGTTATAGGTGCAAAAAAAAGGAAAAATATTTTTGATTTTGCACCCCCTCATTTTGTTCATTATAATAAGAAAGCAGTTTGAGTTAAATTTGGTCATGATTACTAGTACTCTTTACGTGCCCCAAGGGGGTTGAATAATTGCAAAATAGGGTTAATTTGTCGTTTTTTTTTTTTTTAATATAATTAATGAATTATAAAATTAATATCATAAAATATAACTTAAGTTATATAAATTTATATTTTTAATAAAAAACATGTCTATAAAATTTTTCATAGATCTATTATTTCTTAGGAAAATTATAAAATATTTTATTTATTTTAAAAAATTGATTATTTTATGGTTTCTTATGTATATTAGGATAACGGTTGATGATACATCAAAATATCCTAAATAAAAATGACAGAAAACTAAATATTCTAAAAAACAGTTAACAAATATAAATCGCATTGGATTGTTTTATTGTAAGAGTCATGTAAACGTTTTTTAGTATTTTATAGTTAAGATTAGATAATGATTTAATACACAAACATAACACTTAGTTCATTTGATACAAGACATTGTCATTCCTTTATAACTAGATAAGATAATTTAATGAATTATTGTTGCTGTTATGATAAATCTATTTTTATGTTCAATAATCAATTTAATTAATTAAAATCAACGGTTTTTATTTTAGGCCGAATTGAAGGTACGTTTGTTTTATCTGAACAATGGTTAGAAAAAACATATATTTTTCTTGTTGCCATTATACATACGTAATTATCTTAAGATTATATTTGACGTAAAATTTAATGCAGCTTCCAGTCCAAATGTGTCCATATTTCAACGTTCTCAAAATGTTTGGACAAAAATAAATAGTCAAAATTATAAATCCGGTATCGACGACCTATTTACTTGTGTAAAATTACAAAATTTTATTGAAAACATTTTAGAGTTTTGATTACATAAATTAAAACTAACTCATTTTAAAGAAGATTATAAGGTATTTTTTGAGACCGCTATTCTTATATTTTCATCTTAGATTCACGATTTATATAATTAGTTTATACATCAAAGTCTGATTTAATGCACCAATTGCTACTTATTCCCCTTGACAAGATTTAGAATTTTTAAAAAATATCTACGAATACATAACTATAAATAAAGAAATATCTAAAAAATATTTGTAAAAATTTTGTAAACTATTTATGGTATTTAACATCAAAAAATATTGCTCTAGCATTTTTTTGATAAATATATACCTTACGATATAAAAATTAAAATGGCACACAATATTAAAAAAGTTGACCTTAAAATATAGATTGAGATGATAAATGATAAATAAACATATAGTTTTAAAAATCAATGAAGTAGCAGATTTTATAAAAAACTATTAGATAGAAAATTGATCAAGAAAAACTTTAAATTATTTTGAACGATTTAGTATCAATTATAGTTTTCTAGAAACAGACCCATCTATCTACGTGCGAAATAAACTTAAATTATTGCAAAGGTCTAGAAAAAGATAAAAATGTAAATGTTGTGAATAATACTGCAGAATGTGCAGTCAAGTTAGTGGAGTACTTTAAATATAGGATCTAAAATCGAAGACCAAAAATAATATATGTTATAAGTTGTTGCACAATATCAACGATAATTCCCCAACAGCAAACAAGTTACACTAATAGATGAATGTATTTACATTATATTTTATATAAGTTTTCTATTTATAATTTTGACAACTTTTCAGATCCGGATTAAGGCGTAAGCAGTGTAAGCTGCAGCTTACACAACCATGAATTTAAGAGCACCGCATACTGTCCTGATGGGCATGTACTTTTTCCGCCAAAAACTTGGTTCCTAGATTTACGCACAGCCCTATATAAAAATATAAAAAGGTATGATTCCCGTTTCCGTCAAATTTTATTTTTTTTGTTCAGACGTTTAGAAACCATGTACAATTGTTACATATTCTTTCATTATAAATTTTAATATAAGTAGATAATAATAATATATTAGTCGAATATAGGTACAATTATATTGGAGTTTTTAAAGTATCACATAATTTCATATTATAAAATGTCCATTCTATTTAACTATTTATAAAGTAAAAAAACAAGGATAGCCAATATTGTCTCGATAGAGTTTTGAAAAAATACATATCGTCATTTTTAAATATTTAAAAAAGTCACAAAAAATATAAATTATTATACGAGTATATTTCAAGTTTTAAAAAATTTTAAAAAACATCTCCACCGAGTTACATTTGTTTGTGACGTATAACCAAAAAACATATTTAAACCCATCAAAAATCAACATTTTTTTACCTCTTTTACTTATAATAAATTCCATTTTAAGTACGGTAAGTAAAAACGTTCATGTGTTCTGGTGACAAAAAGAATGATACTGAATGGAAATATAAGAATTTAACATTTATCAGATAATTATTGTGTGCGAATTATAAATAAACTATGATACAGTATATCGAACAGTGTACCGTTACTATTAACCGTTATTATCGACGATTATCAGTGTATACATTACAAATGTCTTTTACACATAACAAAATATATATTCAATATTACTTAAAAATTAAAACCAATGGTTTCCAAATTTTTTTTTGGTGGAAATGGCTTTTGGCGAAAATGGGAATCGTACCTTTTTCGTTTTTGGCGGAAACGGTCAATATTATTTTGGCGGAAATGGGAAACTCCCATTTTTATTAAAATACTTAAAAAAAAAAATCTTTTTCTTAATTTATAAAATTATTGATTTTTAATATATTTATTTTTCCACATTTTCGGTGGGAGGGCTAACACCCTCCCCCCCTGGATTCGTTACTGGAATACATTGTTTTGAATTATGAATAAATAAAGAACTGATAAAATTAAAATTTTAAAATACCTAATCAAAAATAATCAAATGAAAATAAATTAATAAAGAGTAGTATTTTATCGTAATAATTATTCGAATAACGTTTGATTTAAATAATTCCCTAACTTGAATAACAATCATTTTATAATATTTATTTTTTATCATTATTAAAGATTATAGTGAATAAATAGGTATAAATAAAAATATTTCTTACCTAAATCTAAAATAATCAACCCCTCTCCATAATTAATCTTTTCTACTCAATGCCTTCCATAATATGATGTTCTGAAAAGAACACATATCCGAAAAAGGAAATAAATATTATTTTGTGGATTCACTAAAGCTTTCGAACCAAATTCATAGTTTTGTTAATATTATTATTACATATCTGCTAAATATTTACCCTGCAGCGCTGTGAAATACTGTGTCTCGTACATACGTGTTAGTCGAAACAAATTTATTTCATCAAATTAGGACACCAAGGGGTTATATAACTATGACTAGATATTGTGGGTGAGTGAAATATTAACTCGAATAGAAATTATTAGACTTGCCCGAGTTAGGGATAACCAGGGGTGTTCCCATAGGGTATACTACATATACGCTGTATACTCTCAAGACATTACAAAATTACGGATACACTGCGTGTATTCTCAAACCATAACAAAGGATAAAACTTTGGTGACTCAGATAATTCCTCGAAAGTAAATGTAATTTATTTTTTAAATCACATTTTTTCCGTGTAGGGCAAGTCAATAATTATATACGATATCGACAGCCAAAATATTATACACTATTTGGCTACAGTTATCAAGGCTAGACTGGAACTAAACATTTCACTGGGATTCAGAACTAGAGAGAACTAGAATAGCCACATCTAAATACTTAGGTACCTATTGTTTGCATACATAAAGGTATACTTTTAATAGAACACTTTTATACATATGTAACTTATAACTTATAATATAAAAAATAAGAAAAAGTTTTAAACAATTTGATTTCAATTTATTTATTTTTATTTGTACACGTCCAAATATACCAAATGATAATTATTTGTATTGTATTAAAAGTCCGTTTTTTGGTAAATAATGACATAGTATACTCTCAAAAAAATGTATGAGAACATATAAACATAGAAATGTATAAATAGATTACCTTCCTCGTGTATTTTTTTCGAAACTAATATACATATGTATAAGCAAACAAAAAGTCTTATGCCGGGGTATAGACAGTAGCAGCCAACTGTCGAAACGTTCAGATTTGGTAAGACCTACTATTTTATTTATGTTCTGTATCAGTCGAGTCTAGTCCGCAATATCTCGGAGACGGGTTTCAGATAATAAACCGCCGCCAATTCCACAGCTGGCAATCGCTGTGGCATGCGACGGCAGACAATACCTAAGTTATAGTGAATTAAACTTACTTTCGCTCGTTTTACGATGAGGTGAGAGGTTGTGACGAACAATTCATCAAATACCTGCATATGCTGTAGCGCGTAAATATAGGGATGGCACAATAAACATTACGCGGGACAATCACCTGTTTGCAATTAAATTACACCCTCGGGTGAAAAAACGGCATTATTGTACAATATAACATTTAGGTACATCGTCTAATAATAACATAATGGTGTATTATACTATAGTTTACGGTCTGACGGAAAAATTATACCGGAAACATACCATCGACTGTTACAATACGTTTTTAAAACGGTTCCTCCGTTGGTCGAATAAAAACCAAACGCTCTACCACTGTTGCACAGGTCAGGTTAGCTAAACGTTTACAATATGAGAATGCCCGGAATTCTACATCCGCACGTGATCCGAGGTATGTGACTTGATCACATCAAAGGATACATTCAAACGCGATCGCGTGACAACGTTAACGTTTTCGAGAGCATTTCAACGATTATATTATGTACAGTTATATACACGATTGTACAATCCCGGTGCAGAATAAGTACATAAAATCGACGTACGTATAAAATATTTTCAATATCACTACTCAAACAATTTAATACTTTTAAAGGAATATTTCAAATACTGTGGACAGAGCTTATCTTGTTGCATGAATATTTAGTTAAGTATCGTCTTTTTATGATGTTTAGTATTTTTTATTAATAAAAATTACAGAATAATTATAGCTCAAAGCAGTCTACAGGCCATGGCAAGACCGATTGGTATGAATAGATAAAATTAAAACCAGCTGCATATATTATATGTACCGAAAAATGAAGATTAATTAAGAAAGAAACCAGCCGAAAAACTGTTTTATAGATCAGGGATGGGCAACTCAAAGTTACTAGATGGCCAATTTTTAGAAAATTAAAATTTATCTAGCAGTCCAGAGCATAGAAAAAAAAGGGTCATAATATAAATTTTAATTAGCATTTATATAGATACACGGAAATAATAAATCGAACACACATGACAGTACGATACGAATGATACGAAGAAACTAATATAGTTTAATATTTCGGTACAAACAGCTATGGTTAAAAGCTATATTTATACATACATATGACATTTAGATACTTAAAAATATTTAATACTGGATAACAATTATTATATAGATAAGTTAGAATAAAGACGATAAACTTTAAAATTGTAGATGTAATTTTTACCAGTTGCCCGCCTCTGGTATTCAATGTGTACGGGTATGTCCCGTTTCCACCAAAAATCTGGTTCCCTGATTTACGCATAGCCCATTTCCGCCAAAATTTATTTGTGTGAAAAGACGTTTCCGCCAATTAGTATTTGGGAACCATGAACAATTGTTACATATTCTTATCATTATAAATTTTAATACAAGTAGATAATTCCGCTTACATGTCGTTGCTAATTTTTGACGATCTATATTTTTGATTGAACAATTGTCTCCATGATTACCTATAATAAAAAAATTAATTAATTTAATTTTTCGTAAATAAATAAATAATTTAATAAATATATTTATTTTACTCGTAGATAGAAAACGTACCTTTCGTTTCAAGTATTACTTTTTTCTTTTTCAAAAATATTGGCCCGGTAATTTTTCATGAAACATCTTTACCGAGTTACATTTGTTTGTGACGTATAACTAAACATACATTTAAAACCATTAAAAAGTAACATCGTTTTATCTCTTTTGCTTACAACAAATTCCATTTTAAGAACGATATTAAGTGTTGTTAGTTTGGTGAATAACAGAACAGATACTGAATCGAAATATAAGAATTTAACATTTGTCAGATAATTATTATGGCGAATTATAAATAAATTATGATACAGTGTATGCTTCATTCCGTAATCAAAGATTATCGATGTATACATTACAAATGCCATTGTCTTTAATACTTACTACAATATATATTCAATATTGCTTAAAAATTAAAATCAATGGTTTCCGAACTTTTTTTTGGCGGAAACGGGAATCGTACCTTTTTCGTTTTTGGAGGAAAAGGATAATGACGGAAACGGGTAAATCCCATGTAAACGGTGTACACATTGTCAGACGCGGATTCAGGGGGGGCAGGCGAAGGGGTCACACGCTCCTCCCAAAAAAGGTTTGTGTTACGTATAATATAATACATTGGGTTTTCGATTAATTTTCAATGTTCATTAAATCTACTAACTAAAGTATTATAAAATTGCGAAATATAAAATAATATAATTTTATATTTATTGTATAAAGACTAGTGTGTGTGTTACTGTGCCCCCCTCCGTAATACATTTCTGGATCCGCCCTTGCACATTGTGTAATGTAGGTATGCGGCGACGGTTACTTGAGGTCGACATACACTTAGTCACGTTGTACTAACCATTCCAGATGAAAAAACATTTTCGAGAACAAACACGACAAGCCGAAAAATAACACTATTAAGTCAAGAACGTGAACATGCACAAGTCTGATTATAGATATGTATAGTTGGTGCGATTAGAGATTCAGACGATCACGGTAACTGGTAAAATTATATTAATATAAGAACAGAATACCTGAGCCAAACGTATTGTAAAACTCCGCAGTTACTCATCAGCTGGTTTGCTGTGTCTTATAGAATTTTTTTGAATTCCAGCAGTTGTTTCAAAATCGTTTTCAATTCCGAAGCATTTCTGTTTATCATCTCGTCTGTTAACGAATATAATTATATTATGGTTATGATTGCGTTTAAAATCATATAGCATTATAGCAGATACCTACGAGTAAAAGACGTAATCGCTGATAGAATGACAAAGAACAATATATATTTTAATACAATAAATAGCTCATGTTTTGTCAAATTATAAATATTTATATAAAATAAAAAATATTTTGAAGTTTTGATAGCATTTCACATATCAGTCATTGGCAGCAGCGGAATCGTCGTACTTATAATTTGTACCAAAACGTTGTGTCGCTTGACAACAATTTAGAAATGATCAATGGTTGAAGTGAGAAAAATTAAGTAGAGGAGCTTAGTCCAACGATTTAAAAACTGCGTTACACGTGCGCAATTATCGAACACGGACTCCTGGGGGGCTTCTCCCTCGCACCTCTCTCCATCAATCTTAAATATTTTAATTCTAAATATTAATATCGATAATATTAATAACAAACAATACAATGAATAAAGTAAATACCAAATTATAACTGTATATAAGTACCAGACATTACTATTATTATTTTTCCTGAAATGACGACGCTTTCGCTTATCATATAGGTACATATCACCACCATGTGATCTTTAATTATGAAAGTACTCATGTAATAAGTTCTCATGTACCTGTATAGGTACTAAGCATAAATATAATTATATTTACCATACATTCGTTATGAAATTGACGTAAATTGAAATCCACATTTTAATAAAAATTATTTTGGACATTAGTTAGGATGGCGTCTCGCCGTTCCAGTAAAAAAATATAATTGGGATACGCAAAAAAAAAAAAAAATAGTAGAGGAGCTCCGTCCCCCTGCGCACACCCTCAATTCGAGCACTGGAATTGAGAAAATAACAAAAAATGTCGTTTGTGAAGCGTGTGACAATACTAGTTCTCTTTTGATGTTCGTTACGTGATTTCTAAAACCAAACGAATGTCTTAAGACGTTAATATAATAGACGACCATAATATGAGTTTATTGCATTCAGGGCCGTAACTAGAACATAGTAAGTTAAACATTTGTATTGTTCTAGTTTTATAATAATATTGTGTAGGTAATTTAATATAGCATAAAATTCATAATATTGTAGTGCTAATATTTATTCATGAAATTTAAATTTAAAAGTTTTTATTGCTAATTTAAAAAAAAAAAAATATTGAACTTACATATGAAAATTTAACTTGGAAAATGGTTTTTATGACTAACTCTATATTAAAATATATATATATAAACAAATACAATCTACTGTTGTATCGCAAAACAGTAATGGTTCCCAGTATTGAAGAATATACATCAAAAATACGAAAATGCTGATTACAGACTGAGGTACAAGCCAATATGTAAAATGAACACGATTTCAAAATCAATTTTATCGTTATTTTAGAGTATGTTTTTAATTTTTAATAGATGTATATTTTAATAAACATAAAATATTTTTAATATCAAAATAATAAGAATTCAAAAACATTACAAAAAAAATCTATTCCATCATGTTTGTTTCTTTTATCGTTAAAAATACCTATGATGAATACAATTTTATGAAAAATTTTTCACATAAAAAAAAAAACAAAGTTTTAATCTCTGGTTCATTGGCACACCAAAATAAAATATGCCAACTATAAATTTTAAGGCTAAGCAAATGAGATGATGGCTCTTATTCATTAGTGATTTTATATTATAAATTGCAGGCACGAAGCTAGGTATTTTAAAAGGGGAGTGTTATTCAAAATTATACACAACAAAATAATTACTTTATGTATACTTTATTATACAAGCATACAAACAAATTAGTATATATATATTCTATATTCTATATTTCATCTATATTAGAATATATATTCATGTGTAATGTACTACTCTATGAGAAAGTATTTAAATAAATATATTATTAACATTTTAAATGTACATTTTTGTCGTATGTACCTATTTTATATCGTGTATGAAACGACACAAAACTATGGCTTCGGTTTATTAGACAAAATGGTGTAATGAGAAGTCTGATCCCATCTTTACATTATTGGTATGTATATATTTCGTTATGATAAAAATGTTTTTATTACGGTTTATGATGAATTTTTACCTTTATAAGACTTAATTATAACACGGTTAAAGGGGGATGTTACTACACCTGTAACACCGCCCTGGCTACGCACTTGATAAATTGTTGTATATAATATTTACCAAAACAAAAAGTATAGACAATTTTCATATATTTATTTATTTTCCATTTAATAATATTAATTATTTTAGGGAAAACATTAATGTATAAATAAATAATACATTAATTAAATCAGCATTAAAAGGTAGAATGTTTATCTTTATACAACTTTATGTCTATTTAGAATGATACTGAAGTAGCAGACATTAAGTATTAAAAAAAAATATAACATAACAATTTAAATTTATAAGCAATTTAATAAATAACAAATAATAACCTTAAAATTGAATTATTTTTTTACACATGGTTAGTATTATAAAGTTTAATAATGAATATCTTGTATGGTATTGAAACATTAAACAATGATATGCTTTTGGGTGATTTAATATATATACATATCAGTTGATCAATAGGAGTAAAGGGTGGAATATTGTGGATGTCACTCATATTTACTTTTTATCATTTTGGTACAAAAAAAAAAAAAAAAAAATGCAGATTATAATTACTAGGATTAAACAAATAATATAATAACAAAAAAAGAAAAAAATACATAGTTACTAAATGTATAGTCTGTTAACTTTGTTCGTTAATGTTTCGTAAATAATTGCTATTTTATTTTAAGCAAATCTCTTTTAATAATAAATTAATGAGTATTTATTCTTGATTTTAGTATATCCTATGTTAAAAAAAATATATATTTTTACTATATAATTAATCTTCAAACGTTAAAATATATATATGTAAATATATAATAAATACTTGTCTGGGTATTTATAATGCGTTTACACTAACACAACCTGTTTTTTCATCAAGTTACAATATTACTTATTAGACATCTGTTCTAAAAATATACAAATGAATCATTAATTGACAAATTGTTATTTATGGTATTATTTCAAGCTAAATTGAGACAATTTAATAGAAAAACTAATAAATAAAAACAGTGTTTAAAAAAAAAAAAAAAAACTAAAAAACTTAGATAGTAAAAATAAAGGTGGACGGAAACTTTTTTAAGTTTAAAACAATAAAACTTATTATTTTCCCATTAGTTTTAAACAGGTTATAAGATAGGGAAAACAATAATAAAACACAGCGGCAAAAGTAGAAAAATAAAAAGTTAAGCAAGTTGTATAACTTGCCACTGGTCCATTTGAAATTGCACATTAGTTAAAGAAATTTGATTATCTGGGAATAATAAAAAAAAAAAAAACCTAACATAAAATCCTACATGACAACTTGAGCTCAGAACGATTACATCATTTTTATTATAAATTGGCACTTTTCACAACCTTATATAGAAAATATATCGTAATTTATCTACAATTAATTATGGAGGGGATTTTAGTTTTCTATGTACACAAATGATTTGAATATCAAACGGTGTCAAAGTAAACATTTCTAACTTAAGGATCTGTTCAGCTAGAATGTATGGAAATGTATGATGTGGGTACAAAACCTTCCTCAGCATTGGGAGGCTGTCTTCTAACACGTGTCCAACCATCTCCTTGATCTTGTTCAATGATGAGTAATTGCTCTCCATCAAACATTGGTATTGAACCTTCACTTGTAGCTAAAACAAAATATTAATAAATTATACTATTACACCAAATAATTTATCATTTATACAAATAAATTAAATTAAGTTATTAATACCTTCAAATGCATAGAGAGCAGTACATGTACCAAGTGGTGGCAAGTCATGAATATCGTAATAAGGTGTGTCTTCATCATTAGCTAAAGAATTACGTGAGGCACCTAAACTGACAGTTTCACCAGGGTATCGACTGCAAGTAATATTGGGCTTAATATATCAATGAAAATTGTTATGAACTTGAACCTTACTTATTTAATCCAACAGCAGGTATGGAAACACTGGAATCAGACGCTGAACGACTTAAAGATTCATCTTCACCGAGAGGAGCTCTTCCATCTGGTATGGACATATTCAACCTACTTAATTACAATACATAGTTATAATTTACATAAATCACTTATAGTATATTTTTCTCACTTATGACTGGATATATTGTTAGTACTACCATTACCGATACCATTATGTTCGGTATTCGATTCGTATTTGCGTGATCCTGCAGGACTACCATTGCATTCAACTTCTTGTAATAGTCCTTGGTACCTAGTCATATCAGAATTTAATTTATCAATGCGCTGTGAACATTCATTTAGTTGACCTTCTGTAGACATTGGGTCACCTAGTGCTGGGTTTGACTCATACACTCCTTTCATTTTCATTAAGCCATCTCTAAATAAATAGTATAAACATTACACATAAGTTTAGATGACACATACAGTTTACATAAGTATATGTTTTTTTTTTCAATAATATTTACTTGGCTGCTACTTCTTGGTGTAATTTTGCCTGTATTTCATCTAGTTTTTGGAGAATTTTTTTTCGTCGTTGATTTGGTGGTAATTCACTATAGTCATCCTTATCACCCGACGATGAAAGATTATTCTGTAAAAAACAACATTAATAAATACATAAATGAATAGAAATAAGGGATTTAATTTAACTAAATAATATTAATTGTGCTATTAGATAGATTACTATTATAAAAACAAACAAAGAAATGATTAAAACAAACATAATAAATGTACGATTACTTCATCCAAGGTTTAAAATATATAAATAAATACAAACGAAATATATGTATTTAAAATTATTTCAGTTGTCAAAATAGTTTAATAAAATTTGTTTATAGATGAACAATTCATACATTTTGACACATCTTTTTTTTTGTTTTTAGTGGTTAAAAATTAGCAATTTGATATTAAATAAAAATTATATATTATAAGTAATTAATATTGTTTGTTAGTTATGTAAAGACATTAAAAATCATTGTTAAAGCACGTGAGAAATATAATAATAATAATTAAAAACAAAAAATAATTAATATTCCATAATTTCTGTATAAATAAACGTTAACAATTTAAGCATTTGTAGGAATAAGTTATGTAGTTATAATAATTGTTTATTTATTTATCATAAAAATAAACGTGTCTTATATTTATTAAGTTTATAATAATCACGTCTTTATGATTCAATAAAGTGTCAAGAATACACATTTAAAACTTTTTTTATACCTTGACAGAACTGCATACGTCCATTAGCTTCCGAGTGCATGTAAAACATATAAAGCAAGCGTGATTAGCCATGCAGTTAGTAAAAATTATAGTAACAAAAATAATATGAATTTTAATATATTACATAACATTATTTGTATAAACTCTAAAATTCTTGAATAGATTGATTTAAAAAAAATTATTATTATGGTATTATGAGTTAAATATTAATCAGATAGTCTAAGATATTTAAGTATAATCTAGTAGATTACTTAATACATAACTATGGTAAATGTATATAAATATTCTAACATCTTAAATTTAATATTATTTCAAATAAAATATATTTACATCATAAAATATTATTTTTAATTTATATTTAATGTTAAAAATTACACCATTTTTATTTAAATAAAATTTAAAAAATAAAAATTGGCTTTACAATTGCTAGCGCCAAAACAAAAGTGCAAAAAAAAGACGTAGTGTTGATTTAAGCCCACAACATAATGTAAAGTTAACTGTGTTCTAAAAATACACACTCAAAATTTGTATAATTATATATTTTGTTTTAAAATTATTGCTAAAGTAAAATCATTCATTCAACAGGTTAAAGATATTGAATAAGTTAGTATTTCTGGGGCATTATGTTACAAAACTGATGTTTGACTGACATATTATTAATTTTTTTCCCACATATTATATGTACTTACAGAAAGAAGCATTGGGGTTGTATCAAGAATTTGATTATTCAAGAAGAGCATTTATATTTCGTTAAAATATTTTTTCGAAACATAATTGAAAAAAAAAAAGTTTAAATTACGACCATAGTCAAATCAATGTAAATGATATATATTTTATAATGACATTTTAATAATACATACCTTGTTGGAGCTAAATATGGCAAATAGGCCAACTCGTTTTTTCAGCTTGCCAGCTGACATGGTTCCTTTTACAGTCATTGATTCGGCCCTATGGGCACCTATACCTGAAGATACGAAAGTGTTACCCCCAGGCATAATAAGTGGCATGGACTCACCACCACGGCTTAAATCGTCAAACGGAAAATCTCCAGGTGGTTCGAAACCAGACTTGTACCTTTCTATCACCAATATAGTATCCTAAACATCAAAATAAAATAAAATGTCATACGAGGAAAAAAAATACATAACAAACAATAGTTTCAAGTATTGTTTCAAGAGTTGTTTGAATAATAAGTATAACACCTAATTTTTAAGCACGTGAAGAATCCTAGTTAGGGTGTTCGTATATATATAAAAATATATAGTTAAAAAATACATGAGTTCTTCGAAATACAGGCCACTTGACGTACGGATTAGGCCGAACAATAACAACGGTATTTTACTGTACTTGGAACGAGTATCTTAGAATCATTATTTTTTCATTATTAATAATATTAAAATAATTTATTATCAATGGTTGTTTTTATGAAATAGGAGCAATTTTAGAGTTTTAAAATAAATAATATACTTGTTTTTCGTTGATTTGATTGGCAGCGTTAATTATTCCGTCCAAACACTTGTTTATGATGGGGAAAACGTTGCGTTCGACATCCGCTGAATGGGCCATGAAATGACGAACGTTGCGAATTCGTTTCTCGTCGAGTTCCTGTAGCTGCCTGAAAACTTCCGGCATCAGCGCCTTATAATGTTGGCTCTGTAACAGAAGGGACGTTTATAATGAGAATTCTAGAATCACAAGGTAATACGCTGTACCTGAAGCTCGTTGGTTTTCTGTAACTGGTTGGCGTAATCGGTCTTTGACTCCTCGCAGTGCTGATTCTTGATAGCCATGTTCATCCGTTGCTTTTCCACTTCAGCTCGGGACAAGTTCAAGTCTGCGTCAGCTCGCTGAAAATTGTCCAAAGCTCTTTCGGCTTCTTTAAAAGCTTTTTCGTAGTTTTTCCGCGACCGTTCCAGGGACGCAACCTGGTTGTTGATCATTGCCACATATTTCGCGCTGTCCTGAAGCAACTATAAAAACGAATACAAAGTAGTTTTAATGACAATAGTCGTATATATGTATATATTGTATCATATAAATGATTATGGAAAATCATCAGGATATGCTTTCGTATCGTATAAGTACCTTTTTTCTTTCTTCTTTAATATCCTTCACTAAATAATTAATTTCCCTGATGACATCAGATTGAAGATTTTCAGCTATAACTTCGTGTTGGCCGGCTAAATCATTTACTTCACACAGCATTGCCTTAAACGCTTTACATGGGCTATACCTGTAAATATAAAAAAAAGTAGTTAGACGAAAAATAAAAATAATCAACTACAAGATTATTGGAACCAGTTAACAATAGGTAATGACTGACTATTTTGTGAAAAGAAAATGACCTTACAATTTTTTTTAATGGTCGCGTTTTTTATTATACATATATGTAGGTCATATGTATTGGTGTTATTTTGGACAAATTAAAAATATATTTATGCTTTAATTTTTTAAATAATTGTTAAATTTACTATTTAATACATATGTATTATACTATAATACATAACGAAGATGATTAGAAAGTTTTGATATAAAATTCTATTACTCTCTAATCCAGCTGGATCTAAATTTATATTTTATATTTAGTTTATTCATCATAATTTCAATGGCTAAAAATTTTAAAAAGCGAAATTCAAAGCCATTTAAAACACATGTCACATAATTACTTATTTTTTTGATTTTCGTAGCTTACATGAACAAAAAATTAATCTATGTTCTGAACTATGACCTCGGATAGAAATGTTTTTTTTATCCATTTTTGAATTTTGGAATAATTAGTGTTTTTTACAGGTTTGATTTTAACAAAAACAATAAGTATAGGGTAAATAAAAAATACAAATTGTAAGGAATTTTAATTAAATAAATTTAATAATATTTTCTCAAACTTTCAATTCATATAAGAAAACGTGAAAAAAAATGTCATTGATTTGTTTAATTTAAATACAAAAAAAAAAAAGTGAATTATGTTAACGTAATATAAGTATTGTTTTTATCCATAATGGTATATATATATATATATATATATATATATTATTAATGAAATGTAAAACTATTTACAATTCTTAAAACAATTATGACTTATTTTTTGCTTACAAATCATCCAAGAGGAATAATAATGGCTTACAAGCACACAAAAAATTTAAAGACGAACGATGACCTTTTTTATGAATGAATATTTCTGTTAGTTTTTAATTTTAATAGATGTTACAATCACCCTTATTGTACTAGGCTAACACGTCAAAGTATTAATAACTTATTTTGACCCTGAATGATTTAGTAGTAGGATAATAATGTAATTGATGAAAAACAGGAAAAGGATAGGTTCCCCTTCAGTATCGATCCCCAAGTAGTTACGTCATCGTTAACGTGTCATGACTCACGCGAGCTTTTGGCCCTGAAAAAGATTCCCCCACACAAAAGTATTTTAAATGAAAAAAAGGTTCAGAAATGTTACCAAATTGTAGAACTGAATCTTATAATATTACTAAAATAATAAAATAACTCACGTTTCAATTTAACGAGTATGGAACACAGAAATGTAAATTTATACAGAAAAATGAATATTAATTATTGAGCAGTAAAAATAAAAATTTTTGAGTAGTTTTTTCATTTTTAAAAGTTATTAGTCAACAGGTACGTTCAACATTTAATCATAAAGTTGAATAATATGGATAACAACGTAACACAGCAAATAATTGTTGGATTGGTAAATTTCTCTAGGTTATAAATACATCGATAATAATTAATAATTTTATATATTATAAAAATATACAATTATAATTTATACACTTTGAATATGTAAGCATTTTACAACATTTGTAAGTGAAAAACTGCTGAAGACATTTCAGATTAAGCAGTACAAATATATTCTTAAATGTTAGTTGAATTTATTGATTATTATTTTTAGTCATTGTATAAATAATACTTATATAGGTGTGTCGCAAGATAATATTTAAAAAAAAAATCATTATATTATTCATAGTCTATTTTAATATATTTAATGATCTTATTTAATAAGTAGTTTTAAGGCACATTTAAACATTTTTAAATTAAATTAATCTTTAGATGATTGAATAAATTATACCAATTTAAACATCAAAGCAATAAGATACCAAAAGAAGATGCCTATTTAAATTATTTAAGCAAGAGACGGTGTTAGTGGATGACATTTAAAGTATATTGAACTGCACTATGCTCCCAGCAATGATAGCCAAATTAAGAACCGTATTCTTGTGAACTAGTCTCGAATACAGTAACACTAAACCAGTATTTTTAAAACTTTTATGTAATTGATATATATTTCAGTTAAGATGACTCGTATAACATTTATAATTATAATACTTCAAAAATAAACAAAATGATTGAAAAAAAAATTGTATTGAATAATATTGTAAACAAAATAGTAACAAGAAAATTTAGTTTCGTCATATCAGTCATCGCTTCTAATTGCATAATTTCAATTGTTAATAATTATTTGCAATATCATTCTGACGTTCTATAATATTGATACACTTATAATGAGAAATATGAGTAAATGGACCAATTATTCAAATATTTTTTTAAATTATTACAGTTAGGACTATTGTGTAAACTCAATACTAAATATTAATTTTTAAATAAATTAACTTACACTTATTTATAAGCAGAAAACCTAAAATTTAAATTAAACACTATTAGACCTTAAAACAAAATATTCTATAACAAATAACCAAAAATAAATTTATATTTCGGATTTTTACCTTTTTTTTTTTTT